>NC_080670.1:77050801-77650801 GCF_030247195.1 Topomyia yanbarensis
TGGACCAATCGTTTTCAAGGTTTGCACAGTTCTTCTACATATCCCCAGGTATTGATCGAAGCTTTTATTTTTTTTCTTGATATTTGAATTTTTCGTAGCATTCTGCAGCTAAAAATGCAATTTTCGTTACAAAATCATGAAACTTATTTCTGTGAACAAAGCTATGATCTTTAATGATGTTATGATATGAAGGAGAACTGTGCAAAATCAAACAATTTGGTTCAGTAGATTTTGAGTTATGCTGTACATCGCATTTATTCGAGGTGTCTCCTTAAGATTCACTGTAAAACACCCAATTTTCAATATTTTGCGGTGAATATTTAGGAAAATATTGCTTCAATGTTGCATTATTGACAGAATAGACTAACACTCTCGGTATCGCCAATTTTTTTTTTTGAGTGCGATATTTTTTTCAACAATAATCCTACCCCCTTAAGTAAGAACTGATTTCATCAGTAGGTGTCGACTAACGGTCAAAATTTGACGAAGATCGCCGACCACGCCACCAAATATTCGATTGGTTCCTTTTATGGGTCATCGTGAATTCGTCCTATATAATAGTGTTGCATTCTTTCAGCATTTTGCTTACACCCGAATTTTGATTGATATTGTAACTAACGTTTTCCGCAAGCGCAAGATTCAGTGGTTATTTTAGGGCAGAGCTGTTCGTCCATCATCCAGCAATGTTGATTTAACTTCAGATGAAGCGATCGCAAGTGCAATTTTCAATTTAATTTTCGATTTAGTTTTCGGCAAATTCATGCAATTCATCAGTATTATATTATTATTCGCGTAAAAGATCTCTATCGAAAAAATTCTTTCCATTCCATTTGTGTGATGGTAAACATACATGCAACAAAACTTTGGATTTTTGAAGTAATTGATAGATATTGCATCAGAAACCCTCCCTCTTCTTCAGATTCTGAAACCAACAATCATGTCCACCTAAGAAATACTTATGCCAAATAATATATATATATATATATATATATATATATATATATATATATATATATATATATATATATATATATATATATATATATATATATATATATATATATATATATATATATATATATATATATATATATATATATATATATATATATATATATATATATATATATATATATATATATATGTATATAAAAAAAGTTTTTCAGTACACCCCCCCCCCCTCTCCCTTTCCTCGGCTTAGGTACGTCTCACCCTCCCCATCGTGCACAAAAACCACCCCATGACCATCTGCATAGTGCAAGGAATACTTGTGTCAAAATTGAATTCATCGCTAATAATCACATTGCATGAATCCCTTTTTACAGAACCCTCTCCCCCCCCCCCCCTTTCGTGGTCCACTCTCATCAACCATTGGTGCAGTTAGAGAAATACATATGTCAAATACTAATAAATAAAAAACAACCCTCCCCCCTTAAGCTCAGTGCACCTCCCACCCTCCCTCCAAAACCATACCATGAACATTTTCTTGGGGGAAAGAATACGTATGCCAAATTTCATCAAGATCGGATTTGTAGTTTAGAAGTAGTTAGCGGACATACATACATACAAACATACATTGTTTTATATATATATATATGTATATATATATATATATATATATATATATATATATATATATATATATATATATATATATATATATATATATATATATATATATATATATATATATATATATATATATATATATATATATATATATATATATATATATATATATATATATATATATATATATATATATATATATATATATATAATGAATATACTAACACTCTCTGCATCTCCAAAATATTTTTTTAAATGTGCCATTTTTTATGAATTAACTTTACCCACGTCCACCAACACTCCATTATGTCTTCGTATCATTGAAAATATGTTTCGAAAACAGAACTTTTCACTATATGTGCATTCTTTAATTGAATGATTCTTATAGTCACCTTCGCAGGTCAATTCGTTAAAAAAGTTAGATATATGAATTGGGAAAATGTTAATCAATGCAACAATAAATTGCACCACATATCCACATGATTTTGTAAAACAATACAATCCGTTGAAGAATTAATCGATTGCATATATTGCCTTACACTACACTACTCCATCCAAAATAAAATCGATGGAAATTCTGTTACGCATATAAATCTATGGATTATCGTGTTGAATTATTGAATTCAGTCGATCCACCATGCTTTAATCACTAAAATTATTATATCAAAAGATGCATCTATTTATATCTAGAAATTTCTTCGAAAAAATCCATCCTTCAAAACCAATGGTTCAGGAGTAATTGAATTTTGATCGTGAAAACGTCGTTGTGCAACACTGTGCACCGCATGTGTTACAATGGAAACTTTGTGTGCCTATTATATTAGTTACTGCGCAACATCGACCCACCACAACTGGATTTTGGTTGAAAAATTTCATATAAAGGAGCAGATGTACTGCTACCTCGAATTCGAACCATTTCAAACGATTGTGTTTAGGAATACAGAGCAATTTATTTAATTATGCTCCAGGTGGTCAAACTAAGAACATTGTCTATCCGCGAGAATTACAAGTTTCTTCTTTGTAATAAAAATATTTGTTATTTTTAGTATATTTAAAATATTTCGTTTAGTCCTGATGGGTGTAGCGAAGCGCACCGGGTTACAGCTAGTTTATTTATAAAAACAAGTAAGCTTGATAACGCCCACAATTGGTAGTATTATCAGTAGAATTGAAGTTATATCAATTTAATTCATTGGATTCCATTGAAGCAATATTGTCTGTCCTTAGTTAAAAGTGAACAATAAAGTTTTGATATGACTTCGTTGTGTTGCAATGTAGAGCCTATCAATTATGACTGTCTTCGACTAGCTTTTGGTTGCAATTAGGTTATTGGTAATATTCTAGGAGAGTAACACTTTCTTGCAAAAAAATATATGCCTTAAAGCTTTTTTTTATCTCTGAATCGATATTGCATATTGGGGCGATGATTTGGGGCCTCTAACTATTGAAAAAATCAAATATACTTCGAACTGACCATTTAACCTCACATTCGAATGACCTATCTTGCCTCGATTCCCCATATTTTCTCACCGTTTAAATGAATTCAGAGTAGTGAAATGTAGCAAGGATGCCACCTCTGTAGATATATCAGTGAAACTTCAGATTTTTCATATAAGTTGCAGATTATTGCAGATTACTGATATTTCACGGAAGAAAACCTTTTCAACCAGTTTGTAACACTTTTTAATTATTTTAAATATCATCGCATCACTTTTCTATGTAAAATATATTACAGATGTTTGTGACAATCTGCAGACTTTTTCAATTTCTACTGCAGGTTATAACACATATTGACCTGGCATCCCTGATGCGAAAATAATTCATTCAAAGGCTGTCAAATTGAAACAAGAAGTAGAAACAGAAAGTTGTGAAAATAATGTTTTATGTATTTGATTGATTTTGAGAGCAGAGTATAACATCAATAAAATTTACTCATCAAGTTATAAGCATGCAGTAAGCATATGTGTCGCAAAATGGAAATATTTACATCACTAATCAATCAGAACAAAGAATGGACCTACGTTAGTTCGCATTTCTCTTCACACCCGCGTAAAAAAAAATATGAAAAATGTGACCACCTTTCCAACTTCACCGTAAATAAATTCTCCCGAAGTATAGCTGTCAAGAGTGGAATGATTAAATTTTGCAGATTTGCTCTTCGCATTTTGCCGATTTACAGTGTCAGAAACCCATAGAATTTATCAAGAGGTATGTTAATAGCATTTTTATGTATATTTTTGTAATTTTCAATAAGTAGTTTTCCTTAGCCGAGGACAGTATGTATCGCTTGCTAGCTGCCGTTTGTGTTGATTCGAACTGGGGTTCTTCTAAAAGGACAGCTCGCCGAACGGAATTGAAAGTCTGTCATTCTCAACATCCTGCGGATTTTTGCTAAAAAAAAAAAATTTTTTACGATACCACTTCATTTACCGCGTTGCCAAGAACTTAAGTGAAAATATACAAAGCAGAGCTGCCCAAACACACATTTTAAGTCCCACCATTCTTGCTGAGGTGAAAAAAATATTCAACATTCTTGCATATTTCAAATTTTAATAAAATCTTTAAAAGATCATGATAACTCCTAAAAATTTCATTTTTACGAAAAGGTTCTTATAAATGTGTAATAATAAGAAAAAACAGGTGTTTGGTCGGACGAGAAAGGTCTATTGTATTGAGCATTTGAATGTAAAAACTGAACAGCTCGTAACACAGCGAAAGAAGCACACTGCTCATAAAAGCATAAGAGTCCAATTTTGAAAATCAGCAAGCCGAGAAAAACGCTGTTCAAGATTTACATTTTCATTGATTCTTATGGATGGGACAACCATTGTTAGATAGAGAAGGAGCTTCGGATCTTCAAAGCAGTTCACGCACGTTTTACGACGGGTGACTTAGCTAAAAGCTATATAATTCGATTAGATAATTAGATATCAAATATAGGCATAAGTACTCACATTTCATTAACCTCACTTTTCCACTATCCAACAAATTCATGTAACTGGTTTAAATTCTATAGCTTCAATTTAATATAATTAAAAAGATGTTTAATGTTGAAGCTTTAATAACTATTGCTCGATATTGCTCTAAACACACAGATCGGTTTTCTGTTCAAGCACAATTATTCTTTTTTTCCCTAATGATTCTGCCTATCATGCTGCCTGACATTTGATTTTAGGTCCACGTCACTGAGGAGCTATTAATTTGACCCTCACGTCATTGGGGAGCTATTCATTGGCCGAGGGGTCTGCTACAGGACTGGTGCGACATTCCGTAACAACCATGTTTTGGTATTTTTCGATATTTAACCTGGGAATCCTATTTTTACATTGTGGTTCAGTGGTGATACAGAATACAATAGAACAGATAACTCATTTTCGACAAAAATATGGAACTCTTATGCTTTTATAGGCAGCACACATCTTGATCAAAGCTGGTTTTTCGTGTTTCAATTCCAAGAAAAAACGGGTAGGTAATGTCAGAGACATAACCGAAGTGAAGTAGATTACACTTAGGCTGTTAATTCGAATGCTGCAATTTTTGCTATCTTCTGCATTAAAAGCCAGCTATTTCGATATTTGTTATGATGTATTGTGCCCCGCTGTTGTGGTGCATTTTACCCCTGCACAGATGAGTTTTGCCCTGCCCATTTTTCAAAGAGCAATTTATAATGATTTTGAAAAATTGAATATTTTTCATGTCCCTGAATATTTTGCAAAGCGATTGTAATTTCACAGTAAAATGTTGGCTAAATGATATCATTAATTAAATTCTCCCAATTGATGGGCTATAGCTAAGTTATGATTATATTTTCTTAGGAGTGTATTTTACCCCATCTACCTCTACACACGCTTGCATTACATTCACAAAAATCACTCGCGACGCGTTTGTGCAAATGGAATCTTGGTCATACCTCGAAAATTTCAAACGTGCACCCGAGACACATACATGGTAAAATTCATATGTTGGGTTTGTTCCATAGTTTCGAGTGGGTAATTACCAACTCGATTATTCTCAAGTTGATAGTACTACCTTTACCACTCACATTACCCACCGGCCCTGATTATTGAATATTTCATTACACATATGTATAGTGGGATCAAAATGCATTCGTCTTGTTGAATATTTTTAGAAATAGGCCACTTTAAAGTATGGCATGTACAAATAAAATAATTTAAGGGCCAAATCGGATAACAAATAGTTTTTGGACTTACTGTAAATTGTACTTACTCTACAGGGGGTCGAGTGTGTATCTTCGTCGCGAGCGGTTGACTCTTGTAGAGCTCCCTTCGAGTCGGTTAATTTTTATCATTTTCGGCGCAGTTTACTGTCTCCCGGTTATCGAAAGTGTCAGTAAGGGTGCAATTCAACGATTATACAAAGTTAAGTGGCTTATAAAAGCATTTTCGGCATATTTTTGACTGACGCGAGTGGTGACAGTTTGTGAAAATCGAATTCCGGCAAATGAAAAAATATCTTTTCCTCGCATTACGGGCCGTCGATTCCCGATGCAAGGGCAATAAAAGTGCACAGAAACATCTAGAAACACAGTGTAAATTCTAAAAATAGTGAAAAATGGGTTTTTAGAGACAAAAAATTCAATCCGAAAAGTGAAAAAAATACGGCAATAAGAAAAATTAGCATATTTAAATAAGTGGCGTTTCACCAGCGACTAGCGACCACCAGGTGTCGCCCCAAAATTCTTCGCCCGAAAAATAAGTGACAAACCAGCCGGTCGGTTCTCAGCTAATTTCGTCCGCGTCCCTTGTTACCTATTTTTTATTGGGTATTCCATAGGCGGAGCTATCTTTGCAAATGAGCCGCCTTGGATACTCAACTGTTTTTTTTACTTTATTTTATTGCGAATGAGTAGAGGTTTTGATTCTGTAATATTCGGGATTGCAGATATTTTGTCGTATGTAAATTTTGGGTGTTCGTTGATGTGATGGCACTGTAAGGGAACACGTATCTGCCGGTCAGCAATCTTTTCTTTGGACTAAGCAAACTATTTTCTATGTTTGTTTAAGGTTTGTTTTACCAACGGGGGAACTTATCCAAAGAGCATTCAATGTGCTTAGGGAAAACACATGGCCTTATTTGAGTGGAATGATGACTTTAATCATGTATAAGGTTTGAGAATTGACAATTCGCGAGAGGGATCGGGGACCGGTAAGCAATTACCTTCAGTTATGTCAGCACGAAGAATAAGTGTTTTGCTGTCATGTTCATTGGTTAGCTTTCAATTCTATCTCATGCCTCCATGCGAGTCTAAGTCTATTGATGGCATTTGGTCCTTAGACCGGCGACGACTGGGTGCTATCAGCCTTCTGCCAATAGTAGCAGAATGAGAGGGTGCGAACAGATCTAGCGGAGAAAACAATACCGTAAAATGAATAGTTGTTCGGAAATCAGCTCCAATAAGACTTTAATTTGACTAGTATCGACTGAAAATTCGCTGCATCTGTTTTAATGAATCTAATTTCAAGTTCCGTTATTGGTAACAAGCCCGTGCATCAGGTTAACGATCCTCTGTATTTCCCTTTAATGTTCGATATAATCGTTTGTATACGTGTATTTCACAAACAATTCAATATTAGAAATAGGAAATACTTTCGTTGATTTATTACATCTCGATCTATCATAACTCTTTGTCTGTATAACGTGTTATCACTCGGTAGTTTGCAACCCAAAAAATATATCGTGGAGAAGGTATAGCGAAATTAGTCTAAAGAATGTCGCAATAAATAGTGATCCGGCCCATTACGCAGATAAGATTAGCTTTTCTAGGCAATACTCCCACGATCGGCTGTGTGGAGTTGAAATTGCTTTTGTTTAGAAAACATAGGATACTCTCGGTAGCCGGCTACCCCGAGTTTAAAAAGAACCAAAAACTAAACAAGATCTTCTTTTTCGAGCGATCGTGTTCACGAAAACTTACTAAACTCCTACGTAATAAACTATGTACAGGTCATATCACTTGCATGGAGCGAATCCTAGAACACCAACTGCGCGACACCTATGAAAGAGTCTGATGAACCTTCTGTATAAGATTCCTCATTTTATTCAAACGATCGCTGGGTAAAATCAGCACCGACACGATAGAAACCACGAAAAAATTCATCGCGTGATTGAATATTATTAAGAAATATAAGCAGTGCTACTTATAGCCGGCTATCCGGAGTTCAAGTTGCTTATTTTGCTAACCGTATTAATACAACAAATGATAAATTTCCCAAATTCTCGGCAGCCGGCTGCCCAGAGCAATTATTACATGATAACGCCATTGGCACACTTACTAACAACTCTCCCATTCCCGTGATACATGTGGAGATGCAGAGGATTCCTCGGTCTCTAGTAGCAACATGTATCGGACTAACATTCCTTCCTTTCCCAGAAGATCTGCATTCGGACGTGGCCGGCGTCGGTATTGATCAGCATGCAGGGATCAGAATAGATTGTACAATGTGGCTCATCATGTTATTCCCAAGCATGTTGTTCCAATGAACATTTTGCAACCTAATTTGGTTCTGGTCAATAACGGAGTAGCAACTACGGGCGATCTCTTATGCTTATGCTTTACTGTAAATTGTACTTACTCTACAGTTAAGAGCCAGCAGAAGGACATTTGCGTGAGAAATGTCAGCATTAGAGAGTTAAGGCGAATGCCCTATAAATAATATGTTCAAACTTTCACCAAGCAGGTTTCTTAGCATGAAGTTTTCGCAATAACCCTGCAATTGCCACGTATGATTATAACCAACAACGAATGTAGTACCAGGCAGCGATGCCACATGTTTTTATGAAATTTTTGTAGAAGAATAATTAAAATGTCTGTAAATGTCTCTAGATGGTTGTGTAAATCCTAGTTGCACTAGAATATTAATTTAAAAATAGTTTGAAATTAGAATACTATTAATGAAGGAATCTCTCGTAGTCGAATACAGTTATTCTAGTACAATTGTGTAAACACTATTACTCTTTTAAAAGTCTGTAGATTTCTAACTACGTCTGTAGGAGGCTATCAAAAGTCTGTAAAATTCCGACATGTCTGTAAATCTGGTATCGCTGGTGCCAGGACATTACTTTTAATGGAACATTTCACTAGTTGAACTGCGAAATAAGTAAAATCATTTATATGAACATAAAATAAACCGTTCCTAATGTGGATGTACAAATTCCGTCATACGTGCAGCAATTATACAATTAAACTGTGTTTATAGCAGCATATACATAGATGATATGTGAAAAGTTGTCCCAGTTTGCCCCGAGTATCAAATCAACGGCAAAAACATATTATATCAGTATCCAATAAGCCAACACAACACAACACAACAACCAATGCTATTAATATCGTCATCGTCAATCGTACTACCGATACCGTACACTAATTACGTAAGGCTTTTTTAGAGCTTTTCAACCTTCCCCTCCCCCCAGATAAGAGTTCGTAAGATTTTGGTGAACTCCCCCTCCCCTTACATAAGAACTTATCATGATTATCGTAATTAAAAAATCGAATTGTTAATTCATCAAATAATAAGATAGCGAAAACGATATGTATAGAATTATTACAAGAAAACTCATGACAAAATTTAACTGTAATCATCTGCAGAATTTTAATTGCATGCCAATCTCGCCCAGTAGAAAGAATAACTGTTGTCAGATATTCAGTAACTCCAATTTGGTCCACATGATGCTTTGCTATATTCCACTTCCTTTGAATCTATTTTCTTGTGATGTAGAATTTAAAAGAGTTTATAACCTCTTCTGGCATGAATTTAATCTGAGTTCCAGCTGTGACGCTTATCGTACGCATAGCTCCGAGTTAACCATCTTCGAATTTTCTTGAATTAAAAAACAGTTCACACTCTGGTAATATTCTACATTCAAGATCTTTGACAATCGCATGTTAGAGCATTTTCCAGATACCTTGCGGATTTGAATCGAATGTTTGAATGAGCATGAGCATGATGACCGTACAATTCGTAGTTGCTACTCCGTGATTGACCAGAATAATCGAAATCGCACAAAGAATCAACGAACGGGGCCTGGGGGTAGCTATCCATCCTCAATGTGCACGTTTCGAAAATTCTAAACTTTGAAAAGTCAATAACGGCGCCGGCCACGTCCTTACGGTCATCGAGGAAGGAAAGGAAGTTAGTGTGACAACCGTTGTTATAGAGACCGTGTATACCTCTGCACCTCCACGCTTGTCACGGGAAGGAGTTTTTGTTAGTGGGATAGGGTAAAGCGTTACATAAATCTGGATTCACCTTGATAAGTGATGCGATCTATGCCACTGTCCGAGGTGTTATCATGTGATTATTGTTCTGGGCAGCCGGCTGCCGAGAATTTATGAAAGATTTATCGTTTGTTGTATTAATTTGGAGATTGTAAAAGTGCAACTCAAACTTCGGAGAGCCGACTGTCGGGAGTGTTAGTTATATTTAATTGAATCTATTATTTTTCAAACGACACATGAACAATTTAGTTATTGCCTGCAATACAAAGTAAAGCGATTAATTTTTCTGCCCCGAAGAAACGTGAATCCTGAGCGGTATAACTTTTTGCAAGTACCCAAGCTAAATATTCGTGAAGAGGAAAGACCAGTCAGTACGATACTCGCTATTTCTAGGACCAAGAACATCCCCGCAGATCCACGAGAATAGCGAAAAAGTAATTGCGTGTAGTATAGTGGAAATATCAAGATATTTTTTGTGGACAATAAAATCTATACATTATACAGAATACGCGTAATTTAGTTTAGAACTTTTTCCGAGGAGAGAAATCTGCAATTTATATACAGTCAGCTATTGGGAGTGTTGCTCTTTTATTAAACCGAAAATTCTTCAGCAAGTGCATCGACATTGTATTAAGTCAATCGCGTCGAATGCTTCACTGAAGCAAAATCTGAAAACCTCTATATGTATATTGCAGTCATTAAGTTAAAATAAATAACCCGAAATGTATAATGAATGACTCTAGGGAGTGCTTTGTTTGATTCTAAACAGTTACAGCAAACCGCGACTATGTTTACGATTTAGATTAGTCAATACGAACGAGAGCCAGCATTAGATAATGATTATTATATAATCCAGAAGACGACCTTTTTTCAATTAGACGAATTTAAGAATTACCCTTCCGCGCGCGATTCGTTTTACATGTTAAATTAGGAGTAGCACGAATAGTGGGGACAGCCCACAATAGGACACAAGAAACAATGAGAGACGACCGTTCTAACATATATCGCACTACTCGATGCACAATCCGCTAATTAGATCTATCGTACTCCAACCCATAGCGGAAAACCAGAGAAGAGCAAACAAAAGCTGATTTCGGTTCTAGACCAGAATCGCTCTAGGTTCGCTCCAATGTTTACTAAATCCATACAAATGTGACAACTCCAAGCGAGCCCAATGCGACCCAATCCCAAAACCGAAATCATTAAAAGAAAGGCACATAATGCTACTCAGGTCCCACCGAAAATTATCTCCAGAATTATTCCTTTAAATAAACTTTCTGATACAGAACTTCATTACAAGAACAAAAAGTATTATTGCACATCTCAAAACAAACCAGCATTTTGTCGAGTTACCGCTATGTGAGAAACATGTACATGAGTGCGAACGAAACAAACAAAACGCTTTCACACTTCAACTGGTGCAAGCTATAGGTCTCTATCGTATTCATAAACACGCACTTGATTACGTGAAATAGTCCTACGCTGAGAAACCAAATATGTGGTCTGAAAATGTTCAATGCCTGTATCATTCATTCTGCTATAATTTTATGCATCTTCTCGAATATACTTCGAGTATGCATTCAATACTACTTGTATAACATTCCAGTAAAACCATCGACTTTCGATATGTACTGGAAAACTAGTGCAAATCGTTATAATGACGTCGCAATGATTGAAAGAGAAGGTAAACAAAGAGACTCTCAATGCCACCCACGCCCTGCTCCAAACCCCCTCCAGATATGATCAATGCATAAAACTTACTGCAGAAGAGACAAGAGGCTGACAGAAACATATGCTACCGAGGAATAAATAAAGTTGCCAGTGTATGTGGATCTTCGCGATGAAAACGGCACCGCCAAAAACCTCAATATTGCTTCCTCACATACCTATCAAGACTAATACCCCGAGTCCCCGACCAGCACACCACGCAAATTGATCGTAAACGTCAAACGTAAATGTGACCGAGTCATTGAATCAAGAAAAAGTACACAAAGAAAAGCCACTACTCACACACAGATTCACTTCAGTAAGCTTTATCGATTCTACATGCTTATTTCTGCATCCATTAATACGCACATATAAACCACACATAAAATGTCGGATGAAGTGCTATTCACACGACTCGAATTCATCCGACAACGACACAGCACGTCAACGGAACCTCCAAATCAGTTACATGGAGTTCCTACGGAGAACACACCAATGGCACGAACTTTGACGTACTGAACACACTAGAAATGCACTCTACGAATTCTGACGGAACAGGGAGTTTTACATTCTGCTCCTCCATTGGAAGCCAACGTGTCATGTTAATTGCACCTATGCCTGGAAAATAAAACGCTTTGCCATTGAGTTCGACAAGATAACGGCAAGAATGAGTCCATACATACATACAAGAATCTATGCAAATCTGTATTGTGCGACCTTTTTTAGTCTTTGCTCAAGGCAAAAATTGAGAATTCTGTGCTAGTCTGTGCCGTACAACAGAAAACTATTCAAATCTGTGCACCGAAACAGAAAACTGTGGAAATCCGTGCAGTTTTAAAAATCTGTGCAGAACATTGAAAATCTGTGAAACACAGACCAATCCGTGCACCCGGCATCCCTGCTCTTGATAAATGCAGTTCATGTTTGACAATTCTCGGCAGCCCGTCTACTTCGTTACCAAAGACGCTGAATCCCCCTGGACAAAGACCCGCCACCTCAATCTTATTCCTATCATTTATCTGTAAATGCCACTCCAATCGAGCACGAGACCCGCCAAAGTCCTCAATCCGAAGAAAATCGCTTCGAATCCTTCTGGAACGAGGGCCACTGACAGACCCCGCGCCCGACCGGAACGACACTGACATATAAACGGTAAACAAACGATCGACGTGTCGAGTCTTCCTCCAGAGGCACTCAGCGTCTTTATTCGTTACTTGCTTCGTTTACTTCGAGTGCAACGGACGCTCATCTATTGCATTCAAACTAACGGAACCCCCATGTAAACAAACCGCCCAGAATTATCATCCGGCTCACTTTGTGCGGTTATGTCGCTTGGTGTAAAACCTAGTATAGTCCAGCACACACATTTTCACGATTTAAACTATCACTTATGTACATTTAGAAGCACTCCTACCATACATGAGACAATACAATTATTATTGCAGAATATATATTCTAGAATATATATCGATAGTCTATAAAAATATTTCACATCTAAATAATGGCCAATACTTCCACTATTGACTATAATGTTGTCGCATGTAAATAAACCGATAAATAAAAGAAATAAAAAAAAACCTCCCTTTGTGCAACGTCTACAGTTCCAAGATGGATGTCATAGATTTGACTATGCATCTTTACATCGAGTTTTTCGTGGCACCATAGGTGTCGACGCGGAAACCAACAATATTTTCGAATATCCACTTATTTCACACACTATTCAATTACTCCTCGATATTTAAAAACTAGATCTGCACGGAACATTTCGCCAAATAATACTCAATACATTTTCACCATTTACATCCAAGCAGGGTTGCTAGATCCTCCCTCTTGCGGATTTGAATCGAATGTTTGAAAAGAACAAAGTCGGTCTAACAACACGAAGGGTATCAACACTTCTTAACTTGTAAGGCATATTGTGACTCCAGTTCCCGAACAGAACAATGTACAACCAAGAGCCAAAAAATTACTCATATTGTTTGATATACAAGGATTATATGGTACAAATGAAAATAGTTCCCTTTTCTTATTAAAAAGAATATTTTCCTTATGGATTTAATTTTTTAAACTTGTTTTATGATATTACGTTGCGTTGCGCTGCTTTGCGAAGCACGGTGCTATTCGTAGATTGCATACTAACGATTATCATGTTGCCTATAGGTAGTTCAACTCATCTTGCTCGTAAGATAAATGATCGCGAATGAACTTTATCTATTTTGAGTTAAGTAAACCAATAGCATGAGAATCATTTTCACAGATACTTAGGATAGGGTAGGAAATGTTAATGTAAGACCTACTTAAGGAAGGCCACCGACTCAGCAACGCTTCCATAGGTATTACGGAGTTGGATTAAAGGACAGGTATAGGTCTAGGATTCGCCACAAGCAGGCAATGCGACCATGAAATTAATATCTTTTTATGCGGTGGGATGGTTAGTCTCGGAATGCACGTATACTCAGAGGAAAGAGATCTTTAGTTATGTTTTTCTTGTGTTTAAACTCTGGATGGCCAGCCATCGAGAGTGGTTGTCCCTTAACTGCTGCAATTTGAACTGCAAAACAGCCGGCCGTTGGAGTATTGCTACAACTCTAAGCTAGTCTGATTTTTTTCGAAATTATCTAGTGTTAATTGTGAAGACTAACAAAGTGAAATTATGGCTTGGTCAACGGGTTTTGGAACCTTCTCTGGAGTTTTAAATGAAGAAGCTGCACCACGTATGTGTTTTGTGAATCAGTGCTCATTAATGTTAATGGAGATGCCTATCTGTTTTGGTGTGATTGCATGGGTGTGGAGAATTACTACTCCCGAGGTTTCTTGGTAACGCTTTGTCATTGGCGTTTGTCGGAGGGAAAAAGATGGGCTATCGACGGATGATCAACTCGCGGAACTGTTCGGATCTGGAAACACCAGTGACCAATGCTGAATAAGGATAACTTACGAGACTAAAAATTTATTTGTGGTACCTCAGCCAATGGGCCCGGCAATTATTCCCCGAAAACGGAACACTTTCTGGAGTATTCAGAATTGATTATTCGTTTGTTAGACTCTAAAACGAGATTGGCCTACGTACAGTCTCTGTCTGGAAGAGTAAAGAATCAAGCATAGAAAGTGGAAATAATGCGAAATAAATCTACTGCACGAATAAAGGACGTAGAGATGCTGCCTGAAACGGTCTTCGCGGGCAGATCAATAAAGGGTTCAAATTTTAGTTAGAGAAACAAAAAAAGGATGATGTGGTCATTGACTGTTATATCATTTTTGCTTGAAACTGAAACTGACACATGCTGGTTGCGCTTCTGGATACGAGTCTCTCGAAACAGTCATTTTTATATAAATGTTGTAAACATTAGAGCGAGCCCAGCGCGACCAGGATTCGCCTCGGGGTTTTCTAGCAAAAACGACACTAGTTGAATCACAAAAAGGCAAAATGTATGAAAAATTGGAAATCTCTCACTTATCTGCAATCCTGACTGGGTTGTGTCCTCTTACTGGTGAAAATGTCCCGCATTTGATCCGCAGATGAGTCGGAAACGTCTGTCAGATGGTTGCTTGATTTCCTACGGATTGTGGATCTTGAGTTGGTTGCTATTTTCTTTTTCCTTCTGTAATTCGCAGAACACTCTGATAGCTCGACATTTTGTCCTTGAACCGTATACACGATGTGTGAAAAAACCTTTAAGGCCCATCCACAAGACAATCACATCAAATTTTTACTTTTTACTTGTTTTATGATATTACGTAAGGAAGGACCAACCCTCCCTCCCCCTCAGATAAGAATTTGTAAGATATTTTGAAACTCCCCCTCCCCCCATATGCCCTTACGTAATTAGTGTATGGCCCCACCAAAAGAAAATTAACCAAATCTAGAGAAAATTTTCAATAGGACGTAAGTAACAATGAGAGATTCTCTTTGGGGTCTTTCTCTTCTGTTCATTACTCGGCCATTTCAACATTTACTACTCTACTCTTTGCATGATATTCTAGTAAAAACCGTCGGCTTTCGATATGTACTGGAAAATTAGTGCAAAGTGTTGTAATGACGTCGTAATAAACGAAAGAGAAAGTAAACAAAGAGAGGCTTACGTCCTATTGAAAATTTTCTCTAGAAATGATGAATTTATCTGAGCCTGCCACGCATAATTTAAAGAGCAAGAGAGCGGGTTCTTTCGCACTCAACCACCCCTTCGCACGCGCACACTTGCAATCCGAGTATTCAACTCCGAAAAAGAGCGTCCTGCTTTTTCTGAGATGTGTGCTGATCATTGTATGCACGCCACGCCTGTGCATCATTGGATGGAATGATGGCTGGTGACAGTCATTGAATATATTCCAACCGGAGTTTGAGCTGACACAAAACGTAGCAGCTGCTACGAGGTCAGAAAACAAACTGACGATTTTTCGCTTATGTGCCGTTTTTATACCTGGCGAAGTTCATTGGACAAAAAAGAGGCAGTCCTAGCAACGCTCGCTGCTTGGTTGAATTGTACGGACCAATCAGCGCAGATAATTACCACCTTTGCAAAATACATTATTTTCGTTATCTATAATAGACGTGCATTTTACGGGATCAAATACAATATACGTGCACATATTTCCGATCAGATAGTGCAAAAATATAGCGATTTCGATCAGTACAACGGAAGTTAGTCGCGTTTGAACACTGGGAAAATATCTCAGCAGAAATTTTTGAAAAGGGACTCCCATTTTGAAACGTTAGAAGTATTCTACTTCAAAAACATTTTTGAAAACCTTTATATGGTAGATCAAAGTTGGTCAAGAAAGGGTTAAATTTTTATAAGGGGACCCGGGCAGGCTTACATTTAGTGCCTTCCTTAAACGAGCACAAGCACTGTCCGTTCGTTAGGATGATATTCCGCTTTCTGAATATAATTGATATAATAAGTTCAAAGTTCGAAGATAATTGAGTTCATTAATCGTACTTGTAAAGATAACTAATACTGCACACTTAAAAATATTTACATCTCACAAGATGCACATAAAAGGAGCGTCACAATTCACTTAAATTTACACTCAAGAACATGTAAAAACGCGCTTTGTTCACAATTCTCCATCTCTATTCAACCGAGTTTTACATCAAAAGAGCACAATATTTTATTTCACATGTCAAAACATGTAAAATTCCATTATTAGACAGCAAAATACGTCGCAATGTTGTTTACGTCAAATGTAATTTTCATTTTTTCTAAGCGTGTGTTAGCAAAAATCCCTCCTTAACGAATCTGTGGATCACACTTTTAGGTTAGCTAACACTAGTTTACAAGAAAAATGAAGCTGCGAGAAAAAGTATTTTCTAGACTAATTTTGTGTTTCAGTTTTCATATTCAGTTTTTTGTTCCAAGAAGCGATTTTGTGATTGTCTCAAAAAGCTTGTTTTTGAGTACTTTTTTTTTAGTTTTTAGTCAATATTTCACGTTAAAATCATCCAAATCATTTGATCAACATTCAGGTTGAAAGGCGCTGAGATGCCCTTTCCAAAAACATGTAATATGTGCCGATCATATGTACAATTTTTAGTGTTGCCAGCGACCCAATTTAAAAAAACCTATTTTAATCCACCTAGCGGTGCAATTGTGCCTTTCTCAATAATGAATCACGAGAATGTGTGCGTTGTTTATATTCATTAAAAGCTTTTAAATGCATATATTACATTTTATTATTGTACATCACATGACAACTATATACAGGAAAATAAATCATTATTCGAGTTCTAAAATTTTGAAGAAGAATATACGGTAATATTGAACTGAAAAAAGGTGCGAAATCGGCAAAGTCCCAAAAAGTCGATTTTTACGAACAAAAAAAAAAATTTCGAGATAACATAAAATCTCGACGTTTCATGCATTTTAAAGATGTTTGGCATTAAAAATACGAATTCGATTTCTGAAATTTTATGGGGTCCCCCCTTTGAAAAAAAAATTTGAGTTCCGGCTTATATGGGAATTTCATATGTGACCGGACGATTTAGTCTATATTTCCGGCCCCATATAAGCGATCCGTACGAAATTTTATAAACATCTGTGGGGATATTATAGCTATCATTTGGGACTAAGTTTGT
Organism: Topomyia yanbarensis; assembly: GCF_030247195.1. Lineage (NCBI taxonomy): Eukaryota > Metazoa > Arthropoda > Insecta > Diptera > Culicidae > Topomyia > Topomyia yanbarensis. Next base: position 77,068,390 of record NC_080670.1, read on the forward strand.
GAAAATCGGCCCAATCATTTCCGGGAAACTGATGTGAGTTCGTAAATTTTGAAAGATGGCCGCTTTTCCCGGGCACTTCCGGAACCGTCTATGGTGGTCAATGTAGTGAACGAAAGTTTGGTTGGCCGTCGGTGACCTAGAACAGCAAATTTAAGTTGTTTGAGAGACATTTTAGCGAAATTTTTACCTATTTTGCTTTCATCGGAGTATCGGTTTGAATCACAATTTGCTATGTGATCGCACGCCACAACCTATAACTCCGGAATCGGAAGTCAGATCGGTATGAAATTAAATAGCCATTTACGGGGACGCAATACTTTTCATTTGAGGCCAAGTTTAGTCGAATCGGTCTAGCCATCTCCGAGAAACCGATGTGACTGTTATTCTGAATTTAGATACTTCCGCCAGGGCTTCCGGAACCGATGATGGTGGCCAATGTGGCCAAATAGACTTTGAATGGATGTTAGTGACCTAATACTACAAATCGAAGCAGTTGTGGTCATATTCTCGAAAAAATTTCACCCTTATGCATTCATTGCAGAATTTATTAAAATCGATATTTTCTGCGTGTTCGTACTCATCACCCTGTAATTCCGGAACCGTAAGTCGGATCCATTAGAAATTCAATAGCAGCCTATGGGAACGTTGCACCTTTCATTTGAGACTAAGTTTGTCAAAATCGGTTCAGCCATCTCTGAGAAAAATGAGTGACATTCGTGGGTACATACACACACATACGCACATACACACACATACATACATACACACATACATACACACACAGACATTTGCCGAACTCGACGAACTGAATCGAATGGTATATGTCACTCGGCCCTCCGGGCCTCCGTTAGAAAGTCGGTTTTCAGAGCAATTGCAATACCTTTCTATTGAGAAAGGCAAAAATTTCACCTTTTTACATTCATCGCAGAATTCGTTAGAATCGAGATTTGCTGCGTGATCGTACGTATCACCCTGTAATTCTGGAACCAGAACTCGGATCCACACAAAATTCAACAGCAACTGATGGACCTTCCATTTAACATCAAGTTTGTCAAAATCAAAAATTCCGAGAAACCGATGTGGACAAATCAACAAATTTTGTTTTGTAACCATACTCTTCAACTCGTAATCCGGGACAAGATGTCGGTTGAAAATCAAATTCAATAGCAACCTATGGGAATAGAATATCTTTCATTTGAATCTTAGTTTGTAAAAATCGGTTCAGCCATCTCCAAAAAACCGATGTGGACATTTTGTTAACAAATTCGCACATACACACATACATACATACATACATACATACATACATACATACATACATACATACATACATACATACATACATACATACATACATATATACATACATACATACATACATACATACATACATACATACATACATACATACATACATACATACATACATACATACATACATACATACATACATACATACATACATACATACATACATACATACATACATACATACATACATACATACATACATACATACATACATACATACATACATACATACATACATACATACATACATACATACATACATACATACATACATACATACATACATACATACATACATACATACATACATACATACATACATACATACATACATACATACATACATACATACATACATACATACATACATACATACATACATACATACATACATACATACATACATACATACATACATACATACATACATACATACATACATACATACATACATACATACATACATACATACATACATACATACATACATACACACATACACACATACATACACACAGATATTTTGCGATCTCGGCGAACTGAGTCGAATGTTATATGAGACTCGGCCCTCCGGGCCTCGATTAGAAAGTCGGTTTTTGGAGCAATTGCGTAACCTTTCTATATGAGAAAGGCAAAAGAATAGTATTTAATTAGCTTAATCAGCATGAGTTCAATGTTATCTTCATGTGATTATATTTTGAAATGTTGGTGGAATGGGTTTAAAAGTGGAGGGAATGGGGGGTTAGTAGAGTGGGAGTGGAGGATGCGTCAGAAATCCTTCATCTTATTTTGGTATACGGGGTGGATGAAGGAAATGCGGGCGTGAGGGTGGTCCAAGGGGACGGTAGTGATGAAGGAGGGAGATGTAAGGGCAAGGCGGGGGGGGGGGGGGGGCGGAGGGGCTCTGATGCAATACTCAGCTGCATATTTTGCCTTCCATTTGAGACTTGGGTTGAGAAAATCGGTTCAGTCATCACCGAAGAACCGATGTGACTTTATTTGTGGAATATGCCCGGAATTCCGGACTTCCGGAATCGTCGATAGTGGAAAATATAATTAAAGAATGTTTGATTGGCAATCAGTGATCTATATCTGCGATTAGAAGTAGTTTGGTGAGCATTTCAATAGTTTTTAGCCTCTGAGGTATTACGATTGTACCGATTTATATGGGAAATTCCAGTGTATCCTTACTAACACCCCTGTAACTCCGGAAGTAAGAGTCAGAACAGAATGAAATTCAGCAGCAGCAGGTATTACTGTATCTTTCATTTGAAATCAAGTTTGTAAAAATCGGTAGAGAATTCGTTGTGGAATGGGTGTGATATTAGTTTAGGAACTTGGCGGGTTCCCCGGGGGCGTCATGAACTGTCATAGGTGGCCAATGTGGTCAAAGCTGCTTTGATTGATCATTAGTGATCCAGACCCGCAAACTAGAGTAATGTTACATCAATTTTAATATGTTTTACATCATTTGAACATCATGGTGGTACCAGTTTATATGGGAATTTGCTGTGTGACCGCACTCTTCAACACGTAATTCCGGAACCGGAAGTCGGATTAACTAAAAATTCAATAGCAGCTTATGGGAGCGTTATACCTTTCATATGAAACTAAGTTTGCGAAAACCGGTTCAGCCATCTCTGAGAAAATTGTGTGAGTTTAAATGACACACACATACACACACATACATACACACACACACACAGACATTTGCCGATCTCGATGAACTGAATCGAATGGTGTATGACACTCGGCCCTCCGAGCCTCCGTTAAAAAGTCGATTTTTACAGTGATTGCATAACCTTTCTTTATATGAGAAAGGCAAAAAGGAAATGTTTGACCATTTTTGAAAACTACTCATTTTTAATTGATTTTTTTGCAGCGAAACCAACATTTTTTTCGGACTTTTTAGAATCTAAGATGACAGATAATATGTTAACGTTAATTTTTAGCCTAATATCATCAACATCAGATGAACAATGTTGATATGTACTATGGCACATTGAGCGAAATTAAAAATTTTTAATTTTAGCAGACCCTGCCCTGGTGCGACTGTTCAGAGGGTGAAGCACTGGTCTCATAAGCCAGCTCATCAATTAAATAAATTGATCTGTTTTCCTACACACAATCGTTTGAAATCCCTTGGTATCATTCGAATTCGAGGTAGCAGTACATCTGCTCCATTATATTTTCTAGTTACAATGGTCGCTTAAATGAAATTTTTCAACTAAGACATAGTTGTGGTGGGTCGATTTTTATTTATTTATTTATTTATTTATACTGGTCTTCGATTTTCTCGTACAGACAGCTCCTTAATTAATAATAATTCTATGTTTAAAGGTAGTCTTAGTAATGTTAAAATCATACTTGTCAGCTACATCATTAAAATTACGACAGCATACATTGAAACGATTGTTTTGAGAAAAAAGAGTACGATACATCGGTAACCGAAAGAAATCAGTTCGTCTGGTGGGTCTAGGTGGTACATTGAATCGGAGCTGGCTCAGCAACTCCGGGCTATCTATCTTGTTTCCCAGAAGATTGAACACGAAGAGCCGTTGCAGCATTATCCTCCGACTTGCAAGAGTTGGCAAACGTAGAAGATTGCATCGATGTTCATAGGGCGGTAGACGAATAGGATCAGTCCAAGGTAGTAACCGTAGAGCGTAACGAACAAGTGACGCTGAATTCGTTCGATGCGATTGATTTGAACAGCATGATAGGGTTCCCACACAAGCACGCCGTACTCCAGGATGCTACGCACGAGTGCACAAAAGAGCGTTTTTAGGCAATAAATATCGCTGAATTGCTGCGTGTTTCGTTTAATGAACCACGGCATAGGCCTTGGCTGTAGTCATTGCAATGTGCTGCACAAAATTTAGTTTGTTATCGATGAGAATGCCTAGGTCCTTTATCGTATTAACTCGGTTGATACTGCTTTCTGCCATTCTATAATCAAATGTCAGGACGTGCCTGTTTCGACAGAACGATATCACATCGCACTTTTGCACATTTACTTCCATCCCGTTATGAGTACACCAATTTAGCAGCATATCAATATCGGCTTGAATAGCACAGCAATCGACTGCCGTCGCAATTACACGGAAAAATTTCAGATCATCAGCAAACATATACTTAGGAGACTGTATAGCGGAGCATAAATCGTTTACGAATAAAATAAACAGTAGCGGGCCCAAATGACTTCCCTGAGGCACACCCGACTCTATCACAAACAGAGATGATCTCGTTTCATCTATGCGCACAAATGCATTACGCTCGGTGAGGTAAGACATTATCCACCGTGTCAACCACTCAGGAAGTCCCATGCGCTCAAATTTGGCCACGATTAACAAATGAGGCACCCTATCGAACGCTTTTGCAAAATCAAAGTAAACGGCATCAACCTGCTGACGTTTTCCAAGCGCGCTACTAAGTGACGAAACGTACGCCATAAGATTAGTACTCGTCGAACGTTTTTTCACAAATCCATGCTGCCACTCGGAAATGATGTGGTGAACCTTCGGGTACAGCGAATCGTGAACGAGGCTTTCAAAAATTTTCGGTAAGCAGCTCAAAATTGAAATGGCTCGATAATTTTCAACATCGTGGATGCTACCTGCCTTGTGGATCGGTATAATAGATGCTGTCTTCCAGACACTCGGGAAAATTCCTTCGGACAATGACCTGTTAAAATTATACTCGCAGGAACAGCCAACGTTACAGCACAGCTCTTGAAGAAGATAGGCGGTAAGCCATCCGGACCAGCACCCTTAGAACCATCAATAGACTGCAATTTCAGCTCCACATCACGCGGCGAGAAATTGAATAGCGATACATTCAAATCGAACAACGGCAGACTATTCAAATATGCTTCAGACAAAGGTGGTTGGTTATTACTTTGCACACTTTGAAAAACCTGTTTTAATCCACCTAGCGGTGCAATTGTGCCTTTCTCATTTCTCTAAACTATGGCACGGATGCTTTTTATGTTCAACATAATTGTGGAAATGTCCATTACATTCTTAGTACACTTTGCACTTATACACAATGGCATGCCAGCCACGAACTTGATGAGCTACGTGTCGACGGTGAAACACTTGAAACAAAAAATATCATACTCCATTAGCCTAATCAGCATTAGATCAATGTTATCCGCTTGCTAACTCATTTTGTCATGCGGGGGTGGGTATGTGAGGAGGGCGAAAGTCCCATGAACGAACGACTCCCCAGCTTAAATTGGTATGCTTTGTGACATAGTGGTGGTTTAAAGATGATGGGGTTGATAGGGAGGGGTATGAGGGCTGGATGGGGTGGTGGTCTGAGGGGTGATTTAAGGAAATTTTTAAAGTAGAGGGGGGTGTAACCCCTCTCCGTAAACCATCAACTACGCCCCTGTTAAAATCCAGTAACCTTATGCGAGTCGAAAAAAAAATTAGGATTAGGTTGACGTTTTTCAGAGTGATTGCATAACCTTTCTATATGAAAAAGGCAAAAATGTGCCAAAATCCAAAAAAGTGAATCGTCGTCAAATTTTTTTTCGAGTTTGCATCAAATCTCGACGTTTCATGCACCTTGAACACATTTAGCATCAAAAATAAAAATTCTATTTTTAATTTTTCCTATAGTTTATATGAGAAATTTCTGTGTGGCCGCACTCTGAAACCCGTAATTCTGGAACCAGAATTCCGATCGATCCAAAATTCAAAAGCAGCCGATGGGAAGGTTGCACCTTTCATTTGAGACTAAGTTTGGGCAAATCGGTCCAGCCATCTCTGAGAAAAATGAGTGACATTATTTGACACATACGCACATACATACACACACATACACACATACACACACATACATACATACACACACATACATACATACATACACACACACATACAGACTTTTTCCGATCTCGACGAACTGAGTCGAATGGGATATGACACTCGGCCCTCCGGGCCGGGATTAGGTTGACGTTTTTCAGAGTGATTGCATAACCTTTCTATATGAGAAAGGCAAAAAGGATGAGAATAGATTTGCAGTAACTAATATAATGTGCAGTTACTAATATAATAGGCACACAAAGTTTCAATTGCAACACATGCGGTGCACAGTGTTGCACAACGACGATTTCACGATCAAAATTCAATAACTCCTGAACCATTGGTTTTGGAGAATGGATTTTTTCGAAGAAGTTTCTAGATATAAATAGACGATTGTTTCGATATAATGAATTGAGTGATTAATCCCCCTAAAAGTGAGATAGAAAATTTATTTCCCCAAAAAATTTAGCTAGAAGCTCGTGGTCTTCAGTAAAGTTCTAGAAAATACTTTACTTTACTGAATATACTAAAGCTCTATATAGTAACAGTAGCGAGATATGTAAGTTTGCTTAAGATAGATCCCTTAAAAACAGTTTTTCTAATATATCTTTTTACGATTACTTTTTGCCTTTCTAAATAGAAAGGTATTGCAATTGCTCTGAAAACCGATTTTTTAACGGAGGCCCGGAGGGCCGAGTGACATATACCATTCGATTCAGTTCGTCGAGTTTGGCAAATGTCTGTGTGTATGTATGTGTGTGTATGTATGTGTGTGTATGTATGTGTGTGTATGTGCGTCTGTGTACGCGAACACAATCTCACTCACTTTTCTCAGAGATGGCTGAACCGATTTTTACAAACTTAGTCCCAAATGAAAGGTGCAACGTTCCCACAGGCTGCTATTGAATTTCTAATGGATCCGACTTCCGGTTCCGGAATTACAGGGTGATGAGTACGACCACGCAGAAAATTTCGATTTTAATAAATTCTGCAATGAACGTATAATGGTGACAATTTTTCCAAAATGTGACCACAACTGCTTCGATTTGTAGTACTAGGTCACTAACATCCATTCAAAGTCTCTTTGGTCACATTGGCCACCATCATCGGTTCCGGAAGCTCCGGCGGAAGTATCCAAATTCAGAATAACAGTCACATCGGTTTCTCGGAGATGGCTTGACCGAATCAACCAAACTTAGTCTTAAATGAAAGATGTTGCGTCCCCGTGAATGGCTATTAAATTTTATTCCGAACCGACTTCCGGTTCCGGAGTTACGGGTTGTAGCGTGCGATCACATAGCAAATTGTGATTCAAACCGATACTCCGATGAAAGCAAAAAAGGTCAAAATTTCGCTAAAATGTCTCTCAAACAACTTAAATTTTCAGTTCTAGGTCACCGACGGCCAAACAAACTTTCGTTGACTACATTGACCACCATAGACGGTTCCGGAAGTGCCCGGCAGGGTTGCCACTATTTTTCAAAGGAAATCTGGCAGTTCAAATAAAAATGTCTGGCAAAATCTGTCACTTGACAGCGACCTCAAAGTCATCGAAATTTGGTATACATTTTGATCTTCATAGAATATTAATCGATTTTTGTTTGGGAAAATATGACCCAGATTTCCAAAATTTGAGCGTAACAGTCTTTATAATTTAAAAATCTGGCAGAATAAAAGGTCCCAAGCAACCAGAAGTTCGGATAATACTTGAAAGTTCACATAAAGTTCTTAGCGAACTTTCAAGCTGCTTAAGCTTTAATGGAACAGAAAGCTGCTTAAGCCGCTATTAGTACACAAAACGTATCGCAAAATTACTTAAAACGGGAAGCTTATGCAACTCCCATATACGCACTTTTGGTTGCTTGGGGTTTGTCTTTTTGCTAGAAGCTCAAAAAAACTCTAGCTGTGACAGATAAATCTGGCACAATAGCATTCCTTCTGAGGTGTAATGTGAAATTCAGAATATCTGGAAAAATCTGGCAAAATTTACAAAATCTAGCAAATTGTCTGGTTTGAACAAATGTCTGGGAATATGGGAAAAATCTGGAAGATTCCAGATAAATCTGGAACATTGGCAACGCTGGTGCCCGGGAAAAGCGACCATCTTTCAAAACTAGCAAACTCATATCAGTTTCTCGGAAACGGTTGGGCCGATTTTCACAAACTTAGTCCCATGATAGCTATATTATCCCCACAGATGTCTATAAAATTTCGCACAGATTGCTTATATGGTTCTGGAAATATAGACTGAACCTTCCGGTCACATATGAAATTCCCATATAAGCCGGAACTCAATTCCCATATAAGCCGGGACCCCATGAAATTTCAGAAATCGAATTCGTATTTTTGATGCCAAACATCTTTAAAATGCATGAAACGTCGAGATTTTATGTTATCACGAAATTTTTTTTATAAAGATCGACTTTTTGGGACTTTGCCGATTTCGCACCTTTTTTCAGTTCAATATTACCGTGGCTCTTTTTTTCTTTTACACAATTTTAGAACTCGAATAATGATTTCTTTTCTTGTATATTTGTCATGTCATGTATAATAATAAAATGTAATATATGCATTTGAAAGCTCTTAACGAATATAAACAACGCAAACATTCACGTGTTTATGATTGAGAAAGGCACAATTGCACCGCTAGGTGGATTAAAACAGGTTTTATTATTAAAAGTGTCTTCTACAAAGTTGTTAAAAGCGATAAAATACACATTTTTATTACAACGATGAGCTGTAGCTCTTGAAACAACAAAGTTATTGTCAAGTATCGAATATTTTTAGGTCAATTTACACCTTAAGCAACTTCCTTAATCGCAAAAATTCGTAGATGGCCTTGTTTACAGTTGAAAGTACTAACTTTTTTCTTTTGATAAAATATAAAAAACCTTCGTCTGACGGAGTCTGCTGAGTAGGTTATGTATAAAACCAATACTCAATATTACCAACTCGCGCTGAAAGCATGGTGAATCGACTGAATTCAATAATTCAACAGGATAGTCCATAGATTTATAAGCGTAACCGAATGTCCATCGATTTTATTTTGGATGGAGTAGTGTATGAAATTGAAGTCAATATACGCAATCGATTAATACTTCAACGGATTGTATTATTTTACAAAGTCATGAAGAAATGTGGTGCCATTTGTTGTTGCATCGATTAACATTTTCCAAATCCATATATCTAACTTTTGGCGAATTGACCTGCGTAGGTGACTATAAGAATCATTCAATAAAAGAATGCACATATAGTGGAAAGTTCTGTTTTCGAAACATATTTCCAATCATACGAAGACATAACGGAGTGTTGGTGGACGTGGGTAAAGTTACTTCATAAAAAATGGCACATTCAAATTTTTTTTTTGGCGATGCAGAGAGTGTTAGTACATTCATTCGCTTTTCATATAATCACTGCACAATTGAACAATATTTCTTCAAATAGGGTAAAGTGCCTATTTTCACCATACTAAGCAGGGTGCCTCACTAATTCATCAATTTCTCTGCCTACAATCAATGGAATGCGTACAAATTGTCATCACTAGCTTTGCTTCGTTGTTAGAAACCAATATAATAACACAAATGCTCTGAAAACAGTGAAATTCTCGTGCTTGAGCGCAACGAAAACTCGAATCGAGTGCCCCTATTGTTGCGCAACCATTTGACTCAATGCGCTAAACAAAGATGGCAGACCCTGCTCTAACCAACGGCTTCAAATGGGTAGGGTGATAATAGAAACATGGCGAAAATGGGCTCGTCACCCTATCATAGCAGAATACTGAAAATTGAGCCAGTCAAAGAGAATATCCGGAGGTATCTCGTTGAAAACTTGTTTTGTGGTGTACATCATAACTCAAAATATATTTGACCAATAGTTTTCAAGGTTTGCACAGTTCTTCTATATATCCCCAGGTATTGATCGAAGCTTTTATTTTTTTTCTTGATATTTGAATTTTTCGTAGTATTCTGCAGCTAAAAATGCAAATGTTTAAAAAAAATCATAACTTGTTTTTGTGAACAAAGTTATGATTTTTAATGATGTAATGATATGAAGAACTGTGCGAAATTCAAACAATTTGGTTCAGTAGATTTTGAGTTATCCTGTACATCGCATTTTTTCGAGGTGTCTCCTGAAGATTCATTGTAACACACCCAATTTTCAATATTTTGCAGTGAACATTTAGGAAAATATTGCTTAAATGTTGCATTATTGACTGAATAGACTATCACTCGCGGTATTGCCAATTTTTTTTTGAGTGCGATATTTTTTTCAACAATAATCAGCAAGAACTGATTTCATCAGTAGGTGTCGACTAACGGTTAAAATTTGACGAAGATCGCCGACCACGCCACTAAATATTCGATTGGTTCCTTTTATGGGTCATCGTGAATTCGTCCTATATAACGGTGTTTCATTCTTTCAGCATTTTGCTTATACCCGAATTTTGATTGATATTGTAAGTAGCGTTTTCCACAAGCGCGATATTTAGTGGCCATTTTAGGGCAGAGCTGTTCGTGCATCATCCAGCAATGTTGACTTTATTTCAGATGAAATGATCGCAAGTGCAATTTTCAATTTAATTTTCAACTTAGTTTAATTTTCGACAAACTCACGTAATTCATCAGTATTATATTATCATTCGCGTAAAAGATCTCTATCGAAAAATACTTATGCTAATTCATATATAATATATATGGCTAAAAAAAAATTCTTCAGTAACCCCCCCCTTCTCCCTTTCCTCAGCTCAGGTACTTATAGCTCGCCCCCTTCAAGCACAAAAACCACCTCATGACCACCTCTCAAAATTGAATTCATCGCTAATAATCACATTGAATGAATAGATAAGGATTACTTCAGAACCCTCTTACCTCCCACCCCCCTTTCGTGGTTCACTCCCATCTACCATTGGCTTAGTGGGAGAAATACATATGTCAAATACTAATAAATATGGAGATATAAATAATTTTATACCTAAAAACAAGAAATACTTATGCTAATTCATATATAATATATATAGCTAACAAAAGTTCTTCGATACCCCCCCGCTCTCCTTTTCCACGGCTCAGGTACTTCTAACTCACCTCCTTCATGCACAAAAACCACCCCATGACCACCTCTCACCAACACTTATGTCAAAATTGAATTCATCTCTAATAATCACATAGAATGAATATATAAGGATTACTTCAGAACCCTCTTACTCCCCCCCCCCCCTTTCGTGGTCCACTCCCATCTACCATTGGCTTAGTGGGAGAAATACATATGTCAAATACTAATAAATATGGAGATATAAATAACTTTATACCTAAAATTCCACGCAACATTTGCCACAAATCTTTTTTGCCCAGATTATTTTTTTTCTGGGTTTAGTAGTCAAAAATATTCGACACGTATTTTTTTATTTCAACATAGTAGGCGACTTTCGAGATTTTTTGTGTTGAATTTCTCCATTTGAAAAAAACCTACTTTGTTCAATTGCTCGTACTGTTAAAAGTAAAGAAGATACAAAAAAGTGCCCAAGACATGAAATGTGCACCTTTTTCACAGCTTTCGGATGAAGTATATTAGGGGAGAGAGGGTAACGGTGGATCAGCAGGAACTATGAAACAATCGCAATAAAATCATAATGCATGAACATAATCGTCTTATTCCCTCATATTTCATGGTTTCTAATTCTTTACACGTGTTACTATATTTTGGAAGACTTCTGATAACTCTACCTCTTTTAATGGATATTTGTTTGTTTTATAACAGTCAGAGTAAATTTGCAATAAAAACTATTATTGCATTTTTATGAGTTACCATTCACTAGATAAATGTTTATTCTACTGTTATTTGTAGCAAATTTTATGCTCAACATTTGCCGCGAACAAAGCTTTTTGGTAACTTGTCATGGTTCTGTGTAATTTGACAATCTTCATAAATAGACCCATTGGGTAACTGTGAAGCGATGATATATGGGGAACAGTGAAAATTTCTTGTTTTTGTGATCCATATTAAAATGTGAATGGGTTCCGATTTTCCACAATAAATACAACTCATTAAATGGAAAGTTTGTCAATTTGGGCAAGTTTTGTAGAAATTATCGCTTTTTTCAGGATTGCATCTTATATGCATATATGGTGGTCCGATATTACGCGATGATATAGTGATATCTCGCGTAAACAAACGATTCGCGTCTCAACATAACTTTAATAGGAAGCTTTAGGATCTTTATTCGTCAAAACAAAAGAATGAAATTTGCAAGTAGAATATTTCACTGTAGACGATGTCGTGTTTCATAGTTCCTACCCATGGGGCTCACTGGTACATTTTACCACCGACTGTTTATTACCCAAAAAAAGTTATTTCCCGTGAATTTTACCAGCTGGAAAAAATATATGTATTAGTTAACAACAAAGTGAAACTATGTATCACTTTTGGCTACACAAATAACATGTATTATCATCAAAATAAAATCGTATAAAAAATGTGTTTCATTGTTACCCCCTCTCCCCTACTACTTACTCAACGTATTGATTTCATGGAAAATATTGAAAAGTATAAAACAAATCAATTTTCTTCAAACTTGGACATGATTTTTTTTCTTTTTTTTATTATATAAAATAGGAAAATCATTTTCCTTGATGCCATAAAAATTTGGGAGTGGCAATTAAATACTTACGGAGATATGAATTTTTCAATAGCGCGTTGCGCGCGAAAAACGTATCGCCACGCGCTTCGCTCGTACTGAGACGTGGGTGTATGAAGTTTTACCCATTAGCGCGTTGTATAAAACACACTTGCGATTAACTTTACTATTTATTGCATTTAGATGTATGTTTAATTTCAGATTTATAATGTCTTAATCATTCAAAAGTGTCGCCGGAAGAAAAGATCTTCAGTGTTAATTTGAAGTCCACGTTCGTCTCAACATAGTGAAATGATTGTGGTCCAGGTATGGCATTTTTCGAAACAATTTTGTGGATTTTTCTCTGCTCTTGCATCAGAATAAATTGGTTCGATTGACACGTTTTCTATGTTATTCTGAGATTTGAACTTGAAACATTGCGTGACAAAGAAGCTTTCCTTGCCACATCGTACGACTCAGTTGCGGTCCACATCAGCGATCAAATTCGTAGATCTACGGAAATCTCCGTAGATCTACGGATTTGGATGTTTTCTACGGATCTACGGATCCGTAGATAAAATCTACTGAAATGCAATTTTTGACATTAAAAATGTCTTACTCTACTATCTGGGGCTAGGTGTCATTCTAAAATCTAAACTATCTCCCATGTAACGAAACTATGTAAGGTTTGCACGCTTATAACTCCGATATTACTAGATGGATTTTAATCATTCATACACCTACCGATTCAGAAACACCTAACTTAAATATTGGTAATAATTTAATATCTCCCCAATAAAAGTAGACTTTTGGAAATTGATAAAATTAAAAAGTTCACGAAAAACGGGAAAATTACCATTCGCGAGGCAGATTTCTCAGACACAGCCGTCGTTAGAGGGCACCTTAGTCGCTTAATCAAACACGAAAAGTCATAAATAGAAGCGACGCATGTCCGTTTAAATCAGTTGTTGCTAATATCCCATACGAGCAACATCGTCTCCGGGCGATGCAATAAGCGCTATCGATTTTCGGTAACGTTGGCATTTGCACACACTCGCACCTAAGTGATTTAACCATATACGGTTAGTTTATATATAGAGGTGACGCGTACATGTTTGAATCAGTTTTTGTTCTTATGTCGAACGGGTAAGATCATGGCTGCAGCGACTGGGCGCTACAATAAGCGGTAGACGCTATGCATTTTCGGCAGCAGTGGCCGTGTGCGGATTTTTCGGGTACCAGCACGGTGTCACAGAATGATTTGCAAAGTGGGTGGGCGGGGTGGTTTGGATTTAATTCAATACGGTGTGTGCTGCTTAAGAGTGTTGCGTTTGAAAAAAATATATTTATGTTTATGGATGCGTGTGCGTTGTAACTTGTTAATCCCTGTTTACGGCGCTTTGTAGCTGCATAGGGTAAAGAGACTATTGGTTTTCATGTTTCATATTTCGGTTATATGTTTTTTATCAGTAAGGCATCTGACAACGTGCTTCTGTAGTTATTGCACTGTTCAGCAGCGTAGTATTTTATATAGGAGAGTACACTCAGGTTTTTTACGCGGATTTTGAAATTTACGCGGTTTTCATTTACGCGTTTTTTTTAAATTTACGCGGTTTTCATTTACACGGCCTGTATCCCCTGCGTGAAAAATCTGAGTGCATCGGAAACAATCACATTCCCAGCAGAACTTTTTGTTTTCTAATTTCAAACACTTTTGTTTCGTTCTGCACACAACGGAAAATTTTAAAACAGAACTTACCGTCCCAGCAGCAGTTGAAGCGGGTGTTCTTTTTCGATTCAAATTCAAGCCATGCCTTAAGCGTTACTGGACTTAAAATTGTATTCCCAGTTTATCCAGTCAGAATATCTGTCCTACCCTATGTATTTAAAACACAGTTCTAATTGCGTTTTAAAGTATTCAATAAATAGAACGGTTGGGTATACTAATTTAAATTTTATAATCAATCTGTTTTAAATTATGAAACAAACCGCTGTACTGAAGATATAATTATGTCAGTCCTATTACCACATAAAACACCTATATAATATAAAACGCTGCAGAATTGGTTTAATAATACAATGTTTACACTACAGAGTTATAACACGTTTTAATAATTAGCAACAAGAAAAATGTCACCAAGATAGCATAAAAAACTGTTTAACCGGTAGTGCGAACGTTGTATAACAATGTAATTTATCAAATAATTTCATTTGTTCAACCACCAATCGATCAAGAAATACTTAACCTTAAGATTATTTACTTAAGTTCATTAGTACATTATTGAAAATTTAAATGGAAAATTAAATTTCATATTTCATGGAGAATCTGTATATTTCCGTTGGCGGGCGTGGGATTCCTCATCACAGCTCTCAATATGGAACTTTTCTTTTGAATATATTTTCTGGACAGACCAGCCTATTTTTACTAGATGGATCAGCCAAATAATGCCAATCACCTAGTGAGATACTTGATTAATTAATAGATTACCGTTAAAAGACCTTCAATAAATGATCGCAAGTGCAATTTTCAATTTAATTTTCAACTTAGTTTAATTTTCGACAAACTCACGTAATTCATCAGTATTATATTATCATTCGCGTAAAAGATCTCTATCGAAAAATACTTATGCTAATTCATATATAATATATATGGCTAAAAAAAAATTCTTCAGTAACCCCCCCCTTCTCCCTTTCCTCAGCTCAGGTACTTATAGCTCGCCCCCTTCAAGCACAAAAACCACCTCATGACCACCTCTCAAAATTGAATTCATCGCTAATAATCACATTGAATGAATAGATAAGGATTACTTCAGAACCCTCTTACCTCCCACCCCCCTTTCGTGGTTCACTCCCATCTACCATTGGCTTAGTGGGAGAAATACATATGTCAAATACTAATAAATATGGAGATATAAATAATTTTATACCTAAAAACAAGAAATACTTATGCTAATTCATATATAATATATATAGCTAACAAAAGTTCTTCGATACCCCCCCGCTCTCCTTTTCCACGGCTCAGGTACTTCTAACTCACCTCCTTCATGCACAAAAACCACCCCATGACCACCTCTCACCAACACTTATGTCAAAATTGAATTCATCTCTAATAATCACATAGAATGAATATATAAGGATTACTTCAGAACCCTCTTACTCCCCCCCCCCTTTCGTGGTCCACTCCCATCTACCATTGGCTTAGTGGGAGAAATACATATGTCAAATACTAATAAATATGGAGATATAAATAACTTTATACCTAAAATTCCACGCAACATTTGCCACAAATCTTTTTTGCCCAGATTATTTTTTTTCTGGGTTTAGTAGTCAAAAATATTCGACACGTATTTTTTTATTTCAACATAGTAGGCGACTTTCGAGATTTTTTGTGTTGAATTTCTCCATTTGAAAAAAACCTACTTTGTTCAATTGCTCGTACTGTTAAAAGTAAAGAAGATACAAAAAAGTGCCCAAGACATGAAATGTGCACCTTTTTCACAGCTTTCGGATGAAGTATATTAGGGGAGAGAGGGTAACGGTGGATCAGCAGGAACTATGAAACAATCGCAATAAAATCATAATGCATGAACATAATCGTCTTATTCCCTCATATTTCATGGTTTCTAATTCTTTACACGTGTTACTATATTTTGGAAGACTTCTGATAACTCTACCTCTTTTAATGGATATTTGTTTGTTTTATAACAGTCAGAGTAAATTTGCAATAAAAACTATTATTGCATTTTTATGAGTTACCATTCACTAGATAAATGTTTATTCTACTGTTATTTGTAGCAAATTTTATGCTCAACATTTGCCGCGAACAAAGCTTTTTGGTAACTTGTCATGGTTCTGTGTAATTTGACAATCTTCATAAATAGACCCATTGGGTAACTGTGAAGCGATGATATATGGGGAACAGTGAAAATTTCTTGTTTTTGTGATCCATATTAAAATGTGAATGGGTTCCGATTTTCCACAATAAATACAACTCATTAAATGGAAAGTTTGTCAATTTGGGCAAGTTTTGTAGAAATTATCGCTTTTTTCAGGATTGCATCTTATATGCATATATGGTGGTCCGATATTACGCGATGATATAGTGATATCTCGCGTAAACAAACGATTCGCGTCTCAACATAACTTTAATAGGAAGCTTTAGGATCTTTATTCGTCAAAACAAAAGAATGAAATTTGCAAGTAGAATATTTCACTGTAGACGATGTCGTGTTTCATAGTTCCTACCCATGGGGCTCACTGGTACATTTTACCACCGACTGTTTATTACCCAAAAAAAGTTATTTCCCGTGAATTTTACCAGCTGGAAAAAATATATGTATTAGTTAACAACAAAGTGAAACTATGTATCACTTTTGGCTACACAAATAACATGTATTATCATCAAAATAAAATCGTATAAAAAATGTGTTTCATTGTTACCCCCTCTCCCCTACTACTTACTCAACGTATTGATTTCATGGAAAATATTGAAAAGTATAAAACAAATCAATTTTCTTCAAACTTGGACATGATTTTTTTTCTTTTTTTTATTATATAAAATAGGAAAATCATTTTCCTTGATGCCATAAAAATTTGGGAGTGGCAATTAAATACTTACGGAGATATGAATTTTTCAATAGCGCGTTGCGCGCGAAAAACGTATCGCCACGCGCTTCGCTCGTACTGAGACGTGGGTGTATGAAGTTTTACCCATTAGCGCGTTGTATAAAACACACTTGCGATTAACTTTACTATTTATTGCATTTAGATGTATGTTTAATTTCAGATTTATAATGTCTTAATCATTCAAAAGTGTCGCCGGAAGAAAAGATCTTCAGTGTTAATTTGAAGTCCACGTTCGTCTCAACATAGTGAAATGATTGTGGTCCAGGTATGGCATTTTTCGAAACAATTTTGTGGATTTTTCTCTGCTCTTGCATCAGAATAAATTGGTTCGATTGACACGTTTTCTATGTTATTCTGAGATTTGAACTTGAAACATTGCGTGACAAAGAAGCTTTCCTTGCCACATCGTACGACTCAGTTGCGGTCCACATCAGCGATCAAATTCGTAGATCTACGGAAATCTCCGTAGATCTACGGATTTGGATGTTTTCTACGGATCTACGGATCCGTAGATAAAATCTACTGAAATGCAATTTTTGACATTAAAAATGTCTTACTCTACTATCTGGGGCTAGGTGTCATTCTAAAATCTAAACTATCTCCCATGTAACGAAACTATGTAAGGTTTGCACGCTTATAACTCCGATATTACTAGATGGATTTTAATCATTCATACACCTACCGATTCAGAAACACCTAACTTAAATATTGGTAATAATTTAATATCTCCCCAATAAAAGTAGACTTTTGGAAATTGATAAAATTAAAAAGTTCACGAAAAACGGGAAAATTACCATTCGCGAGGCAGATTTCTCAGACACAGCCGTCGTTAGAGGGCACCTTAGTCGCTTAATCAAACACGAAAAGTCATAAATAGAAGCGACGCATGTCCGTTTAAATCAGTTGTTGCTAATATCCCATACGAGCAACATCGTCTCCGGGCGATGCAATAAGCGCTATCGATTTTCGGTAACGTTGGCATTTGCACACACTCGCACCTAAGTGATTTAACCATATACGGTTAGTTTATATATAGAGGTGACGCGTACATGTTTGAATCAGTTTTTGTTCTTATGTCGAACGGGTAAGATCATGGCTGCAGCGACTGGGCGCTACAATAAGCGGTAGACGCTATGCATTTTCGGCAGCAGTGGCCGTGTGCGGATTTTTCGGGTACCAGCACGGTGTCACAGAATGATTTGCAAAGTGGGTGGGCGGGGTGGTTTGGATTTAATTCAATACGGTGTGTGCTGCTTAAGAGTGTTGCGTTTGAAAAAAATATATTTATGTTTATGGATGCGTGTGCGTTGTAACTTGTTAATCCCTGTTTACGGCGCTTTGTAGCTGCATAGGGTAAAGAGACTATTGGTTTTCATGTTTCATATTTCGGTTATATGTTTTTTATCAGTAAGGCATCTGACAACGTGCTTCTGTAGTTATTGCACTGTTCAGCAGCGTAGTATTTTATATAGGAGAGTACACTCAGGTTTTTTACGCGGATTTTGAAATTTACGCGGTTTTCATTTACGCGTTTTTTTTAAATTTACGCGGTTTTCATTTACACGGCCTGTATCCCCTGCGTGAAAAATCTGAGTGCATCGGAAACAATCACATTCCCAGCAGAACTTTTTGTTTTCTAATTTCAAACACTTTTGTTTCGTTCTGCACACAACGGAAAATTTTAAAACAGAACTTACCGTCCCAGCAGCAGTTGAAGCGGGTGTTCTTTTTCGATTCAAATTCAAGCCATGCCTTAAGCGTTACTGGACTTAAAATTGTATTCCCAGTTTATCCAGTCAGAATATCTGTCCTACCCTATGTATTTAAAACACAGTTCTAATTGCGTTTTAAAGTATTCAATAAATAGAACGGTTGGGTATACTAATTTAAATTTTATAATCAATCTGTTTTAAATTATGAAACAAACCGCTGTACTGAAGATATAATTATGTCAGTCCTATTACCACATAAAACACCTATATAATATAAAACGCTGCAGAATTGGTTTAATAATACAATGTTTACACTACAGAGTTATAACACGTTTTAATAATTAGCAACAAGAAAAATGTCACCAAGATAGCATAAAAAACTGTTTAACCGGTAGTGCGAACGTTGTATAACAATGTAATTTATCAAATAATTTCATTTGTTCAACCACCAATCGATCAAGAAATACTTAACCTTAAGATTATTTACTTAAGTTCATTAGTACATTATTGAAAATTTAAATGGAAAATTAAATTTCATATTTCATGGAGAATCTGTATATTTCCGTTGGCGGGCGTGGGATTCCTCATCACAGCTCTCAATATGGAACTTTTCTTTTGAATATATTTTCTGGACAGACCAGCCTATTTTTACTAGATGGATCAGCCAAATAATGCCAATCACCTAGTGAGATACTTGATTAATTAATAGATTACCGTTAAAAGACCTTCAATAAATTATGTTTTAATGGGGAGGGTATATAGCAAATTGTAACATATGAAAACAGGCGAGTGAACAAGAACGTGAGTCGATATGTGTGATAGATAAAATTCATTTGCACGCTCTTGAAAAAGCTACATTTTTAATGTCACCGTGGTCGTGTCCTGTAAACAACCCTTTAATTTTTTTCTACGGAAATCTACGGATTTATCTCAGTGTACTTTTGAAGAAGGTTGCCAATGATTGATAGTTATTTTTTCTATTGGAAAATCATCTTAACAAAATGGAGAATCCGCAAAACCACGTTGTGCGATAATAAATACCAGCGATCGAAAATTCAACTCGAGAATATAGACCCTGCTTTATAAAACGCCTTCCAAAAGTTATACCGCATTTCGGCGATAATGAGTCGGGAAAATTATATGTAGTTCAAATCAATAAATCCAGTAAAAGTCGTATTGAATAGAATTTAATTTATTTTCTCATCTGCAAATGATAAATTGTTTATTTCATAGAATTCAAGCAACGTTTTCTCCTCTCTGTTGATGAATCGATATCTTGGATCCTGTTTTAACTGTTATAACTGTTTTAATTCGTATATTTGATTCGTGCACGTAGCCTGACAGCTGATTTGTCGATCGATTGGCGCTGGTTCAGGTAAAAGCGAAAAGGACACTGAGTATCGTGACAGTTGTCTTTGATAGTTGGAAATATTGGTTGACCAACCTCGGCGCGGCCCGATGTAAATATGAATATCTGTAGCACTTTTTAAGACAAAATGCTATTAAGAAGCACAACTGGAAATCCCGAATGGCAAAACGCGATCCAAAATCAGCTGGGTATTTCTCCGATGTCATTGATGTCAGGACCTTCTGAGAAACGAACGTCGCCTCTGACCATGTTCTGGTGGTGTGTAGGATTTGTACTTGACCAAACTAGAAGGCGAATGCTTACAGCGGTTATACGTCAAAAAGGAGCGATATGGTCGTCCACATCGTACGAATGAGGGTACAACAAAAATGAGGAAAACTTTGCCATGAATGACACGTGATAGTGATCAACAACACGAGAAGGAAAAACTTTTATTACTATAGCAATTAGAGTTATCTAAATCTGTCCAGCAACCAACGTCACGTTAGAAGGGAATATGTGTATTGCCAGATATAACATTAATCTCATTCAGCTTCAACATGTTCGAAATTTGGCTCTGGTATGCATAGCTCGTACCTCACTAGATCAATTTATCTACAGTAACAGCATGACACATCTTTATGAACAGGATTAAGTTAAGATTAAGGTCCCCGTCTACAAGGAGGGCGGTGCGATCGACGGAAGATTACATAATTTGTCTCCTGGTAACCTGATGGCGTTATCCGTAGATTCATGTCGCAAGACGACGAAGTTGTCGCCGATAAAGATGTGTTCAGGAATTTGTTCCCCATTTCCTACGCTGTGTGGGTTGTGAGAATGCGGATAGAACACTCCATTCCTTTCTTCGTGACCCTGGAAAATGTAACCAACTGGCACATATGGTCGGTGTTAAGTCAGACCGGACTAAGTGACAACATATTGATTTCGAGAAAAACGAGTTTAAAGTTTGAATCGTAGCACCCTTTACATTATAATTGAAAATTAATTTTTGTCATAATTCTTGATTATTGTTACATATTCCAAATCTGGCAAAAGTCGAATGTAGCTGACGAAATTTCCTATCCAGTGACATCATTATCTCATTTTTTATGTTTTGCGACTTAGTCCGGTCTGACTTAAAACCGACCATATAACCAACAAACTGTTACGTTTCAATTCTACGAACAACTATGGAAAACAGTGGTATAAAATCTCTCTTTTGTTGCCCATTTCTGCTGCATTAACCGCAACCAGTATTCAGTTTCAACGCCTTATTCATTCTTTAATCTGCATCTTGACTGAAGTTTAAAGCAGAGTCTAAAGCCTTCAGCTCGGAGGCAATATTAATGCATTCACCCACCAAAACATTCATATGTTATATATGAGCTCTGTGGAATTAAAAGCAGAAGGTGGCATCTGTTTCATTTTCTAGAAAAAGTGAATTGTGTAATCTATGAAGTTGAATTTGAAGCGAAAATAACTGAATGAACACGCTGCCTCAAACGAACTAAGGACGAGGCAAACAACTGCAATATTCCCTCCAGCGCGGCTGGCATACATTGAATTTTGCCACAACCCGAAAAAAATCTCGACTTCAACGCCGAAAGCTAAAACGCAAGCAGTGGTCCAACCAGCAACGACAGCTAAACCAGAATCTTATATTGCAATGTCAAATGTTGCAATCTGATTAATGAATGTTGCAATCTGATTAATGAATTTTGGAATCTATTGTGATAGTGAGTTAAAGTATTTGGAATAAATTTCTGAATCGAATCGCTAAGGCAAGATAAAACATATAACTTTTATAATTACGGTGCCTACTAAAAGCTGCTTTAACAATTGCAGCTATCCGTTATGTTGTAATTTTCTGGTAAACCACAGAACCGAACCCATTCCGCATGAAGGTTGTAGTTTACCGGAAAGCGAAAAAAAACCAATATTTTTAAATTATCGACGTTGCAACTGTTTGGTTGACAGCATGGCAGCCATATATATTTTATTTCCCACCAGTGTCGCCTGCAGTATATAAATCTTCCGCAGCATAATTTATGCTGCTTTGTTTACATTACGGAAACAGTTCGCTTTCTTGCTAAGTAAAATTATTATATTTCGACTGTTTCCGAGTAATAAGTGCATAAATAGTAGTGGGAAGAAGAATCCCAGCACAGTACATTTTCACAGCTCAAATTTAATAAACCCGCTAGACGAACATCACAACGTTTTGTAGCGTTTCTTGCAAGTTTAGTTTTAAACCCGTACGTAATAAACTAATTTTGAGACATTCAGTCAAGTGACAGTAATCGTACCGAATCGAAATAAGTGCAGAAATCCCTAAAGATAAATTTGTAGTGATATTTATCGCCCCATATTGCATACTTACCCGTGCCAGTGCTCCGCGCTGGAAGACCGTAATGTTACTTACCCGTTTGCTGCTCCCGTTGATGATCCGTTGTTCCTGAAAAGAAGTGCTGCTAAACGAAGAAAGTTGGTTACTCCCGTCCCGTCATTGACCGCTGTTCCTGAAAGAAGAAAGGTTACTTACTCAGTGATAGCTACTGTTGATGATCCGTTGTTCCTGAAATAAATAGGCTGCTAAAGGTAGAAGAAAGTTGAGTGCTCCCGTCCCGCCGATGATTCTCTGTTCCCGAAAACGAGATCTGCAAAATAAGAAGGTAATCCCGTCCCAACCAGAAATCCTGCCCCAACATTTTGGTGCCGTGACCAGGATTTCTGTACCGCCCGTCCCGTCACACATTCATCGAAAGGCAGATTGAGTTGACATAACCTCAAACCACGTTATCAACCCCTGGCTGAACATCGTTGCTGCTGTTGCTTGGACAATAATTTCAATCGCTATTCCTGTGCTGCTGAAACATATAAAATACAAGGCCTCTTTTGGAAGAGGTACCAGGTGAGTACCATTCCAATAACGTTAAACCCCTTTTTGCGGTACTTCCTGGGTCTTTTTTGATTCCAGTCGCACGTGTTTTATTTGTTCCCAAGATGCAAGCAACAAAAATGCCTAGTGAGAGGAAAATGAAGGCAAAGGAGTTGAAGCGGAGAAATGTCGTGGAAGCATTGAAGAGGATGGACGAATTTTTGGGAATTTTTGATCCTGTTCAGCATCAACACGAAGTCCCCCTTCGTCTCGAACGTTTGGACAAGCTGATCGAGACCTTCGAGATGATTCAATCGGAATATGAAGAATTCGACGATAGTGAAAAGTTTGTGACCGCTAACTTGGAATGCAGAGCAGCCGTAGAAGAGCAGTACTTTCATATCAAAGCTGGTTTACTGTCGAAGATGCCGCAACCCGTTCCCGTTCCGATTGCTCATACATCGACTGCTGAAATCCATCCCGGCCCATCTGGTTTGGCTAATGTGAAACTACCGACTATCACGCTGCCAGAGTTTGATGGAGATTTCAACAATTGGCTGACGTTTCACGACACTTTCGTCTCCATGATACATTCATCGACAGAGATTTTCTGCGTGCAGAAATTTCATTATCTTCGTGCAGCACTGAAGGGAGAAGCTGCAAACTTGATCCAGTCGATTACAATTACTGCTGCTAATTATTCCGTAGCTTGGGACACGCTCGTCAAACGCTACTCCAATAGGTCTATTCTTCGGAAGAAACATATTCGCGCGCTGCTGAAATATCCGAAAATCCCCAACAATTCCGTCGATGCTCTGCATAAGATAGTGGATGATTTCCAGCGTCATACAAAGGTATTACAGCAACTAGGTGAACCCGTCGAACATTTCAGTTGTATTTTGATGGAGCTACTGGAAGACAAATTGGACGATGCTTCACTGCATGCTTGGGAAGAATCAGTATCGTCAGATGAACAACCCACATACACCAAGATGATAGAATTCCTCCAGAAAAGGACCCGTGTGCTGGAAACTATTCTCATTAACCGCCCGCAACATGCCCATCAAAAATCTGCAAGCCACAGTTCCGGAAACAAGAAGCCGTTTCAAACTCGTGTGAATTCAAATGCCATGACCGAAGCTTTGCAAAAACCGTTCCCGTTATGCCCTGCTTGTGAGAAAGAGAAGCATTCAATTTTGGATTGTTCTGTATTCAATGGATTCGATGTTAAAGGACGTTTGAAGGTCGTAGCTGATAAAGGTCTTTGCAGTAACTGTTTTCGTAGCGATCATTTCGCTCGTGCCTGTCGGTCCAAATACCATTGTAAACACTGTAACAACCGTCATCATTCGATGATTCATCCCGGACCATTCTCAGCAAATCAGTCTTCTACAGACAATCGTACAAACGGTGCTAATCTCGCTCCCAGCACATCTCAGATTATCTCAGCTGTTATTTCCCCGCGCTCTTGTGATCCCGTCCCATCAAATGCAGCTGTGAAAGTGAGAAGTGGAGGCGTCATTTTGTCGACCGTCGTTTTATTGATAGTCGATGCATATGGTCAGGAGCATATTGCACGAGCACTGTTGGATACTGGCTCACAACCGAATGCCATCAGTGAGCGCCTATGTCAGCAACTGCACCTTCCTCGAAAAGTAGTCAACGTTCCCA
Source organism: Topomyia yanbarensis (assembly GCF_030247195.1). Taxonomy (NCBI): domain Eukaryota; kingdom Metazoa; phylum Arthropoda; class Insecta; order Diptera; family Culicidae; genus Topomyia; species Topomyia yanbarensis. The sequence continues at coordinate 77,093,357 of NC_080670.1, forward strand.
TCGCAGGTGTAGATGGTACTATTACCAATTCGAAGTATCAAGTCCGTGCTGAAGTTCGCTCCAGAGTTTCCCGCTTTAAGGAAGTGCTAGATTTTCTTGTGTTGCGGAAGGTTACCAGTGATACACCACCATCTTCATTCGTCGTCCCTAAGTGGGAAATTCCCGAAAATCTGCAGTTCGCTGATCCCGAGTTTAACGTGTCTCGAAAGGTAGATATGATCATCGGAGCAGGTCACTTCTACACGTTCCTGCTTGAAGGCCGATTCCGTTTAGCCAATAATACTCTGCTAGTCGATACTGTGTTCGGTTGGCTAGTCACCGGGCAATTAGTAACCAACGAAGACAACCGTCAACCCCCTGTAGCTTGTCATGTGGCGACAGTTACTCCTGTCGATGAGTTGCTAGAACGTTTTTGGGCCATAGAGGAAGTCAGCACGTCCAACTATTCTATGACAGAACAGCAGTGTGAGAACCTTTTCAGTGAAAGTACTTCACGTGATCCCGAAGGACGTTATATTGTGCACCTACCAAAGGAGCCAAATTTTCAGCAACTGCTTGGAACTTCGAAGGTGAACGCTCTACGACGATTCAAGTGGTTGGAGAAAAGGCTGGAGAAAGACAACGACCTCAAGCAGCAATACCACGAGTTCATGGCAGAGTATATTGCATTGGGCCATATGAATGCCGTCCCAGAAGACGGTCTGGATGGTCCAGACGCCTGCTACCTTCCCCACCATCCCGTTGTAAAAACTTCAAGTTCAACCACAAAGGTGCGCGTCGTTTTCGATGGTTCGGCGAAAACAAGCACCGGACATTCGCTGAACGAAGCCTTATTAGTTGGACCCGTCGTACAAGATCAGCTGCTCAGCAACATTCTGCGGTTCCGTAAATTTCCGATCGCCTTGGTGGCAGACATCGAAAAAATGTACCGCCAAGTTTCGATGCATCCCGAAGACCGCCGTCTACAACGAATCTTCTGGAGATTCAACAGCACGCAACCCGTTACCACCTATGAACTGTCGACCGTTACCTACGGACTCGCGCCATCCTCGTTTTTGGCGACAAGGGCATTGCAACAGCTGGCACATGATGAAGGCGCACCGTATCCCAATGCTTGCAAAGCAATGAAAAAATGTTTGTATGTCGACGATTTGATCTGCGGCGAATTCTCCGTCGAGCAAGCAATCCAGCTTCGTAATGAACTGAACGTTCTGTTAAGTAAGGGCGGCTTTTGTCTTCGAAAGTGGAGCTCCAATTCATTAGAGGTTTTGGCTGACCTCCCGCAAGAGCTTCTTGGGACACAAACAGCCCGAAAGTTTGAACCCGAAGAGACAATAAAGACTCTTGGTATCAGTTGGGAACCAGCATCCGACATGTTCCGTTTCGACGTTTCCGTAATCCTGAGGGATGAGCCTGTAACCAAACGCAGTGTTCTTTCAATCATAGCTCAGCTGTATGACCCTTTGGGTCTAATCGCTCCCGTCATTGTTCAAGCAAAAATACTGTTGCAGCATTTATGGTTGCTTTCCCTGGATTGGGATGACGAAGTAACCCCTGACTTTCGACAACAATGGTTCCAGTTTTGTGAGCAGCTACCTAATCTACGTAATCTTCGCATCGACCGCTATGCATTTGTATCCAGTATCTGCCATAGCGAATTACACTGTTTTGCAGATGCATCAGAAGCAGCTTATGGAGCCTGCATTTATGTGTGTTCGGAGACAACAGATGGTAGAGTCAAAGTAATTCTGTTGGCTTCAAAGTCCAAAGTTGCCCCGTTAAAGCGAATAACCATCCCTCGATTGGAGTTGTGTGCTGCACTGATCAGTTCCCGTTTGTATACCAAGATTGTAACAGCTTTAGGCATGAAGTTCGACGCATGTTTTTTCTGGACTGATTCAACTGTGGTACTGCAGTGGCTCAAGTCGCCTCCCCGAACCTGGAAAACATTCGTCGCAAATCGTGTTTCGGAGATTCAGTCAAATACTCACGGTTCAAGTTGGCTTCATGTAGCTGGTGCTGACAACCCTGCGGATTTGGTTTCTCGCGGACTATCACCTGATCAATTGATAGTAAGTGAAAAATGGAAAGGCGGACCAATTTGGTTATCAAAACTGAAACAGGAATGGCCGAAGCAAGTGTTATCTGAAATCCCACCCCCTGCAGAAGAAATGGAGATGAAATCTGTCACCGTCCTTGTCGCCCAGCAGAAATCACCCGATCCCTTGTTCCTGAGATTTTCATCGTACCAACGTCTTCTGAATGTCGTCGGATACTGTCTAAGATTCGTTCAAAACGCTCGCAGTAAGAATAACAGAATAACTGATCGAGTACTCTCCGTGGTAGAACTACAAGCAGCAAAATTCGGTTTAGTAAAATTGGTGCAAGCAGAATCGTTTCCCGAAGAACTAAAATCGCTGCATCGGGAGGTATGTGTGTCCACGAAATCCCAACTTCGTCTACTTAACCCGTTCATGGACACACAAGGAATAATTCGCGTTGGTGGCCGGCTACGGCTTTCCGACGAATCCTATGATGTCAAGCATCAAATCGTCATCCCTGGTTTCCATCCTTTCACCAAGCTGCTTATAAACTTTCACCATCGCAAAATAATTCATGGAGGCATTGTCATGACGCTAGCCGTCGTTCGTGATGAATTCTGGCCGCTCAATGGACGAAGAGCAGTTCGAAGTGTCATCCGTAAATGTTTCAGGTGCAACAGAGTCAACCCCCGTCCCATCCAACAACCCGTAGGACAACTACCAATTGGAAGAGTTACCGCAAATGAAGCTTTTACCCACACCGGTGTTGATTATTGCGGTCCTCTTTATTTGAAACCAACGCACCGAAGAGCAGCAGCACGGAAATGTTACGTCGCTGTGTTCGTTTGCCTCGCAACGAAAGCAGTACACTTAGAATTGGTGGGCGATCTGTCCACGAACACCTTTCTCATGGCCCTCAACCGTTTCATCTGGCGAAGGAACAAACCGTCCCACATGTACTCTGATAACGGTACCAACTTCATCGGAGCCAAGAATGCGTTACATCAGTTATACACTATGCTTCACTCCGGACCCGACCAAGACAGAATCTGCAGGCAGCTTGCTGAGGACGGTATTCAATGGCATCTAATTCCTCCCCGGTCTCCAAACTTCGGTGGGCTGTGGGAAGCAGCAGTTAAGGTGGCCAAAACGCATCTGGTTCGCCAATTGGGCAGTTCGTCACTTTCCTATGAGGAACTTACCACCGTACTAACAACTATCGAAGGCTGTATGAATTCCCGCCCGCTCACACCGTTATCAGATGAACCCAACGATCTGTCAGCTCTTACTCCAGCGCACTTCCTCGTCAAGAACATGATCCGTCCGCTGCCAGAACCAGACATCAGAAACGTACCGCTTAATCGCCTTAGCCAATATCAGCGTATCCAAGCCTACTCGCAGCGATTTTGGCATAGATGGAGGAACGAGTATTTGAAGCAGCTTCAGTCGCAGTATACAACCAACCCTCACTTGTACAACCTGGACATCGGCTCAGTAGTAATCCTCAAAGACGAATCGCTCCCGCCGGCGCGTTGGCCGTTAGCCCGCATCGTAGAAATTCATCCTGGACCTGACGGCGTCACCCGCGTTGCAACTTTACGCACTTCATCTGGCACGTTGAAGCGATCTGTATCCAAAATTTGCCCGCTACCATGTACCAAGTAGATTGATGAATTCAATCTTAGAGCAGAAATCAAGTCAGACGCAGCAGAAAACTAACTGATTAAATTAAACAATATTGTAAACCATCACGATAAAGGCAGTCAAAGTAGTTTTAGGCAGTTTAGTTGAAAAATAGTTTTTCAAGGTGGCCGGTTATGTTTGGTTCAGTGTAGAAACAGCACAGTGTCTGCCCTGGTGTAATTTTTAGACAGCATGGCAGCCATATATATTTTATTTCCCACCAGTGTCGCCTGCAGTATATAAATCTTGCGCAGCATAATTTATGCTGCTTTGTTTACATTACGGAAACAGTTCGCTTTCTTGCTAAGTAAAATTATTATATTTCGACTGTTTCCGAGTAATAAGTGCATAAATAGTAGTGGGAAGAAGAATCCCAGCACAGTACATTTTCACAGCTCAAATTTAATAAACCAGCTAGACGAACATCACAACGTTTTGTAGCGTTTCTTGCAAGTTTAGTTTTAAACCCGTACGTAATAAACTAATTTTGAGACATTCAGTCAAGTGACAGTAATCGTACCGAATCGAAATAAGTGCAGAAATCCCTAAAGATAAATTTGTAGTGATATTTATCGCCCCATATTGCATACTTACCCGTGCCAGTGCTCCGCGCTGGAAGACCGTAATGTTACTTACCCGTTTGCTGCTCCCGTTGATGATCCGTTGTTCCTGAAAAGAAGTGCTGCTAAACGAAGAAAGTTGGTTACTCCCGTCCCGTCATTGACCGCTGTTCCTGAAAGAAGAAAGGTTACTTACTCAGTGATAGCTACTGTTGATGATCCGTTGTTCCTGAAATAAATAGGCTGCTAAAGGTAGAAGAAAGTTGAGTGCTCCCGTCCCGCCGATGATTCTCTGTTCCCGAAAACGAGATCTGCAAAATAAGAAGGTAATCCCGTCCCAACCAGAAATCCTGCCCCAACAGCAACTTTGCGGTAACTGTAGTACATGAGTCAACTAAAGCTAACGCTGTGACAGTGGTGCTAGTTTGCAGAAAACCATTTTATTTAGTTGGGATAAGATGGCGAGGCTTTATTCAGTAATTCAGCGTCTTTAGCTGTCAGTTTTTCGGAAATTGGAACGAAATGCAACGTTGCGAATTCATTTTGCGACACTCATCGGGACATCGGAATTGGGAATCGTGCAATCAACCGTGAGTCGTATGATTAAAAGGTACTACTAAACTGTGAGCATCGAATGGAAGGAGAAATGCAGGCAGAATGGATGTTCTTTTGGTGGTCAGGATCACACGCGTGTAGTGAAAGAGTTTAAGCGTAATCCAATGCTTCGGTCAGGGGTGTGTCTAAAAAGTTGAATCTGTCCAAGTCTTTGGTTCAGAGATCCAAAGGCCGGGAGGAACAAAGCACAAAGTGCAGAAGGCTCCAAATCGTGACGAACGGAAAAATATGGTGAGAAAGTCATGGACGTGAAAACTGTACACCCAGATGCTGACGAAGCCTCATTATCTCATCATGGATAATAAGACTTGCGTCAAGGCGGACATTCTGTAGCTTCCGGGGCAACTATTCTTCACCACCCAGTACAAATTTGATGTTCCGGAGGAAGTAAGGATGCAGAAACTTTCAAAGTTTGCCAATATATACATGATTTGTCAAGCGATTTGCTTTTGTGGCAAACGGAGTAAGCCTTTCCTGACTACCGAGACTGTAAACGGGGAGATCTATCTCGAGGAGTGTCTTCAGAAGCCACTGTTTCCTCTGTTGAAATAACCCGAGGGTCATAGGATCTTCTGGCCGGATCTAGCTTCGAGCCACTATTCAAATGTTGTGCTGGAATGGTACGAAGCCAACGGGGCTACTTTCGTACCCAAGGAAATGAACCGGAACTAAGGCACATCGAAAAATTCAGCAGGTACTACGGAAGCATCCCAAGGAGGTCAAATCTGAGGAAGACATGAGGAAAAAATGGGTTTCCGTACAGGAGAAGCTGAAGCTAGATGTTGTACAGAAACTAATGAGGGGAGCTAAGCGTAATGTGCGATCGTAAGGTTGTGGTGTTGTAGTTGAATAAAATAAATATGCCAAAAACTTACTGATGGGTTATATTGCATTGTCTGAAAGTTTGAAAAGAATCGGACAAACTTGGTAATTTTTTACAGCGTTTTTTTCCGTGGTGCAATTTGATATGGGACATTTCGGAAGGTTTCACGACCGTAGTCAGCAAATGGAAGAAGCATACAAAGCCAACCGGCTGTTAAATTCAAGGCAACTGCTGCGTTGTTAGCATGGACGAAGTGACGACCAAAGAAGCAGACTGAATGACCGTCAGGCATTGCTACAAATGCCCCCCACAAAAAAACTCCGTGCGCAATAGTTAATTGCGCGCGAGGGAAATACTACTAGCCTATTGAAAAAATCTTTATTTGTTGTAAATATATATAAGGCTCCGCATTGAATAGCGTCATATAAACGAACAATATAACAAAAATTTGGGATAGCACAATCACCAATAAGTATTAAGAATAAGTGGCCAGATGGCAATAACAGAATCCCGTTCGAACATCTAAAAGTCGGGAGTGACAAGCAGGACGAAGCAATCCACTGCATGATCCTCAATATCGCATAACAATCCTCAATATCGACTATGAATACCCTGTTCTGTTTAAAAGACTGCGCCCGTTGGCTGAATCGGGTGACGGTGAATACCAAAACAGATGTTTACTCTGCGATATATCTTGGACAAATTTCGAAAATACGACAAGCGGACTCACCATCCGATTGTGAATTTCCAGGCAGCGTACGATTAAGTGAAACGAAACGAAAAGGGCAGATAACGATGGTTAAAAAAGAATAACCAGAGAGATATCTCACGTTAAATCGGTTGAAACCAAGCGATGGGATTTCAAATTTGTTGTTCTATATAACGCTCGAAGGTGCAATACGAATTTGTTGTGCAAAGGAACGGAACTAATATCACGATATCTCACAATTACTGGAATAAAAAATATTTTGAAAACTTGTATTCTTACTGTAGAACTAACAAGAATGGTTCCTGAACGAACAACATGAGCAACGTTAGAACCCTCGACTAGACTGAACAATTCTATAGATATTGTCGTATAAAATTTGAAGCTTTACAAGGACAATGTGGACTAAAAAAATACTTTTCATCCATTGTGTAATATAATTTTAAGAAATTTTTCAGCATTGCTAATTTTTAGGTTACAAATAGGCCTTAACAGTGCGTCTTGAATAAGTCGGTTGGATTGCTATTTTAAAATGCTTTTTACTACTGTTGTGTATTGAAAATGCTGCCTACTAGTAAGAAGCATTTGTAGAGTACTAAATATCAATTCATTAATGAATATAACTTTAACTTGGAATTGAGTTTGGGCACACAATCCCTAAATGGGGTGAAAAACACTATTGAGTTCTGCAAGATGACGACACGAATGAACTCTTGCTGAATGAAGTTCACGTTTGACAATTCTCGGTGGTTTGTTTACTTTGTCAGTTGCATGAGTTCGAGTGCAACGGGTGCTCATCTGTCACATTCGAACTCATGTAACTCCTATGTAAACAAACCACCGAGAATTGTCAAACGAAGTTCATCATTTTGTGGGGCTATGCCGGTTGGTGTAAAACCTAATTTGGAATATTTTTGTTTCTTTGTTGAGTGCAGAGCAAATCTACGGATTTAATGTCGCTAGAATCTGGCATCGCTGGTCCACATTTGATCATCATTGATCATTTGTAAACTGGCTCGACAAACAATGGCTTCGTCGCAAGCACCTTTTCCATGGGCTGTTGTGCGAAAATGTCACTGTGTGGGGTGAATGCAGTCAGATTTGTGGTGAAAAAAATTAGTACATCGTTTCACATTTTTAAAATGTTGACGAACACCATCAGAAAAATAAATGCAAACATTCAAGGTTTTCAAAAAGAATGGAGTTAAGAGTACGTCTTAGAAACGATAGGTAACCAAACTGAAAACAAGATTTAAAACGCTTTTAATCCACCTAACAGTGTGATGAGACATTTCTTATAACTCTTATCACTCTCTTCGGATATTATACCGTTTGAGAACATTTAGAACTTGATGCTTCGCGATGTTTTTGATAACACATACTACATACATGGGATAGTGGCAGGACTCAGAGAATCGCTCAATTCAGCATAGGACAACATCAGTGCTAGAAATCTCAAACCAAATCAATGGGAAAGCGAAAAAATGGCCCATAAAATAGACATACCAACGAATTATTGGTAATGCTCAGTTAATAAAATATCTAAATTGTGGTGGGAAAACTGAATTTTCCTAACGGGGTTATATATTGTACTGAGCCAAAAAAATCGAGATTTTTTTTGAATCGATTTGAAGTTTATACTTTTCTCAAATTTCCAACGCGACTGAGAACTAAGAAATCAACGCTTTTTCTTGAAAACGGCGATACTAGCAGTGATACCATTTAAAGAAAATCAACAGTGTATATTTCCAGACTTGGTTTTATTTCCTATTTAAGAACTATTGTGTTTTTTTACATCCTGGATTGCATGATTCAGTAATCGAAACCCAAAACTTCATAAAGTATTTGAAATTATTAAATTAAAATTTGTTTTTGCTATTGAAATTGACAAAATGATAGTATCGCCCCTTTGGCGATTGTTTACTTTTTCGGTCCCACCTATCAGCATTGAAGTATCGCCCTTACGTTTTTTTACAATAACTACCGTTTTACACCACTGATTTCGTCCGGGATTTTTCAATGGCGATCATTGTTACTATTTACAGCTGGTATCAGCTTGATAATCCTAAAAAATACGAAAAAAAACAGTTTCGCATCTAAACTGCTGGCAAAAAAAGTATCGCCCTGTTTGTTAAAATACAGTTTCGCCGTTGTATTATTTGCTATAGCAAATATCGTAGAATCCAAATTTTTAGGTAAATTTGTTGCGTTTCAAAGCCCTCATTCGCATGTATGAAAAAAAACCTTATGTTTACATTTGTAAGTATCGCCCTTTTCACAAAAAAAGCGTTGAAATGAAATCGCAACTCCTGATATCACGCTATCTCTGAAGTGCATAGTTCCAAATTTTGCTTCGACATCGACTTTTTCTAAAGGTGTAGTATCCTTGGTTTGAATTATTATCGCTAATCCTAATGCCAAAGAACAAATAAAAACCTCTCGAAAACGAACCGTTTGGGAAAATCATCATCATTACTGGAATTTTCATTTTCACGAAACTTTTCGATAACCTTCCGTCACTTGCGTTAATGCACTGGGTGCACAGTGCTCTGAAAATCTAGCGAAATTGTCTTAGGGCACCAGCGGGTCTAATTCAGAGCTATCTGCGCGGCAAGTTAACTCTGTAAATAATACTAAAAATTTCTATTCCATAATTTTCAATTCAGCAATTCGAGAGTGCTTACCGCAAGCCTTGAAAAATAGACTACGTTGCGAAGCGATGGTCACTATTTATTAAAAAATCACGGTTAAATAAAAAAATAAACTATAAAAAAATTCAAATAGTTTGTAATTTTCACAAACTTATTAGGAAAAATTGTTTAGCTTTCGTAATATTGTGTAGGAAAAAGCTGAAAATTTCAGTATTTTCTCTATCTGCAACATATAAACCCTTAAGTATACCAATTAATTGGTATACGAATTGGAATAGGTTCGCCAAATTTTGGAAGAAGTCTATAAAATAACCCCTTGAAAGCTACCTAAAAATTGTTGTAGTTCGATGCAATAAAAAATCCCCAAAAATGTAATGGACCTATTAATGTGAAACAGTGAATAATACATACAATAAAGACCCATTTTTATCAATTTCATGGTGTATTTTAGGCTGACAAAATGGGGACATTGACTAAATCGGGCAATTTTTTTTCTTTATAATAAACTGAAGCTGTTAAAATATTCTTCCCGTCCCTTGATGTAGTCTGATAACTATTTCTGATTATGATGAACTTTTTATTTTTGCATATTTCCATCTTCATGATAAGGAAAACAAACTCAAGAAAGAATTTACTCGAATTCAGTCTTGTTCGTCTGCTAGAGCCCATCAAACATGTGTTCATATTTGGCTGATAAAATCGGGGGTTCAATGTATTATAATAGATATTCAGCATTCGAAGAAGTTTCTTGTGAACGAGTGTAGAACGACTTTGTTTCTACTTACTTGAAGTCAGCGGCGTAGCTAGAAATTCGGTTTGGTGGGGGTTTGGTGAAAATCGATCATACTGTTCAAACGGCATAATTCCGAAACAGTAATTTGTGAAGTTTTAAAATTATGCAGAATTAATTTTTCAGAAAATAGTAACAGAGTTCGTGCCTTTAGCAAATTTGTTGAGACTTTATTGTAGTCATGAATATTAACCTGAGAAAATTCACCATAAATACTTCTTGGACGATATACCGTCAAAATTATATTATCAAATGATGCGCTGTTTAACGTTTGTAAAACTCATTGAAGATACTAAACCTCCGAAATTGGCATTTTCAAAACGATGCTATCTTGACCTTAAATTACAGGTTTTAAACATTTGACCTATACATATAATTGGTCATACAACAAAAATCAAATGCTCTTCAAAATCGATCAGAACCTGCTAGAGTCGAATGGAAATCGTAATTTTTCATAAATTTCTCTCTACATTCGGAAAGTGTTATCCTCGTTATTAATCATATTACGTTTTCGTCTCCACTCGACGCATTCCCAAAATAAAAACCACCTTAATCCACCTAGTGGTGCAATTGTGCTTGTCTCATTTGTCCAGACCACGATTCCATGGCTGGTTATGTTCAATACAATGGTAGAAATAAATATTACATGTTCAGTACGATTTGCACATACATACAATGGATCGACAGCCACGATCTTGAGATACTATGTGATACTGAAACATCGCTTGAAACCAGCGGCGGATCATGGAGAAAGATCCGGGAGGTCCAGGTCCTGCCGAAAATTTTCAACTTGTTAAGAAATTTTAAACTAGTTTTAATTTTAAAGTAGCAACCCCTCACTGCATACTCCCTACGGGCCGGTATGATTGACGATTTGTGATTGCATAACCTTTCTATATGAGAAAGACAAAAATGTACCAAAGTCCAAAGAAGTCAATTTTTGTCAAACATCTCAATGTTTCATGCATTTTAAAGTCATCTGGCATCAAAAATACAAATTTGATTTTGAAAATTTTTCATTTCAGTTTATATGGGAATTTGCTGTGTGATTGCAGTCTTCAACTCGTAACTCCGGAACCGGAAGTCCAATCAATGAAAAATTCAATAGCAGCCGATGGGAAGGTTGTACCTTTCATTTGAGACTAACTTTGTGCAAATCGGTCCAGCCATCTCTGAGAAACAGAGGTCACATTTTTTCCACATACACACATACACACACATACATACACACAGACATTTTCCGATCTCGACGAACTCAGTCGATTGGCATATGACACTCGGCTCTCGGGTCGGGATTAGATTGACGAATTTTAGAGTGAATGAGAAAGGCAAAAACATTTTTAGCAACTGTTGAAAGTTATTCATTTTTTTGGTGAGCAGTGCTATGTTTCATAGACATTAAATCAATTTTAACTTCGCTTCCTATTAAATAAAGACCCTTCTTACAGTACATCTCTACAAAAGCGAGCTCAATTTGAAAAGAAATCTGAGGATTATGATTGATTACAGAACTCTGGAATTTTCTATTGGAATGTTTTCAGGCAGGAATTTGATATTGATGCAATTAGACAACTGTGAAATCAAGACCAATAGATCAGTTACATATCAGGACTCCATTCCGACAATTTATCAAAAGTCCTCATGATGTTTACAACAACAGGTTATCAATCTACAGATCAGATAATTGTTACTGTAATATTGAATTAAATCAGTCTGCATCAATAAATTTTTAACTTCAATACAATATTTTTTTTTTTGGGTGTGGAGGGGGGTTGTATGGTGTTAAGCCCCAAAACCTTCTCTTGGCTACGCCGTTGCTTGGAGTTATTTATTTCGCTTTTCATTTTCCGATATGTTTCAGATCGATCCGATGGTCATAAGTTAGAAAAAATGCAGTCAGAAGGTTCGCACAAATGAACATTTTTACACTGATAAGTTATCAAGTTCCTTCCAGACAACTTGGAAGTGTTCGGTGATCATTTATAGCGGTTGTAGATAGAAAAATAAAATACAAAATTCGATTTATCGAAATAATGTTTGGCTTATTTCAATGAATTATTACTATATTGGACAATAAATAGGCGACAAACAGTAATCCACAAACAACAAGCCATAACTTTTAAAGTATTCAAAATAGATATTTGAAGTCTTCAGTAAAGTTATTCGCAAAAGTAAGAGCTACAAATTTGCTGAAGACATCATTTCTATATAATCACTTCCAAGAAAATTTGTGAAAATATCTCACTCATAGGGGGATTAATCAGCAAAAGCACAATACCAAAAGAAAGGGCATATTACCTCCATTAAATTCTCCGAAGATATTATTGACCTAAAATAAGCCGTTTTGACGTTAATAATAGATTACATGTTTTTGGTCATATTTCTGGCAATGGGAAATGATAAAAATCTTTCGTCCGCATTTAATGTTAAATATCTCTTTTGATAATAGTCTGATTTCAACAATCTATAGCTTGTTCGAAAGGTATTCGTTAAAGCTGTCTAAAAACATATAAATTGTTAATCTATATTGCCAATTTCGGCAGATAATTCAAAAAAACTGCAAAAAACGCCTTTTCTACGCATTCAAACATTCATATCTTGGAAACTAAACATCAGAATCAAAAACAAATTAATAGCGTTCATACTGTTTTTTAGTTCTTTCATTTAAAATTTGTTTGGATAAGATCGGTTCAGCCATTGCTGAGAAACACGAATGAGAATTTGTCCGTTACATACACACACACAGACATTGTCCCAAATCGTCGAGCTGAGTCGATTGGTATATAAAACTCGGCCCTCCGGGCCTCGGAAAAAATCTTGAAAGTTTGAGCGAATTCTATACATTTCTTTTATAAGAAATGTAAAAAGCGCCAGAAACTTAAAAAGCATTCGTTCAACATTTTTGCAGAACTGCAAGAATTTCTCTTCAGCAATCATTTATCGCCAGAACACAAATATATTTTAATCATTTTAAAAATTATCTCTTACAACGATATTCCCAATCGTTTTATATTATAAAATCAACTACGAAATTGAGTATAAAACAATAATAATCTTAAACAAACATAACGCATAACGTTTTCCTTTAGGGGGGCGTCTGATGTAAAGTGCTTAAACCGAAAGTGATTTTGGTTTACGATTTTGAAGGTAAGGCAACAATGGGCATCTTTTGTAATGTTAAGGTTTATTTATACATTCATTATGTACGTGAAAAAATTGCAGAATAATTATTATTGCTTATTTTTATTTATTTTTAATAAATAATGAAGTTAATTTCAAGTGTGTTTTAAACAACGCGTTAGTGTGTAAAATCTCATACAGTCAAACCTGAGTACGAGCGAAGTGCGTGGTGGTACGTTTTTCGCGCGCAAGGCGCGATTGAAAAATTCTATCTCCGTAAGTATTTAATTGCCCACTCCCAAATTTTTATGGAATCAAGAAAAATGATTTTCATATTTCATACAATAAAAAAAAGAAAAAAAATCATGTCCAAGTTTGAAAATACTCGATATGTTTAGAACTTTTCAATATTTTCCATGAAACCAATACGTTGAGTAAGTGTTAATATACTTCATCTGAAAGCTATGAAAAAGGCGCACATTTCATGTTTTGGGCACTTTTTGGTACCTTCTTTACTTTTGACAGTACGAGCGATTGAAAAAAGTATGTTTTTTCAAATGGTGAAATTAAACACAAAAAATCTCGAAAGTCTTGTCTACTATGTTGAAATAAAAAAATACGTGTCGAATATTTTTGACTACTAAACCGAGAAATTTTTTTAATTATATATACATTATATATATATATATATATATATATATATATATATATATATATATATATATATATATATATATATATATATATATATATATATATATATATATATATATATATATATATATATATATATATATATATATATATATTATATATATATATATATATATATATATATATATATATATATATATATATATATATATATATATATATATATATATATATATATATATATATGTATATATAATTAAAAAAATTTCTCGGTTTAGTAGTCAAAAATATTCGACACGTATTTTTTTATTTCAACATAGTAGACGAGACTTTCGAGATTTTTTGTGTTTAATTTCACCATTTGAAAAAACATACTTTTTTCAATCGCTCGTACTGTCAAAAGTAAAGAAGGTATTAAAAAGTGCCCAAAACATGAAATGTGCGCCTTTTTCATAGCTTTCAGATGAAGTATATTAACACTTACTCAACGTATTGGTTTCATGGAAAATATTGAAAAGTTCTAAACATATCGAGTATTTTCAAACTTGGACATGATTTTTTTTTCGTTTTTTTATTGTATGAAATATGAAAATCATTTTTCTTGATTCCATAAAAATTTGGGAGTGGGCAATTAAATACTTACGGAGATAGAATTTTTCAATCGCGCCTTGCGCGCGAAAAACGTACCACCACGCACTTCGCTCGTACTCAGGTTTGACTGTATGAGATTTTACACACTAACGCGTTGTTTAAAACACACTTGAAATTAACTTCATTATTTATTAAAAATAAATAAAAATAAGCAATAATAATTATTCTGCAATTTTTTCTCGTACATAATGAATGTATAAATAAACCTTAACATTACAAAAGATGCCCATTGTTGCCTTACCTTCAAAATCGTAAACCAAAATCACTTTCGGTTTAAGCACTTTACATCAGACGCCCCCCTAAAGGAAAACGTTATGCGTTATGTTTGTTTAAGATTATTATTGTTTTATACTCAATTTCGTAGTTGATTTTATAATATAAAACGATTGGGAATATCGTTGTAAGAGATAATTTTTAAAATGATTAAAATATATTTGTGTTCTGGCGATAAATGATTGCTGAAGAGAGATTCTTGCAGTTCTGCAAAAATGTTGAACGAATGCTTTTTAAGTTTCTGGCGCTTTTTACATTTCTTATAAAAGAAATGTATAGAATTCGCTCAAACTTTCAAGATTTTTTCCGAGGCCCGGAGGGCCGAGTCTTATATACCAATCGACTCAGCTCGACGATTTGGGACAATGTCTGTGTGTGTGTATGTAACGGACAAATTCTCATTCGTGTTTCTCAGCAATGGCTGAACCGATCTTATCCAAACAAATTTTAAATGAAAGAACTGAAAAACAGTATGAACGCTATTAATTTGTTTTTGATTCTGATGTTTAGTTTCCAAGATATGAATGTTTGAATGCGTAGAAAAGGCGTTTTTTGCAGTTTTTTTGAATTATCTGCCGAAATTGGCAATATAGATTAACAATTTATATGTTTTTAGACAGCTTTAACGAATACCTTTCGAACAAGCTATAGATTGTTGAAATCAGACTATTATCAAAAGAGATATTTAACATTAAATGCGGACGAAAGATTTTTATCATTTCCCATTGCCAGAAATATGACCAAAAACATGTAATCTGTTATTAACGTCAAAACGGCTTATTTTAGGTCAATAATATCTTCGGAGAATTTAATGGAGGTAATATGCCCTTTCTTTTGGTATTGTGCTTTTGCTGATTAATCCCCCTATGAGTGAGATATTTTCACAAATTTTCTTGGAAGTGATTATATCGAAATGATGTCTTCAGTAAATTTGTAGCTCTTACTTTTGCGAATAACTTTACTGAAGACTTCAAATATCTATTTTGAATACTTTAAAAGTTATGGCTCGTTGTTTGTGGATTACTGTTTGTCGCCTATTTATTGTTCAATATAGTAATAATTCATTGAAATAAGCCAAACATTATTTCGATAAATCGAATTTTGTATTTTATTTTTCTATCTACAACCGCTAGAAATGATCACCGAACACTTCCAAGTTGACTGGAACGAACTTGATAACTTATCAGTGCAAAAATGTTCATTTGTGCGAACCTTCTGACTGCATTTTTTCTAACTTATGACCATCGGATCGATCGGAAACATATCGGAAAATGAAAAGCGAAATAAATAACTCCAAGCAACGGCGTAGCCAAGAGAAGGTTTTGGGGCTTAACACCATACAACCCCTCTCCACACCCAAAAAAATATATTGGATTGAAGTTAAAAATTTATTGATGCAGACTGATTTAATTCAATATTACAGTAACAATTATCTGATCTGTAGATTGATAACCTGTTGTTGTAAACATCATGAGGACTTTTGATAAATTGTCGGAATGGGGTCCTGATATGTAACTGATCTATTGGTCTTGATTTCACAGTTGTCTAATTGCATCAATATCAAATTCCTGCCTGAAAACATTCCAATAGAAAATTCCAGAGTTCTGTAATCAATCATAATCCTCAGATTTCTTTTCAAATTGAGCTCGCTTTTGTAGAGATGTACTGTAAGAAGGGTTTTTATTTAATAGGAAGCGAAGTTAAAATTGATTTAATGTCTATGAAACATAGCACTGCTCACCAAAAAAATGAATAACTTTCAACAGTTGCTAAAAATGTTTTTGCCTTTCTCATTCACTCTAAAATTCGTCAATCTAATCCCGACCCGAGAGCCGAGTGTCATATGCCAATCGACTGAGTTCGTCGAGATCGGAAAATGTCTGTGTGTATGTATGTGTGTGTATGTGTGTATGTGGAAAAAATGTGACCTCTGTTTCTCAGAGATGGCTGGACCGATTTGCACAAAGTTAGTCTCAAATGAAAGGTACAACCTTCCCATCGGCTGCTATTGAATTTTTCATTGATTGGACTTCCGGTTCCGGAGTTACGAGTTGAAGACTGCAATCACACAGCAAATTCCCATATAAACTGAAATGAAAAATTTTCAAAATCAAATTTGTATTTTTGATGCCAAATGACTTTAAAATGCATGAAACATTGAGATGTTTGACAAAAATTGACTTCTTTGGACTTTGGTACATTTTTGTCTTTCTCATATAGAAAGGTTATGCAATCACAAATCGTCAATCATACCGGCCCGGAGGGAGTATGCAGTGAGGGGTTGCTACTTTAAAATTAAAACTAGTTTAAAATTTCTTAACAAGTTGAAAATTTTCGGCAGGACCTGGACCTCCCGGATCTTTCTCCATGATCCGCCGCTGGTTTCAAGCGATGTTTCAGTATCACATAGTATCTCAAGATCGTGGCTGTCGATCCATTGTATGTATGTGCAAATCGACCTGAACATGTAATATTTATTTCTACCATAGTATTGAACATAACCAGCCATGGAATCGTGGTCTGGACAGATGAGACAAGCACAATTGCAGCACTAGGTGGATTAAAACAGGTTTTTATTTTGGGAATGCGTCGAGTGGAGACGAAAACGTAATATGATTAATAACGAGGATAACACTTTCCGAATGTAGAGAGAAATTTATGAAAAATGACGATTTCCATTCGACTCTAGCAGGTTCTGATCGATTTTGATGAGCATTTGATTTTTGTTGTATGACCAATTATATGTATAGGTCAAATGTTTAAAAACTGTAATTTAAGGTCAAGATAGCATCGTTTTGAAAACGCCAATTTCGGAGGTTTAGTATCTTCAATGAGTTTTACAAACGTTAAACAGCGCATCATTTGATAAAATAATTTTGACGGTATATCGTCCAAGAAGTATTTATGGTGAATTTTCTCAGGTTAATATTCATGACTACAATAAAGTCTCAACAAATTTGCTAAAGGCACGAACTCTGTTACTATTTTCTGAAAAATTAATTCTGCATAATTTTAAAACTTCACAAATTACTGTTTCGGAATTATGCCGTTTGAACAGTATGATCGATTTTCACCAAACCCCCACCAAACCGAATTTCTAGCTACGCCGCTGACTTCAAGTAAGTAGAAACAAAGTCGTTCTACACTCGTTCACAAGAAACTTCTTCGAATGCTGAATATCTATTATAATACATTGAACCCCCGATTTTATCAGCCAAATATGAACACATGTTTGATGGGCTCTAGCAGACGAACAAGACTGAATTCGAGTAAATTCTTTCTTGAGTTTGTTTTCCTTATCATGAAGATGGAAATATGCAAAAATAAAAAGTTCATCATAATCAGAAATAGTTATCAGACTACATCAAGGGACGGGAAGAATATTTTAACAGCTTCAGTTTATTATAAAGAAAAAAAATTGCCCGATTTAGTCAATGTCCCCATTTTGTCAGCCTAAAATACACCATGAAATTGATAAAAATGGGTCTTTATTGTATGTATTATTCACTGTTTCACATTAATAGGTACATTACATTTTTGGGGATTTTTTATTGCATCGAACTACAACAATTTTTAGGTAGCTTTCAATGGGTTATTTTATAGACTTCTTCCAAAATTTGGCGAACCTATTCCAATTCGTATACCAATTAATTGGTATACTTAAGGGTTTATATGTTGCAGATAGAGAAAATACTGAAATTTTCAGCTTTTTCCTACACAATATTACGAAAGCTAAACAATTTTTCCTAATAAGTTTGTGAAAATTACAAACTATTTGAATTTTTTTATAGTTTATTTTTTTATTTAACCGTGATTTTTTAATAAATAGTGACCATCGCTTCGCAACGTAGTCTATTTTTCAAGGCTTGCGGTAAGCACTCTCGAATTGCTGAACTGAAAATTATGGAATAGAAATTTTTAGTATTATTTACAGAGTTAACTTGCCGCGCAGATAGCTCTGAATTAGACCCGCTGGTGCCCTAAGACAATTTCGCTAGATTTTCAGAGCACTGTGCACCCAGTGCATTAACGCAAGTGACGGAAGGTTATCGAAAAGTTTCGTGAAAATGAAAATTCCAGTAATGATGATGATTTTCCCAAACGGTTCGTTTTCGAGAGGTTTTTATTTGTTCTTTGGCATTAGGATTAGCGATAATAATTCAAACCAAGGATACTACACCTTTAGAAAAAGTCGATGTCGAAGCAAAATTTGGAACTATGCACTTCAGAGATAGCGTGATATCAGGAGTTGCGATTTCATTTCAACGCTTTTTTTGTGAAAAGGGCGATACTTACAAATGTAAACATAAGGTTTTTTTCATACATGCGAATGAGGGCTTTGAAACGCAACAAATTTACCTAAAAATTTGGATTCTACGATATTTGCTATAGCAAATAATACAACGGCGAAACTGTATTTTAACAAACAGGGCGATACTTTTTTTTGCCAGCAGTTTAGATGCGAAACTGTTTTTTTTTCGTATTTTTTAGGATTATCAAGCTGATACCAGCTGTAAATAGTAACAATGATCGCCATTGAAAAATCCCGGACGAAATCAGTGGTGTAAAACGGTAGTTATTGTAAAAAAACGTAAGGGCGATACTTCAATGCTGATAGGTGGGACCGAAAAAGTAAACAATCGCCAAAGGGGCGATACTATCATTTTGTCAATTTCAATAGCAAAAACAAATTTTAATTTAATAATTTCAAATACTTTATGAAATTTTGGGTTTCGATTACTGAATCATGCAATCCAGGATGTAAAAAAACACAATAGTTCTTAAATAGGAAATAAAACCAAGTCTGGAAATATACACTGTTGATTTTCTTTAAATGGTATCACTGCTAGTATCGCCGTTTTCAAGAAAAAGCGTTGATTTCTTAGTTCTCAGTCGCGTTGGAAATTTGAGTAAAGTATAAACTTCAAATCGATTCAAAAAAAAATCTCGATTTTTTTGGCTCAGTACAATATATAACCCCTTTAGGAAAATTCAGTTTTCCCACCACAATTTAGATATTTTATTAACTGAGCATTAACAATAATTTGATGGTATGTCTATTTTATGGGCCATTTATTCGCTTTCCTATTGATTTGGTTTGGGATTTCTAGCACTGAGGTTGTCCTATGCTGATTTGAGCGGTTCTCTGAGTCCTGCCACTATCCCATGTAGTATGTGTTATCAAAAACATCGCGAAGCATCAAGTTCTAAATGTTCTCAAACGATATAATATCCGAAGGGAGTGATAAGAGTTATAAGAAATGTCTCATCACACTGTTAGGTGGATTAAAAGCGTTTTTTCAATCAATTTTTATCTGAGTTGTAGTTTGATTCGCCTTCCTACCTGATTTCCAGTGAGGGGAGGCACAAAAAAGTGGCTGTTAACGGTGACTCTTTAAACGAAATTGTGCAGCTCTTGGTGCACAGATCTTACTCTTTTTCGTTTTCAGGTTTCTCTTTGTACGGTCGTTCTGCACATCGCAGTGTTTTTGTGCTGCTCTATTTTTAATCGGTGTATTTCGCTCTTTGTGGCTGATTGTGTGAGCAAATAACAAGCCTGCTCTCGACTCTTCTTTTGCTTCTTGTCTCCATCTATTACATCGCCGTTTAGCTCTCATCCCCGTGAGCGGTTTAGGTGCTGATTCATTGAGCCATTTAGCTCATGTTTCCGTGAGTCTTTCAGCTTCCGGCTTTATCACGATCTACTTGGATAGTCCCCAACGATGAACTCACCCTCCTCTGACCGATAGTTCCCCTACGGAGGAATTTCCCCCGACACCGACACCCGATTCCTTGAGCCATTTAGCTCCCAGCTTTATCGAGATCAACTTGGATATTATCCTACTCCGACCGGTTCCCCGGCAACGGAATTTCTCTAGGTACCGGGGTTTATTTCGTAAGCTAATTAGCTCCTCTTTTCTTCACGATTCTGTCGGGTAGTCCACTGCGGCGAATCTACCCTACCGTGTATTCCCCGGCGGTAGATTGCTACCGGCACCGGTGTACCTTTCTGTGAGCCATTTAGCTCTCCGCTTCGTCTAGTCGGTCTAGTCCCAAGCGGTGGACCTAGCCTGCTCAACGGGCCAGCCAGTAGGTGCTGAGGTCCATCCAGCGATTCCGTGTGAGGCGTAGCTTCCGGTTCACTGGCGCCCCAACGACCCACTGCTAGCTATTCGACACGGTCTACTTGGTCTAATCCCTGACGGTGGATCTAGCCTACTTACGAGCTGCCCGTTAGGGTGTCGAGGTCGGTCCGGCAATTCCGGTGAAGCCTGACGTCCGGTTCAATGGCGCCTCGACGACCCAAACCCGGTGCTATATCGCATACTACTCAACTGGTCCCCGGCGACGGACCTAGTCTACACCGTCGGAGAGTTTCCCGGCGGCAGAATTTCTCCCAAAACCCGATTTGTGGTTTCTCGGCGGCGTTCTAGCCAATAGCGCTACTTTGTTGGTCCCTTCGCCGCTTCCTCTGTAGCTCGGAGAGTGTACTCGTAACCACTCTGTTGACAGCGTCCCAGATACACTCATCGCGGCACATCTCTTCGACGATATTGTCCACTGTCACACCAGGCACACCCCTTCGGACTTCCTCGAATCTAGGGCA
Organism: Topomyia yanbarensis; assembly: GCF_030247195.1. Taxonomy (NCBI): domain Eukaryota; kingdom Metazoa; phylum Arthropoda; class Insecta; order Diptera; family Culicidae; genus Topomyia; species Topomyia yanbarensis. Next base: position 77,114,532 of record NC_080670.1, read on the forward strand.
TTCGAATACCACATGTTCCGGTGTCTCTTGCACGTTCACACACTCCGGGCAAAGGGGTGACGAAGTATGTCCAAACCGATGCAGGTACTTCCGGAAGCATCCGTGCCCTGACAGAAACTGCGTCAAATGGAAGTTCACCTCTCCATGTGTCCTATGTACCCAAGCAGACACATTTGGGATGAGTCGATGGGTTCACCTTCCTTTCTCCGCGTTGTCCCACTCTTGCTGCCACTTAGCCAACAAGTCCGATCGGACCAGTCTCCTTGTATTACGTTCATTTCTCCGCTAGTAGCATTCCACGTCCTCAGCCAGAGTGATGCAAATGGGAAACATCCCGGCAATTACACATACCGCCTGTGTGCGTATGTGTGTGTTTATCTGTCTGTTACGTACATTCGTATTTCTCAGCAATGGCTGAACCGATCTTACCACACCAATTTTAACCCTCCGGAAGTCGCGCTTATGGTCCACTGAACGAGCAGCCGCTGGTGCCCTAAGACGATTTCGCTAGATTTTCAGAGCAGCGTGCACTCAGTGCACTAGCGCGACTTCCGGAAGGTTAAATGAAAGGCCTATCACCCAGACAGAACGCTATGTTTTTTTATTCTGATGCTGAGTTTGCAAGATACGAATGTTTAATGATACGAATACGAATATGAAGGAAATTGTGTAATTATAATCGAATCTTTGAATCAATGATGAACGCATTAAGCAGCTTCATGAATGGTATATCCGTGGTATCCAAAACATCTCTAATTGGTGTAAAAAGCTGTCTTCCAATCCGCTGCAGTTCATGTGACATCTGTTGTCGTTGGGATTCACATCTCTGGCATTTCCATACCAGATGGTCTATGTCGCCGTAATCCGTACCACATTCGCATAAGCTTGACTCCACGAGATTGATTCTATAAAGATGCGCGTTTTGAGTGTAGTGGTTCGAAATCAAACGAGATAAATTTTTTATAAACATCTGATTGCCATCTACCGAAGTAAACCAAGGAGTGAAATTTGTTTTTGTGAGGATACTGAAGCAGTACCGTCCTTTTAGACTCTCTTTCCACTGTTACTGCCAACAAGTTATTGAAGGTTTTTTTCAATAATGGATTGAAATATTGTAGTTCCGTTACTCTGTGGTATGGCTCACCATGCAATGCTCCGCGTTTGGTCCTTAAATCTGCCTCCTCATTGCCAATTAACCCGCAGTGTGAAGGGATCCAAAGGAAAGATACCGAATAATCATTGCGGTTAAGAAGTGAAATTGCGTCCTTAATTTTTAAAATAAGTTGGCTATTTGCATTGAAAACCCGATTGCTCTCGATTGCTTCGAGTGAACTGAAGCTATCAAAACAGATCATGAAGTTTCCCACAAAGATTAACTCACATATGTATGGTATTGCGCTCAGTTCATAGATATATACAGAACAAGGATTGGCAAGACGGAAACATGCCTCGTGTTTAACATTGTATACACCAAAGCCCGCTGAATCCAAGATGGAGAGAAAGGTGGGAACATTTGACACTTTTGAGTGTATTAGTATTATACTTGCAAAATTAAGCGTGGCGGCCGAGGCCCTTGAAGTAAACATAAACATCCGAACGAACATCCTGATTCTTTGGCGCACGATGAAAAGTGAGAAAAGGCCGAGCTTCACCTCGGATCTACCGATTAGAACACTTATGGACACTTTTAACTTTAAAAAAACGATTAAATTAACTATGACCGAGCCGAAACAAAACTTATGGAAACAGAAAGGCCCACTACGTCATTTGTTTGTGCTTTTCTTCTTCATATCCTTTTGCTGTTTCGGCTTCATCAAAGAAAAATGACAACCGCACTCACACACAGAAAAAATGTGCACCCATGTATCCGTCTTACGCTGAATCGTTTATTACTGAGCCATCAGTATAAAAGGTGTTATCAAGTGAGTAGTTAGCTAATTTTTGCCTACACACATTTCTAGCATAATTAGAATGCAAACTTTTAGCCACACCTGACAACGTTTTGACAAGCAAGGTATCTGAAGGGTTATAGTTGAAATTTCTAGATCGTAGAATCTCACTATACTCGAGGGAGTTGACGGTATCAGTATTCACTATTGCCGATAGGAATGCAGAAATCTACTATCTGGTTTTAGCTCGAAGAGTTTAACCAACTTTCCCATTAGTTCGGTATTGGACATGTGATTACCAATGAGGTATCGGTTGTTAAGTTCAGTAAGACGTATGTGTAGCGGCAAAACACCAGCTAGTACTTCAACTGTTTGAGTATGAGTAGAACTCATTAAACCTAAGCATATACGCAAGCATCTAAATTGTATCCTTTCCAATTTTATGAAATGAGTTTTTGCGGATTGTTGAAACACGAAACTACCATATTCTATAACAGATAATATAGTGGATTTATATAACTTAATCATAACTGTTGGTTCTGCTCCCCACCATGTACTAGAGATCGTTCTGAGGAAATTTGTGCGTTTTTGACATTTCGGTCTTTTCTACTGAGAATTCCAAGCCGAGATTCATCGCCCAATTCACTAATTTGCTTAAAGAACTCTGCAGGCGTTGTCTCATGATTTCACCATTTTTTCCCGTACTCCATAAACAACTATCATCTGCATATTGTACTAGAACACAACCGTTTTGAATACATTGGTCAATTTCGCTAACATAGATGTTATATAGTAGAGGGCTTAGATCCGATCCTTGCGTCAGACCTGCATAGCTATGACGAACTGTCTTTACTTCGTTATTGTGTATAAAGTGCATTACTTTCAAAGACAATAGGGAAAATAAGATTGGGGTTATTTGGTTTGGAGCATCCAAACGGGATAGTTTGCGACACATAATATCTATTAATACCGTATCATACGCACCCTTTATATCCAGGAAAACCGCCGTTAATTCCTCTTTTGATTGCATGGCAAGTTGGATGTCAGTGGCTAACAAGGCCTGGCAGTCCCCCGTACTGCGGGTTTTACGAAAGCCATACTGAGACGGTGATAATAATTTGTTTTTTTTTCTACCCAACATTCTCATCTTCGGTGAAGCATTTTTTCACATGTTTTTTTTTTAATCAGGATAACAAACCTATGGGGCGGTAAGGTTCAGGTTGCGAGGGGTTCCTCCCTAATTTCAGAACCGCTATGACCTTAACATCTTTCCAATCGTCTGGTATGACGTTGTTCCTGAATATCCAATTGAAAGATTCTAAAAGCAACAATTTCCCCCGAAGCAGGAAGATTTTTTTTTAAATTGAATTTAATGTTATCCAGTCCGGGAGCGCTATTATTGAAAGCGACTAATGCACTTTCCATTTTCGCTAAGGAAAAATCGGTTGAGAGCTGACTTACCAAGTTTGATTTTGAACAAATAAGGGGGTGTCGGTAGGCACAGCTAGTGGACAAATGCGATTGGCGAAACCTTCTATCCAGTCTGCATCAACCTCTTGCTGATTAAACGCATTCGGCTCGAAATTGCGTAACTTACGTGCCGTCGTCCACAAAGTCGACATGGCCGTCTCTCGAGTTAGCGTTTCTACGAAATTCCTCCAGTAGTTTTTCTTTTTTGCTGTTAAGATTTGCTTACTTTTGGCTTCCATCCTTTTGTAAATTAAATAATCCTCCAATCGACCGAATTGCCTAAACAGTTTGTATGCATCCGACCTTTGTGCAACCAGGGTCGGCGGAAAGCGTGGGTAGTATGGGTACCCACTCGAAAATAACCGAGTGGGTAATTACCCACTCGAAATTTTGAACCATTTCAAAAAATTTAGATGCGCAACGCATCTATCTCGCACTAAACACATTTGAAAACATCGATGTACCACAAATCCATTTGCATAAACGAACGTGATTTAATGTGAATGTAATGTAAGCGTGTGCATTTCGAAAAGGGAAACAATCCTTACTAATGGATTCCTCACCCTATGCTTTCTACTCACTCGGGCGTAAATTGTTTCGCCGCCCCTGTGTGCAACTATTTTCGAGCATTCTACATCCCACCATACTGTGGGTGGTTTGTGATAAGTAACATTATTAGAGACTTTTTTTGTTTAAGCTTGATGAGCTGCCTTTGTCATCAAATTAGATATGTAATCATATTTTTGATTTGCAGGTATTTGTCCACTATTAGTAAGCGTAGTCGCTATCATCGTGCTATATCTCTTCCAATCGATATGTTTACATAAATCGGGTTTATGGATACTTCGTTACGCATTCCGTAGTTGTACTCAATCTGTATAGGCATCAGGTGATCACTGCTAGCAGGATCACTAAACACTGACCATAAGCATTTTAGTGCTAATGTAGAGGTGCATAAAGATAAATCAACTCTACTGCATTGTGATAAAGGGAAAGCTATACGGGTTATTTCACCAGTGATTGAAATCGTTAGCCCAAACTTATCTACAATCATATATTGTGTGCGCCCTGGTATCATCTACAGCGCCCCCCACGCAGTTCCATGCGCATTCAAATCTCCGAGAAGCATGAAGGGTTTGGGGAGAAATGTCGTAATTTGATGCGATCTAATCTTGCTAACGAAGGAATGTACACTGAGGCGAATGAGAATTGCTCGTTTTTGTGTTTAATCGTGCATGCCACAACTTCGATTGGGAAAAGACTTGGAAGTGAAATGCGACTGTACGAATGACTATTCTTTATCCCTAGTAAAACACCACCCGCTCGCGTTGCACGGTCTAGCCGAATGACATTAAATTCAGGTATGCTAAATGTTAAATCAGGTGTTAAAAATGTCTCAGAAAGTGCGAAGCAATCAGCATTAATTTGCTGCAAAAATACTCGAAGGTTAGCTAATTTCGGGAGAATGCTCCTACAATTCCATTGCAGTATAGAGAATCTATAATTTTGTCGGAACTTAGCCATCGGTGCTTATGATTAATTCAAGATGTGGCCAAGATTCGATAATTTTCGAAACAAGAAGATTCTAGATTGGTGCCAACTTTAGCAAGTGAACCGTCCAAGTCGGATCAAGTTTGAAGAATTAGGACATAAAACGGATTACTTGCGACACCGAAAATATTCTATTTGGGGAAGAATTGTCTTTATAAGCGGGCACGTTCAGACTAGGAAATTCAGATTCTTTAAATTGAAAGCCTTTGGGAGTCACCGTAGTCACCTTGAGTAGCAGGAGAGTTTACATTCGTTCTTTTGGTTTTTTTGCTGCTATTGAGCCTAGGATTCTTTCTTCCTTTCGGAGTTACAGAATAACTGCATTGGGAATCTGTTACGTCTATCTCCGAAAAATCGCTAAGGGAGATATATGTATTTTCATGTGAAAAATCAATTGGTGTTCCACCTTGGACCATTTCAGAGTAAGTCAGTTTAGATTTTTGTAGGATTCGAGCTTTAGACACCCTCACGCGTTGCTTATAAACCGGACAATCTTGTTTCATTATGTGACATCCCTTACAGTGCACTGTTAGGTGGATTAAAAGCGTTTTTATTTAAGAGGTTTGCGGTGATCACGATTGAAGACCAATAGATCAACTAAAATCCCAAAACTCAAACAATTTCATTAGCATATGAGTATTCCTCGTACCTTAACGATTAGTTGAATAAATAATTTTTTTTCCTGAATTGGGGATCGTTTTTCCCATAAAACGGTGTTTTAAGCTTTAAAAATCGAAGTAAAAAAATTCTCATCCACAAAACAAAAATTTATATATAAAAAGGAATCGTTAAGGTACGATAAAAATTAATTACGTTCAATTGAAAAAAAAACGAAGAAAATCGGTTGAGTGGTTTTTTGGTAATCTTGATCACGGAAAACCATTTTTGGTAAAACGACATTTCAAGATAATCGAGTTTAAAATTTCAAGTTACCACTGCTCTTGGTAGACGAAGCGCACTTGGAAGCGCTGTAACTTTCGATTTATTTCTCGGATCTTTTATAGAGAAAATGTTCTTATTCTTTTAGATAAAGTAGATCCGATTTTTTGAAAAATGAAAAGGTATGTAACCCCTTAAAGTTATTACTGATCCTTTTGAAAAGGAAATAATGAGAAACAACGGCATTGTGCGGAAATATTTTATTCTTCAATTTAAATACAATAGCAAATAACATTATATTTTGCGCATTTTCCACTATCTGCAGCAACTGACTTGTGGGGAACACTTCACATTACAGCGCAGAATAATCAACTTGTCAACATCGTCTTCTGTGTTAATGACAATCCTGTCCAGACAACATAAGCGAGCCATAACTCAGCTCGCTAACATAGTGCAATTGACTAATCCATGTGCAGTTGTTTTAGTGCGATATTGAGGTTAAATCGGGTGGAATTTTTGCCAAATGAGGTTAAATCAGATGGCGAATTGTAGGCATCGCATTATATGTATGTTGTCTATACACATTACAACTGTGTTGGTGTCCTAGACGTCAAATAAGTCAATTGCCTGTAAAATAACGTATGCCTTTTACACGTGACGAATGAAGAAAATTTAAAGTCACGTAAATAAAAACAAACAAAAAGTACACCTGTCACAGAATTTTGTCGTCAGCACAAATAGCGGTCTAGGCTATCTCTTCCTTATTACTGTTGTTGCTTGGCTCTGTAGTAACCACTAGCACACAATAATGAACCGTCTTGTCAAATGGATAAATGTATCAAACAGATGGCATAAATCAAAGAGTCGCCACCAGGCGGTGATATTGTGCAAAGCTAATTTAATTTTGAAATGACGATCACGTTTTTTTCAATAAACTGTTCTTATTGTCATGTCTGGCAGGTCTGTGCTACTACAAAGGATCAAAGGAGTTATTTTTAGCCATTAAACCCCCACCGACTGTTCAACATTGTTATATTACTAATCATAATAGAATGAATGGTACGTGAGGTGAATATTTTATTTTCTGCACGATTTTGTACACTGCACTGTTTGACTGGTCGTTTTAATGGTTGTGTCACATAGCGATCTGGGACGGGACCTGCGGAAAGAAAAAAAACGCGTGTCTAATTGATCCAGCACGCAAATGTCAGATTGAACCGGCTGTCCTCAGAGTGATTAATATGGGGAGTATTCTATTTGAAATTAAGTAAATGCTAACTTTTTTTTTTCAAATATTTCAATAAATTAATCATTAGATCAATAATGATAGTGGAGATGATAGTGCTTTCTTTAATTTCGAGATCGTTAATTCTTGTGAACTTCTCCCACTGTCCTCACAAATCGGAATTCACCGGAAAATGGTGAAAAGTCATCTCCGGATTTTTCGCTTTACTACGACCGCAATTTTTGACCTTGCACTTCATGATAATGGATTCACAAAAAAAAATTGAAAGTTCAATTCTTGTTTGTTCTTTAAAAAAGTCATGTCATTTCTTGAACTACACCAAGTATTAGTGTGTGTGAATCGAAGAAGTAAGATATAACAAACAAAAAGAAAGAATAAGAAAACACGAATCCGCAGGTCCCGTCCCAGATAGCGATTATTCATAAATTACGTAACGCATAAATTGCCCAAAATTGACTCCCCCTATCCCCACGTAACAAATTGTCACAAAATTGACTCTCCCTACCCCATTGTAACAAATTGTCCCAAATTTCTCTATCCCCCTCCGCTATAAAGTAACAAATTCGAATATTACTTTTTCTTCAGTCAAAACATGTCACGCTCTAGCTTACTCCCCCTCCCCCATATGTAATTTATAAGTGGTCCCATAACATTAATCTTGGCAAGAAAACTTGTAGATAAATGTCTGCAATTTTCCAGCATCCCTATATTAGCTGTGTATGTGCAGACTAGACTAAATGTTGGCATTTATTTTGGACCACTTGGCGATAATTCGTACATTTTACCATTTAAAGTCCATAACAAATTGAAATATTACCAACGTAATACCGAAATTACCATAATAGAACGCATCTCCCAGTAAATCCGTGAATTGAAAATTTTTGAACGAGTTTTTACATTTCAGTTGATCTGGTCCAAAACAGTCAGGAGGTAGCATTGTTGTAATCAGCATTGAAGAGTTATTACTTAAAAAAAAGTACAAATACACAGAAATGAGGTGCGAGTAATCAATTTGTGCGGAAGAAACTTTTTAGTGAAGTGATTGTTTCCCGACTAGTACGCCTACTAATTTTACTGTGAATCACCTCAGAATATTATCAGCTTTACGGAGTTAGTGTTATCCAGACAAAATAAAATTCTAATTCGGAATAAATAAGCAGGAAAAAAAAACTTTACATCTCATCAAGCTGTAAACTTAGACATTTTATACGAGCAGTGTTATCATTGTGTGAGTAATATATCATTAAAATGCCAAAATCTGTGAGCGACCGAGTACAAGCTTCTTCGTCCCATGATAACATGGCACTCACTGATCTCGCTGATATGATGAATTCGATGCTGAAAAGCTTCTCCACTGACATGAACGCATTAGTAAATAAGGCTGTTGTAACGATGGTTGAACAGATTGCCCTATTGAAAACCCAGTATGAGGAAAAATTCAGTTTGCTTGCTAAATCGGTCGAATTAGTAAAATCCATGGCACTTGTGCAGGCAAATAAAGTGGAGAATGTGTCGAAACGTAATGAGTTGATCGTCCATGGAGTTCCGGCAGTTCGTGATGAATGTCTGTAAGATTATTTCATGAAATGGTGCATCAATTTGGGCTATGTCAAGGATGAAGTTCCAGCAGTACACATGTATCGTCTCGCAGGGCTGCCAGCTGTTGCAGGGAAGAAGTCACCGATACTGATTGAGTTTGCTTTCTGCAGTCAACGAAATGATTTTTTCGGGCGCTATTTACGAACCCGTACGTTGTCGCTTCAGTTGCCTGGATTTCAGAGACACGTTCGACCCTTTGTCACAGAAAATCTAACTCTAACTGCAAGAAAGGTAAAATCAACAGCATCTCGATTAAAGAAGGCAGGAATGTTGCGTCGAGTATTCGTTAAAGATGGTGTTGTAAATATATATACGAATGACAATCGGAAACTGGCTATATCAACTGAGGAAGAACTACATGATGCGCTGTATACACAATAAACCTATCCAAGAATTTATTATTTAATTCCTTCCAATCCTATCATTATTTTCCTCTGATTCCTTCCTAAAAGTCAAGCTGTTTGCTGCATGATGCTGTCCCGACCGTTTGCTGTTATTGTTGCTTTGCTGTTGTTGCTGCTGAAGTTCATCGTTACTGATATGCTGAGTTACGTTAGAAAAACGAATTTTAGTGAAATAATCACTTCTAGAAAAGTTTCTTTAGTCGCAAGATATATAAGATGATATTTATTTGGATTTTAAAACATGAAATTAGTTTACTGTTAGATTTACATTCAAGACATTTATTTTTTATTGCTATGCTAGTTCGCGTCTTAATTTTATATAATGGTTAATCCTGTCCAAAACAATTCCTCTTCAAATATGGATTTACCTAGCACTGTACTTAATGCTGCTCTCCCTAAAAATAAATTTTCGGTGTGCTCCATTAATGCACAAAGTATATGCGCTAATAAAATGGTAAAGCTAAATGAGTTACAATATCTAGCAACTAAAACGAGTTTGGATGTTATATGCGTGGTTGAGTCATGGTTAAACAATAGAACGTGCGATTCGGCAATAAATATAAATGGTTATAGTATGGTAAGGCACGACCAGGTTGGCAGGCTGGGCGGAGGAATCCTAATATTTGTTAAGCACAAAGTAAAATTTAAGGTAGTTGAGCTTTCTACAAATGAATTGAATACTGGAAGCACTGAATATGTATTTCTGAAAATTATCTTGCATGAATCAGTAATCCTGATCGGAGTTTTCTATAATCCTCCTTCATCAAATTCTTGCGAACTACTGTTTGAAAAGCTAAACTTAATTGGAAACAACTATGATAATATTATATTATTGGGAGACTTTAATACTAACTTGAAAAGTGCAAATAATAGGGTTTCAGCTTTTAAAGATATGTTAACTGCTGTTTCAATGTATAATCTTGGGATTGAACCAACGTTTTTCCATCGAAGTGGATCATCGCAATTGGATTTGATTTTAACTAATCAGCCCTCCAAAGTTATAAGGTTCAATCAAATAAGCCTCCCAGGTTTCTCTAGCCATGACATGGTATTTGCATCGTTTGAATACACCAATAAGTTTGAGCAAAACCTTTTTACATATCGTGATTATAACCAGTTGAACGTTCACCATGTTGAAAATGAGTTTAGTAATATAGATTGGGGCACATACTATCAATTACATGATCCTACCATGCTCCTGGACTTTTTTAATAGCAGTATTCGGATATTATTTGACCGGTGTGTTCCCTTGAAAACTGTTAGAACAAAGCAAAAGTATAACCCTTGGTTTACCACTGATATACAAAAATCAATGATTGATCGAGACTTAATGTACAGAAGGTGGAAATCGACGAATAGCGTGCAAGATCACACCACCTTTAAAAGGTTACGGAATAGAGTAACTTGCAGTATTCAGAACGCTAAAAGACTCTATTTGGAGCAAACGTTTGGAAATAATATAAGCACACGTACATTTTGGCAAAAAATTAGGCAATTGGGGATTAGGCAAAATACATCCAATGATATTGATAATTATTCAGCGAATGAAATAAATGATTATTTTACAAATTCATTTTCACAGACTCAAATTACAGAATCTGATACGCCAATTGTTCGTGATGAGGCCAATTTGTTCTTTTTCAACGAAATTCAGGAGCATGAAGTAGTTAATACGATATACAGCATTAGCTCAAACGCAGTCGGACTTGATCAAATTCCCCTCAGATTTATTAAAAGTATATTACCGATTCTTCTACAACCAATAACCTATTTATTCAATTGCATAATCTGGTCTAATATTTTTCCATCAGGCTGGAAATTTTCGAAGATTCTTCCCATTCGAAAGAAAAGCAGTCAGGACAATTTATCAAATTTCAGACCTATATCAATTCTTCCAGCCTTATCCAAAGTATTCGAGAGGATAGTCAAAAATCAGATAAACATATTTTTAAACAGTAAAAGTCTACTCTCGCCATACCAATCGGGTTACAGATCTGGATTGAGTACAAAAACAGCTATGCTCAAAATTATAGATGATATTGGTGCTTTAATAGATAAAGGTGGCTCTGTAAATATGTTATTGCTAGATTACTCCAAGGCTTTTGATACAGTGAACCACAAGAACCTATGCAAGAAATTAAGATCGCATTTCAATTTTGCATTGAGTGCCACTTGCTTGATCTACTCATACCTAACAAACAGACAACAAGCAGTTTTCCATAATAATACCTTATCAAATTTTTTACCGATTTTGTCTGGTGTTCCACAAGGTTCTGTACTTGGACCGATGCTTTTTTCTCTTTATATAAATGATTTGCCAAATGTACTTAAATATTATATTTTAAATGCAACAGTTTATCAACAACTCAAATAACAGCAATGCTGAATGAAGAATTAGCTAGAATACTTGAATGGTCAAAAGAAAACGGTTTGAAACTAAATGCTTCTAAAACTACTGGTTTATCTATTGCTCTATCCAATACGAACTTCGATCAATCGCGACTGAACCTTTTTATTGGACAGGATCGAATTCGGTTTATTGATGAAGCGGTGAGCCTAGGAATCACGATACAGTCTCGATTCTCATGGGATAGGCATCTGCTAAACCAATGCGGAAAAATGTATGCAACCCTGAGATCACTACGCCCATGGGCTACATATCTCAGCACGGGTTGTAAGCTTAGACTGTTTAAGTCATTGATATTCCCGCATTTAAGCTCAATGGATTTCCTTCTCTCAACTGCGTCGGCTGCTGTACTTAATAGGATTAAAGTCGCACTAAATTCGTGTGTGCGTTTTGTTTATAGTCTGAATCGGTATAGTAGTGTCACTCATCTTCAAAAAAACCTGATCGGTTGCACATTTCAAAACTTTTTCAAAGCAAGGTCTTGCATCATCCTTCAAAGAATAATAAAAACAAGAAAGCCACAGTATTTATACACCAAACTTCATCCATTTAGGAGTCAACGAAATAATAAATTTGTGATTCCCAGACACCAAACTGCTCTATATGGTAAATCCTTTTTTGTTCGAGGAATAGTTTACTGGAACGAGCTGCCAGCAAGTATCTCTCAAATCCAAAATTGTGTAGTATTTAAAAATAAATGTCTTGAGTGTTTTTGTTGAAGTAATTTTCTTGTCATTGTTAATATTTGTAAGTTTTTATTCTTTCTTTTGTTTTGTGTTCGCGACGCACTTGTACCTTAGAAAATATCATTGTAACGTCAAAAAGATGTATATCTTATGTTACTTGTGAAATAAATATAATAATAATAATAATAATAATAATAATAATAAAGTGTATACATTATAAATATGCAAATACTGTTATTATATTGATAAAATATGAAAGAAATCGTTTTTGAGTTGAAATAAAGTATCAGTTGTGTAAAAATTGATATTTTTGGTATGTTCAAAATATATTAGTTATTTTCCAAGGGAAACATATTTTCGCCATGCCAATTAGCTCTGGCAGCTCTTTACATATCTACTCTGCAATTAAAAGTTCACTTTTTATTCCCAGCAAAGCACTTTTTAGACAATCATAAAATAGTACGAATTCCAAAAAAGTTTAACTTTGTGTTTCAAGATCAGACCAAAATATGTTTTCAACAGTGGCTCAAAGGAAAAACGATGGTCCAAAATATGGTTTGTTTACGGTCCGAAATAAAATTGGTTGGTCCAAAATATGCCACCTTCAGATTTATTTTTCAAATTTAAGCCAAGTCATTCAACCATGTGAAAGAATTAAAAGTTTTATAGGAATCAAAATAGGGGAGACCGGGGCTAGATCGCGGTGTTTTCAGTTTTAATTTTTTACCGCTTTGATGTAGGTTGATCTTCCAAAATAGAACACGTGACATGAAATGGCAAACTATTGGCAACATCTCGAAATTTCATTAAAATGTTTGATGCATATCTCCATTTTTGGAGATAAAAATATGTGACTCGCAAACTTACCCCGGTCCCGGTATATGGATACGCCGAAAAGTAAGCAATCAAATAGAGATTCTATTACTTCAGGGGTCCTTTTGGAACGTGCTGAACGTCTTTTCAAGAAAACTGTATACATCCAATTAACGCGGTTTTTGCAAAAATATTCTAAGTCCTTTTGAATGCAAAAGACTTAGAATATTTTCGGAAAGATGGAAGAGACGGGACTGCAAGACTCCTTATGGCCCACACTCCAACAACATGGGTATTTTCGGGATGATTTCAAAATGGCGTCAAAATCAATTTCTGGCACCTACTCTTCAAGACCATTCCGAAAATACCCATATTGATTGCGTTATAGCGAATTTCACTGAACCGGAAGTCGCCATCTTTGATTTCAAAAAGGCGTCAAAACTCAATTTCTGGCACCTACTCTTCAAGACCATTCCGAAAATACCCATATTGATTGGGTTATATCGATTTCACTAAACCGGAAGTCGCCATCTTTGATTTCAAAATGGCGTCAAAATCAATTTCTGGCACCTACTCTTCAAGACCATTCCGAAAATACCCATATTGATTTGGTTATAGCGGATTTCGCTAAACCGGAAGTCGCCATCTTTGATGTCAAAATGGCGTCAAAATGTGTTTCTGGCACCTACTCTTCAAGACCATTCCGAAAATACCCATATTGATTGCGTTATAGCGAATTTCGCTAAACTGGAAGTCGCCATCTTTGATTTCAAAATGGGGTCAAAAATCAATTTCTGGCACCTACTCTTCAAGACCATTCCGAAAATACCCATATTGATTTGGTTATATCGATTTCACTAAACCGGAAATCGCCATCTTGGATTTCAAAATGGCGTCAAAAATCAATTTCTGGCACCTACTCTTCAAGACCATTCCGAAAATACCCATATTGATTTGGTTATAGCGGATTTCGCTAAACCGGAAGTCGCCATCTTGGATTTCAAAATGGCGTCAAAATCAAGTTCTGGCACCTACTCTTTACCTACCTACTGCATTCCGAAAATACCCATATTGTTGGGGTGTGGGCCATAAGGAGTCTTGCAGACTCGTCTCTTCCATCTTTCCGAAAATATTCTAAGTCTTTTGCATTCAAAAGGTCTTATTTTTTGCAAAAACCGTGTTAATTGCAAAATCCGTGCAAAATAAAAACTGCCAAAATTCTTCTAAGTTCTTTGCATTTAAAAGGATTTAGAATTTTTTTCAGAAAAAAGTCTAAGTCTTTTGCATTCAAAAAGACTTAAAATATTTTTGCAAAAACCGCATTAATTGCGAAATCTATGCAAAAAAAAACTTCCAAAAATGGCAAACTATTGGCAACATCTCTAAATTTCATTAAAATGTTTGATGCATATCTCCATTTTTGGAGATAAAAATATGTGACTCGCAAACTTACCCCGGTCCCGGTGTATGGATACGCCAAAAAGTAAGCAATCAATTAGAGATTCTATTACTTCAGGGGTCCTTTTGGAACTTGCTGAACGTCTTTTCAAGAAAACTGTATACATCCAGGTTTTTTTGCGCGGTTTTTTACGCGGATTTTCCAATTAACGCGGTTTTTTACGCGGATTTTCCAATTAACGCGGTTTTTGCAAAAATATTCTAAGTCCTTTTGAATGCAAGACTCCTTATGGCCCACATCCCAACAATATGGGTATTTTCGGGATGATTTCAAAATGGCGTCAAAATCAATTTCTGGCACCTACTCTTCAAGACCATTCCGAAAATACCCACATTGATTGCGTTATAGCGAATTTCACTGAACCGGAAGTCACCATCTTTGATTTCAAAAAGGCGTCAAAAATCAATTTCTGGCACCTACTCTTCAAGACCATTCCGAAAATACCCATATTGATTGGGTTATATCGATTTCACTAAACCGGAAGTCGCCATCTTTGATTTCAAAATGGCGTCAAAATCAATTTCTGGCACCTACTCTTCAAGACCATTCCGAAAATACCCATATTGATTTGGTTATAGCGGATTTCGCTAAACCGGAAGTCGCCATCTTTGATGTCAAAATGGCGTCAAAATGTATTTCTGGCACCTACTCTTCAAGACCATTCCGAAAATACCCATATTGATTGCGTTATAGCGAATTTCGCTAAACTGGAAGTCGCCATCTTTGATTTCAAAATGGCGTCAAAAATCAATTTCTGGCACCTACTCTTCAAGACCATTCCGAAAATACCCATATTGATTTGGTTATATCGATTTCACTAAACCGGAAGTCGCCATCTTTGATTTCAAAATGGCGTCAAAAATCAATTTCTGGCACCTACTCTTCAAGACCATTCCGAAAATACCCATATTGATTTGGTTATAGCGGATTTCGATAAACCGGAAGTCGCCATCTTGGATTTCAAAATGGCGTCAAAATCAAGTTCTGGCACCTACTCTTTACCTACCTACTGCATTCCGAAAATACCCATATTGTTGGGGTGTGGGCCATAAGGAGTCTTGCAGACTCGTCTCTTCCATCTTTCCGAAAATATTCTAAGTCTTTTGCATTCAAAAGGTCTTATTTTTTGCAAAAACCGTGTTAATTGCAAAATCCGTGCAAAATAAAAACTGCCATAATTCTTCTAAGTTCTTTGCATTTAAAAGGATTTAGAATTTTTTTCAGAAAAAAGTCTAAGGCATTCAAAAGGACTTAAAATATGTTTGCAAAACCCGCATTAATTGCGAAATCCGTGCAAAAAAAGCTTCCAAAAATATTTTCTTTTGCTGAGAGTTTTTTTACGTGGATTTTCGAATAAACGCGTTTTTTACGCGAATTTTCCAATTAACGCAGTTTTTGACGCGAATTTTCTAATTAACGCGGTTTTTTACGCGGATTTTCCAATTACCGCGGTTTTTACGCGGTTTTTTACGCGGTCCGTATCCCCCGCGTAAAAAAACCTGGGTGTACTAACCGACATTTACTATTATATTTCAGTCCCAATACCCCGGCATTTTGACTTAGACGCGTACCGACATTTACTATTATATTTCAGGCCCAATACCCCGGCAATTTGGCTTAGATTTTCATAAGCAAATTTTCGAAATTCTGCAGGCGAAAATTTACTTGGTATGCTCGAAAATAAAATATCGTCCACAAGTTCCACAAACAAAATTATTTGCAACAAAAACACATAACTTGAGGTACACTAAGAGAGGCAGCCCATATGTCCAATAGAAACGAAGAAAAAGGGATTCTGCCAACTTACCCCAACCGCCAACTAGGCTCGGTCTCGCCTATATGAAGAAAAAAAAATTAGATTTCCATCACTATAGGTAGCGCTGTAAATGTCCTGTTACCGCCGAAAAGATAATTTTGATATATTTTATAAAGATATTAGCATTTCTGACCAATCAGACCGATACACAGTGGTCGGAAACGCCAAAAACGTGAACTTAATTCACTAGAGGCCAAACCATCGAATATATTCACAGGGTGTCTTTGGAGGAATTGTTCATATGAATATTCCCCACAATCAGAAAACAATTGAAATTAGGCATGGCTTACTATGATCGAACTAAAAAAATTAACTTTTTATACTGACAAGATAGAAAGTTCGTGTCTTCGACAAAGTTTCAGGAATGCTCATAGTCAAGAATTTTGTTGAAGAACTTGAGCTTGTAGGAGTAAAGGTTATCGATTTATAAGGCGTTTTCTATGGCAACCCCCTCAAATCTAGTTTTCTTAATATAACTTTTTTCATTGTGGCTTTTCGTGCAAACTATGTTCTAGACAAATGTGCAGGTAACAAAACTACATAATATTGTCGAAGACTGTATGTAAAAATACTCATTTGTTTCAAAGTTATTGAAGATTTTTACATTTTTTTACACCAACTTCAACTACGTATAAGAAAGAAAGGTGCAAACCAAAATTCACGAACAGGCACTTTTTTAACTTTCTGAACTATGCACAATAAAGCTAAGAAGGTTTGGTGCGTGGCACTTTAGAACCCTATGAATAGGGTAAGCTTACTTTATCATGTTTTTTACCTTTTTCCATACAAAAATCAGCAATGAGTATTTTACATACAGTCTTCGACAATATTATGTAGTTTTGTTACCTACACATTTGTCTAGAACATAGTTTGCACGAAAAGCCACAATGAAAAAAGTTATATTAAGAAAACTAGATTTGAGGGGGTTGCCATAGAAAACGCTTTATAAATCGATAACCTTTACTCCTACAAGCTCAAGTTCTTCAACAAAATTCTTCACTATGAGCATTCCTAAAACTTTGTCGAAGACACCAACTTTCTATCTTGTCAGTATAAAAAGTTAATTTTTTTAGTTCGATCATAGTAAGCCATGCCTAATTTCAATTATTTTCAGATTGTGGGGAATATTCATACGAACAATTCCTCCAAAGACACCCTGTGAATATATTCGATGGTTTGGCCTCTAGTGAATTAAGTTCACGTTTTTGGCGTTTCCGACCACTGTGCGATAGTGGCAAAAGGCCTAACACACTATATGCGGTTGTGGCAGTTCAAACTCAGATGAGCTATGTACAGTGTAATGGACTTCCCAGCTGCGCTATTCACTCCCTATATGATATAATATGACCTTCATAGTTGTAAGACGTTGTTTGAGACTGAAGAGCGCCTCAGGCAATAACGAGGAATAAGGGTGTAGGTGGGTTAAACGTCAATACTACAATGTCGACGATTCATTCAATAATTGTCCTTACACAATGACAAACTAGGAAAAATATTTATCAATATGCCAATAAAATTCAAATTGTTAATAGATGACGACTACGTGTTCTCAATTTCTTACAGTTCCTGATATGATGCAGCTGGAAAAAGTCAATTGCCAGCTTAAAAAAAACATATTTTTCAATCATATATTCATATTCAATATTGCAGCCATTGGAATCCATCGATATCATGTCCAATCTAAGTGCGCGATTCGCGGTTCCTTCATTTTAGATATTCGCAATTTTCGAAGCAGGAATACAACAATTCTTTGAAATAGTATATTTGGACAGAAGTTTTGTGCTTTCTTTTAATGAAGGGTTCGGAGTGGCGAAGATGGCAAGTCTAGGGTTTTGATGGTACAGCCGCCTCGCTGGTGTCGGTAATAAACACTCAGTGCAGAAAGAGACCGAAGAAAAAAACTAAATAATAACAATAATTAATCTTTTCACCTTTCGAAAGTACAAATGTTCAATACCTTCATTCATTACCGTTGCGTAAACAAATAAACATAACGAAACATCGAAATTACTCGAAGCTATTAATTTGAGCAACACAATTCATTTCAATAATTCACTACCACAACTATTAACAGTTCATTCATAATCAGCCACAAATAGAAATGCTACCATCTACCAACGAAGCTCATCAAAGACGAAAAGTAAATCACTATATCACTTAGATTGTATACAAAATGTATACCAAAACCTATATGAATAAAAATTTAAATTAAAGAATTCATTTCAATACCAGTCATGCAAACTAGTCGAAATAGGAAACACATACGTTCCATTTGAGAATATACTGTCTGAATTCTGATTCTGACAGCCAAAAATATTTTCAATAAGGCGAAGTGGTCAGTGTTAAGTCCGAGCGGATTAAGTCGCAAAATATAGAAAACGAGATAATGATAGCACTGGATAAATAATTTCTTTAGCTACGTTCCACTTTTGCCAGTATTGTAATATGTTACAATTAGCATGAATTATGGCAAAAAAAATTCGAATTATAATGTAAAGGATGCTGCGATTCAAACTTTAAACTTGTTTTTCTTGAAATCAATTCAATGTCTCTTAGTCCAGTCTGACTTAACCCCGCCAAGTGTCGTACAAAATAACATAATTGGTTCTGTACCAGACTACGACGGCATAGTGGAAAATGCCCAATCTGTTCGCGAAAGTATCATGAGATCTCAAGAAGTTCAGTAATCATTTTTAGAGGTTTTCATGTATATTTGTCCATTCACAATCCATGATGTGATGAAGAAATAGAAATTTGCCACATGCGCAGATCGCTTGCCAAACAAAGATTGTGTACCAAATTTCGACATCTTCTTTCTCCACTTTTTGTACAGCTTCCTTGTGCAAATTGCCACCTTGTTGGATGCTGCTCCTACTTGGTGCCTTTCGAACTTTCTATACGTGTTGTAGAATCTAGCTGGAAAATGGAAAGTGCTTAGAAAATTGTGCCGTGCCAAAATCCATGTTCGTATTCCTATACAGAAAAAAATATTTTGTAATTTCGTGCACATGGTTGGAGCATAAATATAGATATAAAACTAAATCTTTCCACAAATACACACGATTTACAATGCTTTCTTCAACGGTTTTTGTATAATTTTCCACAGCGATTGAAAATTACAGTTTCTGCTTTGATCAACCAATGCATTTCTATTTATTTTCGTTCCAGTATAGTTCAAAAATAGGGTAAAGTGCCTATTTTCACCATACTAAGGAGGGTGCCTCACTGATTCATTAATTACTCGGTCTACAAACAATGGAATGCATACTAATTGGCATCAACAGCTTTGCTTCGTTGTATAGAACCAAGATAATAACACACATGCGCTAAAAATAGTGAAATTCTCGTGTTTGAGCTCAACGAAAACACGAATCGAGTGCCCCTATTGTTGCTCTACCATTTGACTCAATGCGTTGAACAAAGATGGCAGACACTGCTCTAACCAACGGCTTCAAATGGGTAGGGTGATAATAGAAACATAGCAATATTTGGCTCATCACCCTATATGACTGTAGTAACATATGACTGAAATTATAAAATCGCATGCGTTTTAATGCTCCAACTATGTGCATTGCTTTTAACTCAAATTTCATTCAAATTTTCGTTTCAAACATTTTCAACAGTATTACACTCCGTTTAAATTCCATTATTTTTAGCATGCGTGGTTCACGGTTAGTTTAAGGGGTTATATACAAAGTTTGAACTCAGTCGACTTACAACCACCAAAGACACTGGTCACGAAACTCTGCTGCTGTCTGATCCAGCGCAAAATGAACCACAATACAGTACTTCTTTTCTAGTGTGCATTGTCTTAAGAACAAAGGAAACCGTTCGATCTACTTTTTCCCTCTGCTAAGTTAGAGCAACAAAAAGCAAAGTGAACGACAGTTAGTGTATCTTGAACAAAGGAAACATTGCATCATGAGTGAATTTGATGAAAAAGCACTACTTCGACCCAACACAGCGGTTGTTGACTTAAGATTTTGTTCTACGCGACCGAGTCTTCGTGAGGTGGAACATTTTCTGTAGGTGAACATGAAGCTTAGGCTTAAGGATGTCATATATCTTCAGTATCATCGCTTGCGCAGTGCGGTATTGATATCATTCAATACGCTAGACCAAGCAAAACGATTCACTTTACAGAACAATCTAAAACACGTGTTTGAAAGTGACAGTGTGAAGATACCAGTATATATAGAAAACAATTGTATAGATGTAAGGATACATGATTTGTCACCGCGTACGCCCCATGAATCAATTACAAAATACCTGTCGCAATTCGGAGAAGTGGAATCAGTCACACCTGATACTTGGAGAAACTTTTTCCCGGGTATTCCCAACGGTATTCTTGTGGTGAGGATGCGGGTCGTAAGACCTATTCCCTCCCACTTGACTATAGAATTCAAATATAAAGAAACTAACATCAAACAAACCACGCTATGCACCCACGAAGGGCAGACTCTTACGTGCAAGTACTGCAACCAGACGGTACATCATGGAACACCTTGTGTGGAAAATGTTGAGGAGAATGCATCACAACAAATTGCCCACACATCTTCGGCAAACCAATCCGAAACACAGTCTTCAATAACATCACCAGAACCACAAACAATTGCCAATTTTGTGGCAGCTGTTCAAGCCATAATAACAACTGTAAAATCAGCATACAATGCTTCAGAATCAACTGGAAAGGAGGAACATCTGATCGTGAACATCAAGGCACTACAAACGATGATGACATTGACGGCAACGATGAAAATGCATTGGACCCACAAGATATTTTCCCGCCGCGAAAGAAAGTCTCCCCCGCAATAAAAAGTTGCATAGACGAGATCCAAAGGACGCTCAATAACTTGTTTTTTATACATTTTATTTTTATATTGTAATTATTTAAGAGACCCACGGCTCCGTTAAGCTACCGCAATGAGCCGTGTCAAAAAAACAAATTTGAAAAAAAAAGTTGGAACTCAAAAAATCGAAAAAAATTATTGTATATTCTGAAAGTACATAGGGTGATGAGCCCATTTTCGCCATGTTTCTATTATCACCCTACCCATCTGAAGCCGTTGGTTAGAGCAGTGTGTGCCATCTTTGTTCAACGCATTGAGTCAAATGGTAGCGCAACAATAGGAGCTTTCGATTCGAGTTTTCGTTGAGCTCAAAAACGAGAATTTCACTGTTTTCAGCGCTTTTGTGTGATTATATTGGTTCTTACTCTTGAAAATATATGCGCGAAATTTCATCCAGATCGGAGCACTAGATTTTTAATAACAGCCGTTTGCAGCGCGCATGTTCTTCCACGAACGAAGTTAACACAAAACTTTAAACAAAATTATCTCGGACTTAATTTTTTTGAAAAGTACCGTTGCGGTCAACGTGATATCTCAAAAAATATTTATCCGATTTTCATATTTTTTGATTTGTTTGTATTTACATTCTCCTATACTTGAACCTGAGTGTAATGATAATACATACAGTTGAGAATAATTATATTGCCGATTATTTGAGGTAGACAACTCTATTTTATATTCTTCTTAAGGAAAATTGTTGATAAAACGTCAAATTGTTCAGTAATGAATATATAATCAGAATCAGTCTCTGAGATATGGCCTTTTGAGTTAAACATTCCAATTTTTATTTAATTTTTATAATATACCCATTCAACTATAGACAACCCTATTTTCATATTTTTTTCGGTGCAGCATATAAATAACACCTTTATACATTATATTTAGGTAATCAAATGGCAAGGTTTTTGTTTAAAACCGCGGCACGTATTAGCGCTCTAAATAGTCAATGGACAAACATGGATTCACGCTTGAAATCTGTTTCAAAACTCATCGATGAAATGTTTTCAAATTTGCAGGGAATATTTTTGATAACTATATTTTACGAATGTCAAGTACCAAATAAGTTGTAACCCACGAGTTACAATCCCACTTCTGACACCAATACTCCTCGGGAATATTTTTTTTAATTTTTGGTCAAATGCTTTAGAATCTCAGTACGACGTTATCAAAATAACCGCATCATGGTATTGCACACCGTTATACATATGAATCGGTTATACACCAACTTCATGGACTCTACTCAGGGAACTGTGTCGAGATTTACAGGATTGCAAGACTTTCAAATTTCTAATAGGAACTCTAGTTTGGAATAAGAACCTACTCACTCAATATGTACCTGGCAAACCTTTTGTTTATATACCATAATATATGCACAAATAAAACTAGAATTAATATCGCCGCATGTGAGTTTCAGGGTTATCCAACAAAGCGTGTTCTCATATACTACTTCGACAACTAAATATACAATCATGCTATCTCGGACATACACGTTTGAGGCCTCATAAATAAACTCCTTTTCACTCTACACTCACTCATACATCGCGCGCATTCTAGGGCGATGAGCCCATTTTCGCTATGTTTCTATTATCACCTTACCCATTTGAAGCCGTTGTTAGAGTAGTGTCTGCCATCTTTGTTCCACGCATTAATTCAAATGGTAGCGCAACAATAGGGGCACTCGATTCGAGTTTTCGTTGCGCTCAAACACGAGAATTACACTGTTTTCAGCGTATTTGTGTTATTATATTGGTTCTTAACAACGAAGCAAAGTTGTTGATGTCCATTTTTACGCATTCCATTGATTGTAGGCCGAGGAATTAATGAATCAGTGAGGCACCCTGCTTAGTATGGTGAAAATAGGCACTTTACCCTACAATTGTCGTATTTCTTATCAATTCCTAAAGCTAAGAGCGCAACAACTTTATACTATTAAACGGAATCGTTTTCGTGTGATCGATCGCCGCGTCCGGAGGGTGCGATGAAATTCGGTTTAATACCTGGTAGGTACACATATACTGCGACCTTCTTCTTCTTTTATTGGAAATAGGTAGCAATCCCTGTGTGTTGTAAGCGTTATCACGATTACTAGGGGAGATAGTGATTTAGTTGGGATTTGACAGCCATGTAAACTCGATGTGATCTGACTAGTATTTCCGATACAGACCTACAGCTACTGAATTTGTTCGTGAACAAAGGATACCAATCTGCTCAGAAAAGTTTTCCACTAAAACTATTTAAAGACGGGATTACAAGTTTTCTTTTTTTCATTTTGGATTATGGTTTAATTAATCTTAACCTGTGATCTCGACAAGTTCAAAGGCATCGAAGTGAGATTATTGATGCGCGTGCCATGCTTGTCAACACATAGTGCTTGCCAGAGGAGCAATAACTTGATGAAGTGTGCAACTAGGAGGGTTATCCCGGTTTCAGGTGGGCCGCTGGCCAGACACCCGACGGTTTACCCTCTAGTGTTTCTAAGTCATATGATGACGATCCGATTTTGGCCTTTACTTTGCAGCATAAATACTGCGGCCCATATTTTGCGCAATGATTGTCTGCGGCACTGGAGAGACGCATGTTTCGGCGGTACACGATTTGACCGGGGTAGAATGCTTTTGAAAATTTACGATGCCGAAGGTTATACTGTTTGCGGCATGTATCGTTCTCTTTCACCAAATTTTGTTTAACTTGCTCATAAAGCTTGCCGAAGAATTTTTTTTCGAGTTTCTTCCTTTTCTTCGCTAGTATCAGTGCCATCCTGTTTTTTCAACTTACGATCAGCTCCTTGTAAGAACATCTCATGTCCGTGTGTAACATAAAACGGGGTATGAAGAGCTATGAATACTAGTGCTCAAAATATATTCTACTTCCGACAGCTTAGTGTCCCACTGTCGCTGATCATTCCTAACGTAGGTTCTGATAGCGGCATTTACGGTTCGATTGGTACGTTCCACCGGATTGGCCTGAGAATGATACTGCGAATTCAACCAATGCACTATCCCAAATTGATCTAAAGGCTCTTAAAGTCTCTGGAATGGAAGCTTACCCCGTCATCCGTAATGATAACTTCGGGGGTGGAATTCCTAAAAAACAGAGCTCTCGTATAGCCGCACACATATTTGAGCTTACGATTCATTTTACTGGATGTAATAAAGTCCACTTACTGAACAGATGGCTAACTACTAGGATATGTTGGTTTCCATTCCGACTGCGGGAAAGAGGCCCAATAAAATCGGCGCAATTATTTGCCAGGGATGCTCTGCCATCCTCATTTCCCCCATTATGGGTATTACAGGGACGTACGCTCCTTTTACTTCCTTGCATAGCCTGTATATGCTCTCGAACTGGCTTCGGCATTCCCGGCCAATAATACCGTTGTCGTATTCGAGAGATGGTTTTTTTTTGTACCCTATACGCATTGCTTCCTCGTGATTGGATTGAATGACTTTAAGACGATCTTCGGGGGCAGGGACAATTTTCCACTCATAGCGGGTGTCGTACAGTCCTTCGGATGAAGACACAAACTTAAACAATTGATTGTTCGTGACACGAAAGTCGACGAAATCATCTGGATTCTCTAACACTCGCTGCCTCATGGAAGTATACCAGTAGGAGTCTGGTTGGCGAGTCATGGTAGCAACACTTCGCGACAAAGCATCGGCCACGACGTTTTCTTTGCGATGCACAATTTTCATGTCGTATTGCTGTAAATTAAAACTCCAACAACTACACCGTGAGCCAACTTTCCAGGAGGTAGTACGAATGTGAGTATGGGCGGAGGAATCAGTAACAAGTGTAAAAGGACTACATTCTATATATCCGCGGAATGCTTGGATTTACAACAAGGCAGCTAATGCCTCCTTTTCCGCGGGGTGATAATTACGCTGAGGAGTTGTGAGTTTCTTTGAAAAATAAGATATAACCCTCTTTTGAGTACCCTGAATCTGGATTAGAATGCCACAGCCACATCGGATGCATCAGTTTGCACAGAATTTAATTTCGAAAGCTGGGCTGCATAGAACAGGGGTGGTTATCAACCGTTCTTTTATCGATCTTTGCTCTTAGTTTTAAGCAGCTTGGTAAAAGGGGATACGCATCCACTAAAATCGGGAATAAACCTGCGATAGTAATTCGCCATTCCTAAAAATAGACGCAGTTTTGTGATAGTCGAAGGTCTTTCATAATTCACGATGGACTGCACCTTCTCGGGGTTTGGCCTCAGCTCATCCATCGAAAGAAGATATCCCAAAAATGGAAGTTCGGTTACACCAAATCGAGTTTTTTCCAGATTAATAGCTAAGTTTGCCTGTCGGAGACGCCGGGAGACTTTGGAAAGCAATCGGGTATGCTGCTCAAATATCTCGCTCACTACGACCACGTCGTCAAGGTATACAAATACGTAGGGTTCCAGTTCATCGTAGCTCAAAACGCGATCCATCAGTCGTGAAAGTGTGGCTGGGCTATTAATTAATCTGAAAGGAAGTCGGGTGAACTGAAACAGTCCCTTACTTTGAACACAAAAAGCTGTATATTTTCGCGAATCCCGGTCTAGCGGTATTTGGCTTACGATTCGCCCCGGGTGGGGCAACGGGTATGAATCTCGAACCGTTCTTTTGTTTATTCTTCGGGCATCGAGGCATAATCGGACCTTCCCGTTTGGTTTGATGATGGGTACGACATTTGAAGCCCAGTCGGAATTAGTTCGTTCGATGATGCCCAATGAAAGCATTCTTTCGAGCTCCTGACCCACTTTTTGCCATTCTTCTTTCAGGACGATAGAGTGACTCATCAGAGGGGTTGCTGAAAGCTGCCCAACCTCTGATATTTGGAAAGTTTTCTTTATTTGCTCAATTCTAGCGGCCTCGCTGTTTGTCAGGGTGGAGGCTTGCTCGGGTGGGGCAGGTTTTAATTATTCTACACAGCATGTATATTGTACTACCGGTGCAGTATTGAACGGATGCCAGAAGTGCATCCCACACAAGAACTCCACATCTAACTTAGGTACTACCAGGGTCGGAATGATTTTTGTCTCACCGTCAAACGTGAATGGAATTAAGATTTGCCCTGATATTTTGAAGATTTCCCCGCTTACGGTTTTTAATATAATAGGCCGATCGAGGGGCCGCATTTTTGTTTTAGCATATAGGTGTGAGTTAATCATAGTGGACTGACTTCCACTGTCTAGTAAAGCTTTGACGGAAAGTTCCTAAAGTCGAAGATGGGCATAGGGACGATTATCGTCATCATCCGAGAGGGTTATCTGATTAATCTCGATGGGAGAAGCATACATCGCCTCCGTCGCGGGCTCATATAAGAAGTTTAATTCGGGATTAAATTGCGCTGTGGGCCGTTCGACGAACCGCGTCTTGCATCCGCATGAACCCCGTTTTTTGCAATAAGAGCAATTTACTGTTTCGAATCCCTTGAAACCAGAAATAAGGCAGAACACAGTTTTTTGTTCTCGACATTCTTCATGGTGATGAAAGGACTTGCCACAGTTATAACAACTATTAATATTTGGAGGTCGGTGAGTTTCCACCAGACGATCGAGTGCCGATGGCGTAGCGATTGATCTCCGATTGGACGTGTTATTCGAGTTACTGGAACGTCCCCCTGAGTTATTCCCAGAAAGACCCGCCAATCGTTCAGGAGGAGCATTTCGGTTGGGTTGCCCTCCTTGAAACTGAGGGGTGCGTTATGGGTTTTGTCGGTTTTGATTGCTATTAATCGGGGGTGACCTATCAGCTCGGATATTGGATTGCTTTTCAGGTTTCTTTTCATATCTTGAAATCAAATTAACCGTTTTCTCACTGCCAAACATCTTGTTGTACAGCGAAAAATTATTTGTGTCTACCCTTCTTCCCGCTGCTATTAACGAGGGATGATCGTAAATAGAAATAAATGTTAATTGACGGCGACAATCGAAGCGCATGTTCTGATGAACAATCTTCATTTTCTCTTCCTCGGGAATTTGGACAGTCATTGACCGAAATAATTTCTCCAAATCATAATAATAGGATTGAAAGGATTCTTTGCGCTGTTGTTTGCGTAAGTACACTTTCACCTTTACCATATTATCCAGGTCGGGATGCACGAAGGCATTCCGTAACTCAACTACTAGATGATACCAATTGAATAGCCTTCCGGTCGACTTTATAGAATGATACCAGTTCAATGCCGGCCCACAAAATAAATGTAACGCTGAGTCGAAGAGTTCAGCATCTGCCACTCGCTCGGAAAGGGCTAGACTTTTAGCTTTAAAAAGGAACTCGTTAAGATTCAGACCCTGATCCTCCCCCTATATTTATCTATAGTCCACCTGGAGACTGGTAGTGTGTGGTGTTGGGGTACTGATGTCTGAACATTAGTTTCTCTAAATGGTGTTGCTGGAACTCGGAGGGGATCGTAATATGAAACATTTGGAGGGAACATATGAGAAGAAGGCGGGGGTAAGTAAGTGGCTGATAATGATGGGGACACCCTACCATGCACCATGGGCCACAAATCGATTTTTTTGGTCGAAAATCCAGAACTTATAATCCGTTAGTACTAGACCTTCAGTGTCTTTGGAACAAATTCTCTACAATAAGTGCCCTTCATTTTAGGGAAAACAAAATTAGGGTGGTCCTCTCGATTTTTGAAATAAAAAAATTATCTCCGGAATGAAAAAAGATAGAAGATGATAGATATGACCTTCCAAAGAAATGTAGAGAAATCAATTTTGAGTAACTTTACTGAAAACTTCGAAACTCTATCTTCAACGGTTGTTATTTTACAGCGATTTCCCTTGTTCCTTTTAGGGTGGCTCTTAAAAATTCAGTTTTTTTTAATATAACATCTTTGAAATTGATTTCTCGTGAATGTCGTCTTCGAACAAAAGTTAGATCTTTCAAATGCGCACATTTCTTCTTCAGAACCCAACTTATTAACTTTTATATAAACAGAGTTATTGACGATTTTATGCTCAAAATTGGACATTTTCTAAGCTAAATAACTCCAAAGGTGGCAAAAAGTGGCAATCAATGTTATGACCATCTGATAGTACTTCAAAAATACTACCAAAAAGGGGTACATGGTTTGTCTCCTAGCAACTCTTCATGTGAAATGTTTGCTTATAAACTACCTCTGTTATAAAGAAGGTATGCGGTATTCATCTAAATTCGTACTTAAAGAAATTATTATCAACATATTACAATTTATTGAAAGCTCGAGTTTATGGTAAAGGAAGCACCCTTTGTTTAGCATTAATGATTTATTTATCTTTTATTAATTATATTACCTCCTCTGTTTCAGTTCACTGTAATTTGCCCTAATAATTTCCCAAAATACCTTTTCTTGCCTTCGGAAATTAACAATAAAAAATTCCACGTGAATGTACGTTGGGGAACAAGCTGTTCAGCTCTCATTTAAAAATATTTTTTATTATTATAAAACGGATAGATTGGCAGCCTCCTCCTTCGGATTTATTTTCCATACACGGCAAAAAAAACTTTATCAATGATATCAATATAAATTGCTTATTTTCGGAAGTTATTCGAGCTGTCAACTGTGGGTAGTTTTTTGCCTTTAACAATGAGTACTTCCAAACCATTTCACAATAGCTCGATGAGGTTATGCAAATGGGTATATTGATGCTAATAATGGGTCCTTTATGAATTACTTCAAGCGAGATAACCTACAAATTAAAAACGGCAGTTTAGACTTCTAAGGATGGTGCAAATATGCGATAATTCAACAATTTAGACTGCTCTAGAAGATTCAGGGATTCTGTCAAGTGACAGTTTTTATGTTGATTTTAGGTTTTAAGATAGAGATTCTATCAGGATTCAGGAAAATAGTGTAAAACTGGTGCTGCATATTTTTTTTCTCAAAAATACAAAATTTTTTTCATTCTGGGACGATTTTTCCACAAGAAATAATAGGTAAAA
The DNA here is from genome assembly GCF_030247195.1 of Topomyia yanbarensis. NCBI lineage: Eukaryota > Metazoa > Arthropoda > Insecta > Diptera > Culicidae > Topomyia > Topomyia yanbarensis. Next base: position 77,143,529 of record NC_080670.1, read on the forward strand.
GGTAACCAGGTTGACGTACAAGCTCTTTACCCATTAAGTGGGTTATTCCACTTTTATTCAAAATGGGCAGTTTTCTACGCGTTACAAGGTACTTTATTTTATCAGTGTAGAAATTGTTGAAACGCAGAAAAAATATCACTGAAAAAATCAATATCTTAGTTTTTTAAACTAATAAGTTGGTCTCCAAAGAAAAAATAGACACTTATCAGAACAAAATTTCAAATTTTTTGGAAAATTGACTTCAAATATATTTTTTTGAAACATAGTTTTTTTAAAAGTCAGGCCAAACCAATTAAAAGAAAATGCCGTAAAATAAAAGCCTCTGTCGATAGTTTAGGAATTGTCAACAAAGTTACTCAAACATGATTATTTTTTAATTTTCTGTAGGGCTTTATACTTCTATTGTTATTGTTCAGGAGAAATTATTTTCATTCCAAAAATCAAGGAGACCACACTGTTTTTTACACCGAAATGCGCACTTATTGCGAAGAAATTCTTTTGAAGACACTGATATAAGAACTGGATTTTAAACAAAAAATCGATTTTGGCCCATGGAACAGAGGTAGTTTATAAGCAAACATTTCACATGAAGAGTCGCTAGGAGACAAACCATGTAACCCTTATTTTGTAGTGTTTTTAAAGTGCTATCAGATGGTCATAACATTGATTGCCACTTTTTTCTACCTTCGGAGTTATTTAGCTTATAAAATGTCGAATTTTGAGCATAAAATCGTCAATAACTCTGTTTATATAAAAGTTAATAAATTGGGTTCTGAAGAAGAAATGTGCGCATTTGAAAGAGCTAACTTTTGTTCGAAGACGATATTCACGAGAAATCAACTTCAAAGATGTTATATTAAAAAAATAAAGGATTGTGTACAAGACACGACCACGATGACATTAAAAATGCGACCATATTATTCGTGGAAAACAAATCGGCAACTTCAGTTGCCAAAGAAACGATCGAAGCATTTTTCCATCAAGGTCACTTTTCTGATTCAAATTTTTGTAGGGATTTTCTTGCTTCCATCCAATTAGTCAGTTTATTTGTTTTATCGCACATTTTTCGGATATTATTATAGAAGATAACTAACCCGATAAGAGGTAAGTTATTTACCAAAGCACGAAATGGAAATTTCATTTGTAATTCTTCTGAGACCGATTTTGTGATGCTAATAAGTACCGTTTGTTGTTAATATTATTTCACCGTTTCCTTGCCGACAACAATGCGACTTCTGTACACGTTTAGTGATGGAGGCAATTTTGAGAGCGCCTTTGTTTGCTGCTGCTAACGGGGAGCGTTCCTTCCAGGAACTAACGAAGCGGACGCCGGCGATAAACGAACTGATTTCAACGATGATCAAATGCAAACTGAAAACATTTTCTTACAGACAATTCATTTTACGTATCTCAGATGTGGTGCTAACGAGTAAACCACCAAAGCACGGCTAATTAATGCTTTTACAAAATTATTTCTATCAAAATTTACGGTAATCGTATCCTCTACGGAATCTGCTACACAATTGTTATGATTATTTCCCAAATCACGCAAGAATCTGTTTGTTCCGTACAGTACAGCGGCAATTATTGGCGGTTTGTTTATGAGAATCGTTTAGGTACGTACGTCCGTACACTACTCGTCGACCATCAAGTATCGAATGATAAGGCAAAAAGAAAATTCAGCACATATAGGGTGATGAGCCTATTTGCGCCATGTTTCTATTATCACCGTACCCATTTGAAGCCGTTGGTTAGAGCAGTGTCTGCCATCTTTGTTCAACGCATTGAGTCAAATGGTAGCGCAACAATAGGGGCACTCGATTCGAGTTTTCATTGTGCTCAAAGACGAGAGTTTTACTGTTTTCAACGCATTTGTGTTATTATATTGGTTCTTAACAACGAAGCAAAGCGGTTGATGTCAATTTTTACGCATTCTATTGATTGTAAGGCAAGAAATTATCGAATTAGTGAGGCACCTTGCTTAGTATGGTGAAAATAGGCTCATCACCCTATTTATAACTTTTGTTTTGTTTGATTGACCTCTAGCCGCCTCGTGTATGCACATTTCCCCTTATTTCGTGCAATTTTTCAATTTTTATTCAACCGAATTTCAACAGAATACTTATATAGTACATCAATCTAATTAGCAATTATATTCAAGTCAGGTGTTTCTGAATTGATTGGTGTATAAATGATTGAAATCCGTCAATTAATTGCGAAGTTATAATGACAATAATGACACCCAGCCCCAGATAGTGGAGTAAGACATTTTTATTGTCAAAAAACGTGTTAATGAAATCCGCGGAAATTTCAAAATCCGCGTAAAAAACCTGAGTGTACTCTCCTATATAAAATACTGCGCTGCTGAACAGTGCAATAACTACAGAAGCACGTTGTCAGATGCCTTACTGATAAAAAACATATAACCGAAATATGAAACATGAAAACCAATAGGCTCTTTACCCTACGCAGCTACAAAGCGCCGTAAACATGGATTAACATGTTACAACGCACACGCATGCATAAAAATAAAATATATATTTAATATCTTTTTTTCAAACGCAACACTCTTAAGCAGCACACACCGTATTGAATTAAATCCAAACCACCCCACCCACCCACTTTGCAAATCATACTGTGACACCGTGCTGGTACCCGAAAAATCCGCACACGGCCACCGCTGCCGAAAATGCATAGCGTCTACCGCTTATTGTAGTGCCCAGACGCTGCAGCCATGATCTTACCCGTTCGACATAAGAACAAAAACTGATTCAAACGTGTACGCGTCACCTCTATTTATAAACTAACCGTATATGGTTTAGTCACTTAGGTGCGAGTGTGTGCAAATGCCAACGTTACCGAAAATCGATAGCGCTTATTGCATCGCCCGGAGACGACGTTGCTCGTGTGGGATAAGAGCAACAACTGATTTAAACGGACATGCGTTGCTTCTATTTATGACTTTTCGTGTTTCATTGAGCAACTAAGCTGCCCTCTCTTGAAGGCTGTGTCTGAGAAATCTGCCTCACGAATGGTAATTTTTCCGTTTTTCGCGAACTTTTTAATTTTACCAATTTCCAAAAGTCTACTTTTATTGGGGAGATATTAAATTATTACCAATATTTAAGTTAGGTGTTTCTGAATCGGTTGGTGTATGAATGATTAAAATCCATCTAGTAATATCGGAGTTATAAGCGTGCAAACCTTACATAGTTTCGTTACATGGGAGATAGTTTAGATTTTAGAATGACACCTAGCCCCAGATAGTGGAGTAAGACATTTTTAATGTCAAAAAACTGAATTTTAAGAGTCACCCTAAGCGGAATAAGAGACATTGCTGTAAAATAACAACTGTTGAAGATAGAGTTTCGACGTTTTCAGCAAAGTTACTTAAAATTGATTTCTCTACATTTCTTTGGAAGGTCTTATTCTTCTATCTTTTTTCATTCCGGAGATAATTTTTTTATTTCAAAAATCGAGAGGGCTACCCTAATTTTGTTTTCCCTAAAATGAAGGGCACTTATTGTAGAGAATTTGTTCCAAAGACACTGAAAGTCTAGTACTAACGGTTTATAAGTTCTGGATTTTCGACCAAAAAAATCGATTTGTGGCCCATGGTGCCATGGGGTGTAATAATTTCCCTAAGGCTGCGTTTGCCCAATTGATGGATAAAATTGCGAATTGCACAGAGACGGCTGAACCGATACAGCTGGGATAGTATTATTAAACATTGAAGAAGGTAGCGTTGCTATTGATGGACCGGAAATGTTTGAAATGGGCAAGAAGGGGGTTGGAATGTTCGCTATTCCAAAACCGTATGACAAAGTGGTATCGAAACTTACTTTACCATCGGGTTTCAATAGCTTGCATGGACACCTGTAGCCGATATTCAAGGTTGGCCACCTCTTTTCTGAGATGTTTTTCTGACTCTTCTACCTGTTTGCGCCGTTTTAACTAACGAAGTAAGATTTACTTTGATTATTATTGTATCGTCTGACTCGTTCTGGAGAATTTCCTCCAATGTTTGCACGGAAAACGACGGCTCGTTGGCAACCGAATCGGTTTGCGAACTCATAGCGGGCCCCGGCTTTTTGGAATTCTGCTCTTCTTCATTTTGAAATGTCAAGTTCTTGTAAAAATGATAATACAGATGATCCATCACGATTGCGAATATAGTTTCAAGGTCATTCTTTGAATTATTGGGACATAATGAAGCAAGAGTTTAGCCATCCCTACCAAGTTTAGCAAACGATCTTTACAGGCAGTCAAATTATCATTTCTCTTCTCTTTAAGGAATGATTCAATTTCCTCTGGCTTGATTTTACCACAGATAACAGACGTTTAGGCTAGAACAAAATTTCTTCAAAAACCTGTGCAAACCTTCAAATTGATATACGTTGAAAATCCGTGTTTCACTATTGCCATCTGCGCAACTGTTTGCTACACGTGTTTGACAGCTGCACTCTAACTGCATTGTAGTGATCACTGCGCCATCTGCAAACGTTTGCCAAACATGTTTCAGATGTCTGATTTATTCGGAATTTCAGCAGCGGGTATTTACACACGATTCAAATCGAGCCTAAACGTCTGTTATCTGTGATTTTACATACTTGCACTTGTGCCACGGAATCTGAGCTTAAGGTTTTTATTGGTATCGATTGTTCGTTTCGTTCACTTCTAAGTATAGCACGCAAACATCTGCGTCACTGATGTCTATCGGCTTCTAATACGATCTTACGAATCTCAAGTTCAAACGCTAATTCTTCATCTGACAGTAAATCTACTCGTATACCATAATACCACGACGCGAAAATCGCAACGATTAATCGAATCTGGAAAACTACTGAACGAATCCATCGTGTAATTCAAACTCTAATTCACGTTTAATATTAACTTAATAACTATAATTAATCCAATTCAAAACTACAATTCCTATTTCGTGCGCATGGTGCGCAAAAACATATATTTTTAATAATCAAATCGATATGATCTCTGAGTAAAATTCAATCCAATATAGAATTCTGACGATTCCCCTTGTACAACCGCATCCAACACCATAGAGCTAATCATTCAAACAGCGATCAATAATTAAATCAAAGCAGACAAGTCGCGAAAAAATTGAGTGTAAATTTTTCGTTCCTACCTTCACAAATGAGAAAAATATTTCATAGTAAATTCTTTTTTTTAGAGTGTGAGTATTTGCAGTACATGATATTTCTTGGTCACCTACAACAACATAATCATTGGAATAGTTGTTTTCCAACGTAACAAGCTCTCAAATCACTCTCAGGACGGTAACCGGTAATCTACCAAAGGGCAATTCCAATGATTATGTTGTATGTGATGCATGTGACCAAGAAATATCATGTACACTCACACTCTAAATTAGACAAGAGTAACTGGTTAAGAAATCACTCTCAGCTAATGCCATTAGATAAGTTTGCAGTCAATCTGTAAGTTCTAGTAGCGTTCTAGTAGCTGTCCTCACAAAGTTGCGTTCCCAGAAAAAAACGGAGTATTTTCAGTTTCCGGAAAATCTTAAGAGCGAGAGAGGGGCAAAATAGCGAGAGGTATAAAAGGTCTTTCGGACACATGGACAGAGGAGATTCGATCAGCTACGCTAGTACAGCGTCGAGACTAGTATTTCGGAAACGCGGTTACTCGAACAAGATCATCCCCCGAGGGTTTGATATAAGTTACATCGGGCGAAAATCAATTAAGTGTATCACGGAAAATAGTGCGAAACCCGAGAAAAAGTACGCGGAGTGGTGTCCTAAGGGACCTTAAAATGCACCGTCTTGATCCGGAAATCCCCGTCCGGTATATACGCTAGAGGATCATAGCGGTAGCGCATGCCCGATCCCTAAACGCGCGACTTTCCCTCGTTGAAAACCACTCCTAAACTTTAGTGCACAGGGATACCACGAAAATCTAGTGTATACGTTCCAGTCCGTCCTGACCGTCCAACAACACACGGTACCGCTTTTCCGACCACCCCGCCTGCTGGCGAAACAACCTGGCTGGTCGTTACCTCGACCTGCGACCATCAGCCGCCTGATGGGACTTTTGGCTGAGCTAAGTCGCCCCACCAACAGCGACACCACCACTATCAAACCAGCGACAAACGGGTAGCCTTCCAAGGTACGTGAATCCATCCCTCTCTCCCTTTCGCTTCCATCGATCTCCCGATCGTCAGTCAGTTCGGAACCTTCGAAGGTACCCAACCAGGCCGCAGCATCCCAGCCAACGATGCGATACCGTGTGCTTAATTGATGGTCCTTTTTTGTTGTTAATAACGGATTTTGGCACACCGTGGCACACGATGGGAGTTTGGTGATTGGCTCACACGAACGGGTCAGTCCATAAAGATTTAACAAACTTTATTTATTAAGAAAAACCGATTTAATCCACCTAGCAGTGAGATGAGACATTTCTTACACATTTCACTATTGGATTACTTTGCAGAACTCACGAGAAATAGGCACCCAACTAGAGGTGGGATGAAAACTAAATAAATTGTAGATAAACTGAATAAATTATAGAAATCAATAAAACGACCGAAATAAAAAAGTAAAGCAAAAAATGAAACAATAGGTTTTTAAATTCATAAAATGAGTAGAAAAATTAATGGAAATCAAAATTATAATATACACGAATCAAATTAGATTAGGTTATTACATAAAAATTAAGATTATATTTAGAAATAGTTATAAGATTAATAAAATAAATTGACTCATACTAACAAATTGAATGAAATAAAACGAATGACTGAACTTGAAATGCATAAAATTAAAGAAATGAAAAAAATGAATCAAATGAGTCAAATGAATCAAATGAATCAAATGAATCAAATGAATCAAATGAATCAAATGAATCAAATGAATCAAATGAATCAAATGAATCTAATGAATCTAATGAATCAAATGAATCAAATGAATCAAATGAATCAAATGAATCAAATGAATCAAATGAATCAAATGAATCAAATGAATCAAATGAATCAAATGAATCAAATGAATCAAATGAATCAAATGAATCAAATGAATCAAATGAATCAAATGAATCAAATGAATCAAATGAATCAAATGAATCAAATGAATCAAATGAATCAAATGAATCAAATGAATCAAATGAATCAAATGAATCAAATGAATCAAATGAATCAAATGAATCAAATGAATCAAATGAATCAAATGAATCAAATGAATCAAATGAATCAAATGAATCAAATGAATCAAATGAATCAAATGAATCAAATGAATCAAATGAATCAAATGAATCAAATGAATCAAATGAATCAAATGAATCAAATGAATCAAATGAATCAAATGAATCAAGTGAATCAAGTGAATCAAATGAATCAAATGAATCAAATGAATCAAATGAATCAAATGAATCAAATGAATCAAATGAATCAAATGAATCAAATGAATCAAATGAATCAAATGAATCAAATGAATCAAATGAATCAAATGATTCAAATGAATCAAATGAATCAAATGGATCAAATGAATCAAATGAATCAAATGAATCAAATGAATCAAATGAATCAAATGAATCAAATGAATCAAATGAATCAAATGAATCAAATGAATCAAATGAATCAAATGAATCAAATGGATCAAATGAATCACATGAATCAAATTAATCAAATTAATTAAATGAATTAAATGAATCAAATTGATTTAATTCATCCAGTGAATACAATGAATCAAATTAATGAAATGGATCAAATGAATAAAAAGAATGGATGAACAAAATTAATAAAGTAAAAAATAAATGAAACGCATAAATAAAACAAACGAATCAAATAAACAAAATGAGCTGAAGTGATAAAATGAATAAAAAGAAGAAAATGAGCAGAATTAAATGCATTGATTAAAATGAAAAATTGAACAATGGTAAAAGGTTATAAATTAATATAAAGAAAAAAATTAACCAAATAAATTATTTGGATGAAATCACTAAAACTGGAAAAGTAGTCAGATTATTAAAATGAAGAAACTGAACAAAATGAATAAACTGGAAAAAATGAATAAAATGCATACAATGAAAACAATGAATGATATGAGTAAAATGGACAAAAAGAATTAACTGATCAGAGTGAATCCAAAGAATGAAACGAATAAAATAAGTAAAATGAACGCAGATGAACAAAACGAACAAAAAGATGCGAAATGAAATAATTGATTAAAATGAAATGGTCGTATATTTGAAGCCAAAAACATTTTTGAATACAGAAAATGAATAAACCGGATTGTACGAATTTGAGAACCATTGCATCAGAAAGTTTTTAAATGTTTTTGAAAATCCCATCTTCTGAGAAAAGGCTAATAAATATGCAATGGACTTTCTTTTTTGGTTTTATTCTTTTTGTTTTCATGCTTCTTTACTTGACGAATTCGAAGTATACTTTTTGGTTACATATTCCCGAAAAAAAGATTTATGTACAAAATAGAATTTACTGGTCCAGTATTCTAACGCGCAATTGAATATCGTAAAATGAGACAAGGTCACATGTGCTTTCAAGCCCCTTGAGCAAAGAACGACAGGGAGAATGCGATTCGTGAATGAGACAGGTAGATATTTCAAAGTTTTTATTTACATTGAAGTAAATAGTGTGAAATGTCTAGGCTATGTCGATAGCATAAAAGCCGTGCATTCAGTTGATTGCAATGCAGTCTCTTTCCATTCATCCTTATAGCTTTCATATTGTTTCGTTCGGAATTCTCGTGCAGGAAATATGGACAAATAAGTCCTACACAGACCAATATTGTGAAAAAGAAATGATTCAAACTACTCAGTATATCCAAATATGGACGACGATACGTTAGAAGACACCTTGTAGTTGCATCCCCCATCGAGAGTGGGTACTTTGGGAGACTTCTTTTCCTGGATCTAATTTGTGGATATTTTTGGTCTTTGATCCGTTTTTTCTCATGGAAGTTCGTACCAATACAACGAATGTGCAGCTGATACAACTCATGGTTCATTCGCCTGCGCAACGATCCGTCTTCCATCTGCACGCCACCGTAGATGGTACGCAACACCTTTCGTTCGAAAACTCCAAGGGTGCGTTGGTCCTCCACGAGCATAGTCCAGGTCTCGTGGCCGTAGAGGACCACCGACCTAATCAGCGTCTTGAAGATCGTGCGGCGGCGAATTTCGTTCGATCGGAGCGTCCTCTGGAGTCCAAAGTAGGCACGATTTCCCGCTAAGATCCGTCTCTGAATTTCTCTGCTGTTATCATTGTCGTTGGTTACCAGTGAGCTCAAATACATGAATTCGTCGACCATCTCGATTTCGTCACCGTCAATCCGAACTCGGGTGGGAGGTTCACATTGTCGTCTCTAGAACCTCTTCCTCTCATGCATTTTGTCTTCGAAACGTTGATGACAAGTTCAATCCTGCTGGCTTCAGCTTTCAGTCTTTGAGCATATATTTCATTCAAAATTCAATAGAGATACGAATAGTTTAAATATCGCACGTGGAATGTCTTTTTTGAAAATTTCCATCGTCAAACTTTCATATTACCCAGTTAAGCCAAATATTTTTCTGATATAGCCATGAATTTCCTTAATTATAGTGTAGATACAGGCTTTGAATAGAATTGAATTAAAGTTGAGTTGATGTAGCAGCAGACAAGAAATAGTTTTGTTTTCTCAAACCTTCGCAATGATAATTAATAAATATTTCAGATTGGCAGAAGATCTTATCACACAACTTAGAAATGGATACAGAAATAGCTAGATAGATGCGATAGAAGAGAGAGACAGAGAGAGAGAGAGAAAAAGAGAGAAAGAGAGAGGGGGGGGGCGTGTGAGGAATGGCAAATGATGGTTAATGCAGTGACATTATTTTTATATGTATATTATTTTGATATATTGATTTCTTACATTCTTGTCATAAATAATGTAAGTAGTAATTTTTGCGCCACAACCAGTATAACCTAAATCTTGCAAAAGAGCTAAATTTTCGCTAGATTTTTGGGCTTCAAACATACAGTTGCTTTCGGTGACACCACAAGTATAATTATATGAGAAATCTTTTATCTCACTACTAGGTGAATTACTTGTTGATCTGTGTATTGATATAGCATCCAACATTTACCTCATGATTGAACGCAATGCCTAATCCAAGGAATAAATACTAAAAATCACTGTTTCTTTATCAACACATTATTTTGTCTTTGAAGTGATCTTATATATTGATTTTTGAGAAATAGTTCATTTATTATAAAGGTAATTCACAAAATGTTCTCATCATCGAATTCCTTGAATCACGTAGATGTGTTTTCATACCACGATATTCAAAATCGGTTTAGTTTTGCCCCTAAAACACCAGTGAAGCAATACTCTGTATGAAACAATCTCATTTTTAATTAGTGGAAATTGGTAAGCGAGGACTAAAAATACAAAATGTTTAATATCTCCGCCGCTCGTGCACGGATTTAGACAATCTATAGCTTGTTAGAAAGGTATTTTTACAAGTTTTCTATTTATGTGCGGTTTGTGGGACAATATTTTATTTTTTGAAGGTTATTTGCAAAAAACCTGCTGTGTTTTGACAAAATCGCCCATATCTCAGAAAGTAAACAACATATCGAAAATCAAAAATAATAGTGTCAAATGGCAACGTTAGGCCTTTCATTTGAAACTAGTTTCATTAAGATCGGTTCAGCCATTGCTGAGATAATTACATGACATTTTGTACATACATACATACACACATACAGACATTATCTCAATTCGTCGAGCTGAGTCGATCGGTATGTGAGACTCGGCCCTCCGGGCCTCGGAAAAAGTTTTCAAAGTTTGAGCGAATCCTATACATTTCTTTTGTAAGAAATGTAAAACTTATACATCTTCAGATCTCATTGAGTTGTATCGAAAGATACCTGATAGTGACGCTAAAGAAAGTCAAGATTTGGTGTTATTTCATATGGGACATGCAAAAACTAAACGAGCTTGTTAAATCATGTTGCTATTAGTTTTATTTATTGAAATAATCTGTATCTCTTTTCAGCTTCTTCACCACTATATCCCGTCAAGGACTACTCTTCTGGGTTCAGCAGAATCAAATCATCAGAACATAGAAGCGTTAAAAAATTACCTTATCACTTTTAAAGCAAACATCGAATACTTGAATCGGTTTATTGAGGACCATGATTTTAATAAAACATATAAAGTATAATAAACAAAGACAACTCTATCGGTAATCAATATAATTAGTAGTTGTATCTAAAATATCACTTGATCGTCTTGAAATCGTTCACGTCGAAAATGTGATGCACGACGGATTGCTATGAAACTTGAAATTATTTGGCCGACCAACAAACTACAATGTATCATTTCGAGAATAAAACTAATTTTATATTTCATTACTTGCTCACTAGTCAACATATACAAATTAAGTGGAGTTTGAAGAAATATAGACAATATCCAGAATCCAGCAAAATCGGGTATCTACAAATAAAATCGAATATAATAAAATTCATTATTTTACGTGTTTTTATGTACCTCATCCAAAAGGTTCCCCGAGTATCCTAAATACAGACGGAGACACTCAATCGGGCTTGTTACCGCCAAACACAATATTGATAAAACACGATGAATTTTCGATAGATTCCAAAACTGAATATATAGTTTTAATTAATTTAATTCTGTTCTTCTAAATTGTTTACTGTTTTACTTCATAATACAATGTGACGACACCAGTTGCTAACCAGATACCACAAAAATGCACATTTATGAACAATAACAATTGAACCCACACATTCGCAAAGTATCGTTTCTCTGAATTCAGGAAAAACACAGATTAAGTATAGGAACGCATAACAAAACTAGAAAAATTACCACGAAAATCGGAACCCTGTCTAAATTGAGTCTTTCCAAATTTACCAGTACAACTTTTATTAGTAAAAGTTGCTATTGAAAACGACTGATCCGCAGATTTCACCATGTCAATACTTTGGTAATACCTAATACACAATGCAAAATTTTTCCACCACCAACCACGAGCCTAACGTATCCATGACAATATGACACAAACATAACTCTGCAAGCGCGTATGGTCCGGTTACAGTAGAGTTCTATGCAAATCTTTTCACAAAGACTAATTGGGGGTTTGTTTTCCTCCAGCTGTCATATATAAAATTGTCAGCCAATTTAAACATTCGAAATAGCTTGCCTAAAGTATTTATAATGGTGTTGAAATACCCTATATCGCTGTAAACCTTATTCTGGAGACGTACAATACCGGTTGGTCTGGTTCCCTAATGAAAATAATCCGATCGAAAAGCTACTTTCAATTTGTTTTCCTCCACCTGTCATAGATGGTAAAACAAATCGTAGAACCAAATACAAATTTGTATTTGGTAGAACACACTAATACAGTTACAAATTGTCAAGTACTCTATACAATGCGTTTGGTTCATGATTAAGAACCTCTCGAAGGGTGATTAAGGACAATATTTGAGGAAATAAATCGTTCTACACATACCATCAAATTTATTTGCTTTTTTATTCAATTCGTTTATTTGATAAGGCAGGTTTGCGTTAGCTTAAAGGTGCCAATTTTGTTTCGTTTTACATTTTTTTATTACTTAAAACTAGAGGATCATATATTGATTTTTGAAATTAAACTAAGGCTAACTTATATCTATACATATACACAAAGATAAACTCAAGATAGAGTGGTAAGAGATTTCCCATGTACCAAGAAAAGACGACCCCTCGATGAACTCGGTTCACCGTCAGAGTGACAGCCTAGTAATAAACTGAAGCGATGCTTTGCGAAAAAGCAAGCACTTTTATTATATCGTCGTAGCTATGGCAATGTATATTGTTACGAAATATCAAAATTAATACTTCGATTGAAAATGTACACAAAGGAGAAGTTTTAAGGTTCCGCTTTTACTCCATTTTAACCGAAAGTCTGTTCTTCAACCAAATTAATTCATTAACAATAATACTACTCGATGACAGATAATTTAGAGCCAATTCCGAAGCGAAATACAGTAAAAAAGGCTGCTTCAGACGAAGGAATAAAGTGCAAGATTAACACTACTTACTTGCTTTTATTATGTGCATCATTCACTCAGAATTCTAATTATTAGAAGCAATTGAACCAACCTGCAGTAGTTCTAATAATTCGATATCACGATAATAGCTTTCTATAGTGAACAGTTGATTATATTTATAAATTCTGCATGATGATTTCGACACCATGTTTACATACAGAGAATTTTCTTCTTTGCTTGTTTGGTAGCCATGGCATTTTTCCGACGTATTTAAAAATCCATCGACGCCTATTAACTAGAGGGCAGCAGAAGCATAATACTATTGAGTTCACCAGTTCACGGTTGCTGGACCATCAGTTGTGAAGCGTTTGTATGGGACCTAGTAATCTTGAGTTAATCTTTGATAGGGGTAATATAATTTTCGTAAGATTAGGGGGGTCATTTAGTTTTTATGGCAATATGGTTTTACATTTTGGAGCAAATAATGTTTAACTTTAAATTTTTACGACTAGGGTGGATGTACCAATAGTCGCATGCTTAAGGAAATTTTTTGATAAAAAATCGATTAATAGACCTATGGGCAATGTTAATACATTAAACGAAAGCTTTCAGTCCCTACTTCATAGGAAAAATATGAAGATGGCTTAATAACCAATTTATGTATTCAAAACCGCTTGTACCACTATAGGAACACATGTACCAATAGTGGTGCAATCGCTAATTTCGGTTCCTATTGTTGCAAATCCCATTGCTTTCTTATGCGGCTTGCAACTATAGGTACACTACATCAACTATAGGTGCAAGGGAGCTCAAAATTCTAAGAAAATCATTTTTTTCAATAATTATTTGAGCAAATTTCAAGGATAACAGTTTTATTGTCGCATAATTTTAGTGCGATGAATCGATAAAAAAATATTTGTTGATGGTTGGTACCTTAGTTAGGCGTATAACCCACTACTGCAACTATTGGTACACCTAAACTATAGGAGCACCCACCCTATCTTAAAAGTAGAAATAACTAGAGGGCGTGATTAAATTTTTTAAAGATTCGGGGACATTAATTAGAGTTATTTTATGTGGTAGTAGAGTTGGGCATTTTCAACGAGATCATATAATATAGATAAAACTAGAAAAGACAGGAAGAGCTAAATGCTTCGTGAAGATATTTGGGGGGGAGGGGTGTTACTTCTGTGTATAAGAGTCAGGGGAAGTAGGGTGGACAAAGATGGCAGGGGTAGAACATTATTTCAGTTTCAGGTTTCGGGAGATCAACGAATGGATTACAGAATCAGGGTGGCCTTCATCAGGAAGAATCATGTACTGGGACGCTGGGTGGTCCTCCTCAAGATGGCAGGGGTTTCTCCAGACGATTTCGTAGTGCGGCTCAGATGTTGATCGGCTACATTTCGAGTTGTGCGTGTGATGTTCGTGCTGTAGGTCCCGTGTTTGTTGGCTCATTCGACAGGGATGTTTTGTGTCGCCTTGGAGTCGCATCAAACCATCGTGGGTGTATGGTACAGGTGGAAGAGAGGGCTTCTGAGAATGATAAGGAAAAAGGGGCAGTTAAAGTTGGATATTGATGGTTTTTACGAAGGTGGATATAAGGGACATATAGAGGACATCGCGGCTTACCAACACATCTCGAACCGGGACGTTGGATGGTCTTCTTCAGGCCCGGAGGGTGTCCATAAGCCGAGACCTGGCGGAACTGTACTCGGTGCACGCCCAGACAATGTGCTCGATGTCGTGATAGCCGTCGCCACAAGCGCAGATACCACCTTCCACGAACCCAATACGTCTGAGATGTGCATCCAGCGTGTAATGGTTTGCCATGAGTCGCGACATCACACGAATGAAGTCACGACCCACGTCCATCCACTTGAACCAAGGTTTCGTCGATACCTTAGGGACTATCGAATGTAGCCATCTTCTTAGCTCCCCATTGCTCCACGAGGTTTGCCAACTTTCGAGGGTTCTCTGATGAGTAATACTGAAAAAATCGTGGAAGCAAATTGGTCTTTCAAAAACGTCACTTTCAAGGGCACCCACCTTAGCTAAGGAGTCCGCCTTCTCATTGCCCGGAATGGAGCAATGAGAAGGGACCCACACCAAGGTAATCTGGTTTACCTGCGCAATGCCCTACAATATTAGAACACAAATAAATTGAAGCAAGTTTGCTGAATAAACAAGGCTATGTCTAATGGTTAATTTGCCATGATTTTATTTAAAGATTTGAGGTAGGGTGGCTCTTGAAAATCGTGTTGCTTATATTTTTTTTGATGTGTTAATTTTTCGTAAACGCATTGTTCTAGAACTTTCATCGGAACACATTTTTACCGTAGCACTGATGTTTCAATCCCTTTTGTTTGGGCAGTTGCAAGTGATTTTTAAAACAAAAATGGTTTTCTTCAAATCTAAATATCTTTAAGCATTGCAATTCGATTTTCAATCTATCAATTCAATTTGAAAGATCAACGATTAGTTAGCCAAAGAGAATTAATAAATTTATTTATTTTTTAAATGAGCAGTTTTTGAAACAAAATTGTTCATTAATTTTCAGAAAGAAGAGATAACAGCCCCAGTAGCGACATCAACACTACCATACAGCGAATTGTTTGAGTTTTGATGTCCAGTGGGCCGAATAAAAGCGATTCGAATTAAATGATATGTTACACCTCCGTAATGAGGGGCATTGCACTAGAGAAGTGAGCGAAGGTTGTGAGAATTTTACTGGATGACGCACAGTGTAGCTGTACAAAACCACAGTATAGGTTGAATAGAGTCTTCTCAAAATATTAAGTCTTGAGGACCAAAGATAGATTTTTTACAGTACTTCAAAGGTGAAACAGATGATAAATTCTGGAAAAAACTGCGCTCAAACCTATGTTATTCAAATAAATATATCATTTTAGTTAAGATTCCGATTAGGGTCGAACTGATTTTATTAGTAAGGTTATTCGGGGATTTATAATTTCCATTCGATTTAATCGATACAAGGCTTTCTTCTCACTCACTTTTTTTCAAAATAGTTAGGAAAGATCGCTTGTAGTTCATGACTCTTGAAAATTAGTGTATTTTTCGAGCTCACGCAACTATCATGTGAACAAACCACCGAGAATTGTCAAGCGAAGTTAACAAGGCTCATTTTGTAGGTTTATGTCGGTCGGTGTAAAACCTAATATCCGAACCTGAATGCGCTGTTTGGGAGAACGAATGACGAGGAGAACGAACCAAACATTTCATTGATCGCGACGGCCATGAATTAAATTTCGTTTCTCTTTCAACGCAGGGATGTCAATTTTTTAAGCTCTGGAAATGTTACATATTGTGGCATATGGGGAAGGGGAATAAGCTAGAACTTTACACAATATGGTTTCACTGAAAACAATTTTTAAAGAATGGAGAGGAAGGAATAAATAAATTTGTGACATTTTGTTACATAGGGGGACGAAAGAGTCCACTGATAATATAAATTCGTAAATATAATGAAATCGATCATGCAATGCACGAATTCATTCGTCGTTTTCTGCAACGAAGAATTTTCGTGCATTGTAAATAGTAGGTTTCGTTCATTTCATGAACAAGAATGGCCGCTTGGTGAACGAAAGCTTTCGTAAATTTTACACATTTAATATACACTGCACGAATGTTATCGTTGATAACAACATTATTTTTCGTGAATGAAACGAAATGATTTGTTTATTTTAATACACGTTTGTGTATATTACGAACCATTTCGTTGGTCGCACCAATTCAATTCGTTTATTTTAGAAAAGTTTTCAGTCGGATCGATGTTTGACAACATCGATTTTTTTAAATTTCAAAAAATCGATGTGGCCAAATCGATTTTATTGTAGTACGAAGAAATGACCGCTTGATGAACGAAAGTTTTCGTAAATTTTACTTATTTAGTTTGCATTGCACGAATGTTATCGTTGATAACGACATCATTTTTCGTGAATGAAACGAAATGTTTCGTTTATTTTAATAAACGTTTATGTATATTACGAGCGATTTCATTGCTCACACGAATTTATTTCGTTCATCTTAGTAAAGTTTTCGTATTCATTAGCATTTTATTTTTTCAATCGATATTTTAGGATCGATGTTTGACAACAACGATTTTTCAACTAACTAAAAGGATCGATCTAGCAAAATCGATTTTATTTCAACCTGCTCACCTCTATTGAGGACTAGAAAGATTGTGGTGTGAAGTAATGGCCGCTTGATGAACGAAAGTTTCCGTTAATTTTACATATTTGGTGTACATTGTAGGAATGTTATCATTGATAACGACATTATTTTTCTTGAATGAAACGAAATGATTCGTTTATTTCAATAAATGATGAACGATTTCGATGGCCGCACGAATTCATTTCGTTTATCTTAGAAAATTTTTCGTATTTATTAGCCTCTTATTGTTTTCAGTCGATCTTTTGGGATCGATGTTTGCCAACATCGATTTTTTTTATTTCGGAAAATCGATGTGGCCAAATCGATTTTATTGTGAAACGAAGAAATGGACGCTTGATGAACGAAAGATTTCGTAAATTTTACTTATTTAGTGTACATTGCACGAATATTATCGTTGATAACAACCTTGTTTTGATGAATGAAACGAAATGTTTCGTTTATTTTAATATACGTTTATGTACATTACGAACGATTTCGTTGGTCGCACGAATTCACTTCGTTCATCTTAGAAAAGTTTTCGTGTTTATTCGCATACCTTTTTCATTCGATCTTTTAGGATCGATGTTTAACAGAGGCAACAACGATTTTTTAACTAACTAAAAGGATCGATCTGGCCAAATCGATTTTATTTCAACCTGCTCGCCTCTATTGAGGACTAGAAAGATTGTTGTGTAAAGAATTATCTAGTGTACATGGAACGAATGTTATCGTTGACAACGACATTATTTTTCGTGAATGAAACGAAACGATTCGTTTATTTCAGTAAATGTTTGAGTATATCACGAACGACTTCGTTGGTCATACGAATTCTTTTCGTTCATCTTAGAAAAGTTTTCGCATTAATTATAATTTTTGAAAACATCGATTTTTTTTAATTAAAGAAATAAATCTGGCAAAATCGATTTTATTGTGGTATCTAGAAATGGCCGCTTGATGAACGAAGGTTTTCGTAAATTTTACTTATTTAGAGTACATTGCACGAATGACCTCGTTGAAAACGACATTATTTTTCGTGAATGAAACGAAATGTTTTGTTTATTTTAAAAAATGTGTGTGTATATTACGAACAATCTCGTTGGTCGTACGAATTCATTTCGTTCATCTAAAAGAATTTTTCGTATTTAATAGCATATTATTTTGACATTGCGCCGGCAGAGAAAAACTCAAACTTATTCATACAAAACCAATGAGCATTCGCGATGGCTCAACTGAATCATTACTGCACCAGTTTCTGGATTAACTGGAAGAAAAAGAGGTTCAGAAAATCTTCCTGAAACCGGCAGACACGGATACGGCTACTGAATAGTCAGACCGAGACCGTTGTGATGATCAACAATTATCTGACATATAGCAACAATGACTCCATATTCTACCTCTATTGAAGCTCTTTTGACGTTGACGGTTTGACGAATGGTGCTCGTAAATATTTTAAAGATATTCGTATATATCAGCGAACTATTCGTTCGCCGAATGAAGCTGTTTCGTAATAAGCCAACGAAAGTCGTTTCGTGGTTTTCACGAAAAACTCGTAATAAAAAATAAAAGGGTATGGTAGGGACCGGTACGTTGTTTCGTCTGTTTTGGCGGTTTGTTTTGTATCCAGTGAGCTCTCGGATGGTGATTGTGGAACGGTTTTTTTGCTAAGCAATCTGTTCATAAGTGATGTTGGATAGTCGATCTGGCGCAAAATTAAATTATTCTGTTCGGCAAACGATTGGTTGGTAGTGAGGGATGTCACTCGTCTTATGAAGTTGGAGGCGACGTTGATTTTCATGTGCGTCGGGTGTAAGGAAAAAAATAGTTAAATAATCGGCCAGATGCGATAGATTTTGAATACCATTGTGTGTTTAGCGATTGATCTGAATTGCGAATCACTGTTGTGTCTAGGAATGGGAGATGATGTCTTTGCTCTTCCTCTTTTACAAACTGAATGTGTGGGTTGTAGCCATTGAAAATTTCTAGGGTCTCATCTATCTTGTCCTTCGGAAGGGCTAATAGCAGCTCATCAACGTATTTTCGTAGGACAGGAATTTCGAAAGGAAGCTCGCGGGTGATTGTTTTTAGCAAATTTTCCATGATGATGTCTGCAAGGATAGGCGAAAGAGGGCTGCCCATGACGGTGCCGAAGGTTTGCTTATAGAATTTTTCTCGAAAGCAGAAATAACCGTTGTTGAGGTAAAATTCTACTAGTTCGAAAAAGAGATCCAGGTTGATGTTGGTTTCTGTGCGAATATTTTCCCACTCCATTATAATATCGTGAAGGATTAGATCGTTGGGTATGTTGGTGAAGAGGGACACGACGTCGAAGGATACTAGTACGTAGTCCATGGGGAGTGTAACTTGGTTGATTTCTTCGGCGAATTGGAAACTATCTTTGATGTTGTATTCACTGCGTATTGCTCTTTGAAGAATGTTGGCAATGTATTTAGAGAGATTGTATGTCGGGGCTGTTATGTTTGGTACTACCGGGCGGGGAGCGGTAAATCTGGTTTGTGAGCCTTGGGTTGTCCATAAATCCGTGGGCAGATGGATGTGTATGTTTTCAGATAAATGGCTGTACTTTTGTATGTAAGTTTGAGATTGAGAAGGCGATCCACAAGTGAGTTGTTTAGGCGTTGAAAGCAAGCTGTTTGGATTTCTAGGTAGCACTTTGTAAGTTGAATCATCAAGAAGTGACAGCATCTTCGTATCGTAATATTTCGTTTCCATTATCACCGTTCTTTTTCATTATCAAACTTTAGGATGCATATATCTGGGTTGTCGGTTAAGAATTGTTTTGTGACTTTGACAGCTTTCTGACAGAAAACTGTGACGCAATCTTTCTGTTGGTTTTATAGTGACCGTGAAAGATAATTTTGAATATGATTTGCTACTAGACATCTTTTCTTGTCTTGGATGAATTTGTTGGGAGAAGTCCGTAGAATGTTCTCGATGTTTGCGATGAGGTGGTATGTCGGAATTTGGTTTGGAAACACAGGAAGGGAGAAGTTTGGTCCAAAGCTCAACAGAGCCATCATTTCTGAGGGTACGAATTTGGTGGTAGTGTTAAGTAAAGCCCTCTGGTTAGTTGTTGGTGTATGTTGATTGTTGCCTGCTGATTTGGTTATTATTCTTTCGATTTTTGCGGTTGTTCTGCGTATTTGAATTTGGGATTTACTGAGGAATGATTGGTTTTGGGTTGTTACGAAACGTTGTGTTATGTCGTCGTTGATGCTATTTTCGATATCGTGTTTGATCCAATCCAACTCTCGTTTTAGTGTTTTTATTCGATGGAATGTGTGTTGTATTTCCACGTTTAACAAAGCCTTCTTAGTCCTTTCGACTATACCCTGTAGTTTTCGTATGGACTGACTACGTTCTTCGAGGAGTTGGTGGATGCATCTAATATAGTTCAGGATATGCGCAGGAAAATTCCCCTTCTTCTGCATTGTATCAAGAAATCTTTTCTTGTTGTCATATTGCATAGTTTTGTGTTCTGTGTTCTGGAAATGCATTAAAAAAATCCAAATTTATAAAATGCAACCCTTTTATTTATTCACCAACTTAAACCATGAAACTTGAATATATTTTGGTATTTGAAGATATTAAGAAATCTAACATGATAAGGACTTGAGAAGACAAGCTTTTAAAGAAAAATTATCTTAAAACCTTGCAATATGCATATTATTACGGAAAGATTACCAAGAACTCGAACAAAAAAAGCAAGCGACAGTACTTCTAATGTATTGTAAATATTTTAGCCTTTCTCATATAAAGAAAGGCTATGCAATCACTGTAAAAATCGACTTTTTAACCGAGGCCCGCAGGGCCGAGTGTCATACACCATTCGATTCAGTTCGTCGAGATCGGCAAATGTCTGTGTGTGTGTATGTATGTGTGTGTATGTGTGTGTGTCATTTAAACTCACACAATTTTCTCAGAGATGGTTGAACCGACTTTCGCAAAATTAGTTTCTTCTGAAAGGTATAACGCTTCCATAAGCTGCTATTGAATTTTTAGTTGATCCGACTTCCGGTTCCGGAGTTACGGGTTGAAGAGTGCGGTCACACAGCAAATTCCCATATAAACTGGTACCACCATGATGTTCAAATGATGTAAAACATATTAAAATTGATGTAACATTACTCTAGTTTGCGGGTCTGGATCACTAATGATCAATTAAAGCAGCTTTGACCACATTGGCCACCTATGACGGTTCATGACGCCCCCGGGGAACCCGCCAAGTTCCTAAGCTAATATCACACCCATTCCCCAACGAATTCTTTACCGATTTTTACTTGATTTCGAATGAAAGATACAGTAATACTGTTGACTGCTGCTGCATTTCATTCGGTTCTGACTCTTGCTTCCGGAGTTACAGGGGTGTTAGTAAGGATATACTGGATTTCCCATATAAATCGGTACAATCATAATACCTCAGAGGCTAAAAACTATTGAAATGGTCACCAAATTACTTCTAATCGAAGATCTAGATCACTGATTGCCAATCAAACATTCTTTGAATATATTGTCCACTATTGACGATTCCGGAAGTCCGGAATTCCGGGCATATTCCACAATTAAAGTCACATCGGTTCTTCGGTGATGACTGAACCGATTTTCTCAAACCAATGGAAGGCAAAATATGCAATTGAGTATTGCGTCGCTGCCCCTCCCCCCCGCCTTGCCCTTACACCTCTCTCCTTCATCATTCCCCTCCCCATGGACCACCGTTACGCCCGCATTTCCTTCATCCACCCCGTATACCGAAATAAGATGAAGGATATCTGACGCATTCTCCATTCCCACTCTACTAACCCCCCATTCCCTCCACTTTCAAACCCATTCCACCAACATTTCAAAATATAATCACATGAAGATAACATTGAACTCATGCTGATTAAGCTAATTAAATATTATTCTTTTGCCTTTCTCATATAGAAAGGTCATGCAATTGCTCCAAAAACCGACTTTCTTACCGAGGCCCGGAGGGCCGAGTCTCATATAACATTCGACTCAGTTCGCCGAGATCGCAAAATATCTGTGTGTATGTATGTATGTATGTATGTATGTGTGTATGTATGTATGTATGTATGTATGTATGTATGTATGTATGTATGTATGTATATATGTATGTATGCATGTTTTTTTTTTTTGAGAGCAGTAAAAAAAAATTTCAGAAAAACCCTGAGTGAGGAAAAATGTACAAAAACCCCATTGTCAGGGAACGGGTTTGGGCTGCCATCACCCGACCCGCTAAAAACCACTGCTCTTGCCCAGAACCTGATTCCTCCCCGGCACTACCTTACGGCATTACTTCGGGGAGGGGTTTTTATGTGCATAGCACACACTCTAATTCAACTACTTACTAGTTCGTTTCTTCCGTAGGGTGACAGCCCCACTCCTCTACACACCACCAATTCTCTACCATCCACACAGACTGGCAAGCTCTGCATGGCAGTCGGAAAGCTGGCTGTGAGTCGAGGCTTAGTACTCCTCCCCTACGAGTACAGTCTGAGCGGCAAACTTCCGACTGTCTAATTCACCGAGCCCTTCGGCTCGCTTGTGCCGGTTAGCACCGCAACTCCCTTCTCGCACCATTCAACGCCGTTTACTCTTTGACCACCAGACTTGTTCGCGAACTACTCGGTCTAGTCCCCGACGATGGACCTAGCCTACTCCGACGGAGAATTCCCCGGCGAGAGAAGTTCTCCCGAAACCGAGCCAACCAACCAGATGTCTAGGTCAGTTCGGCGATTCCGGTGGAGCAGAGCGTCTGGTTCGCTGATGCCCCGACGACCTGCGACTGGTGGTATTTCGTCGCGGTCTACTCAGTCTAGTCTCCGGCGGTGGATCTAGCTTACGCCGACGGAGAGTTCCCCGGCGAAGGAGGCTCTCCCGGTACCGATTCTTCTTTTGTTTTAGCACCACAATTTCATGAGCTCTTTGGCTTCCTCTCGTTCCGTTTCGCCCGATCTACTCGATCTAGTCCCCGGCGGTGGATCTAGCCTACTCAAAGGGCCATACAGTAGGTGCTGAGGTCTATCCGGCGATTCCGGTTGGAGCGTAACTTCCGGTTCACCGGCGCCCCAACGACCCACTGCTAGCTCTGAGACGCGGTCTACTCGGTCCAATCCCCGGCGGTGGATATAGCCTACTCACGAGCTACCCGGAAGGATGTCGAGGTCGGTTCAGCGATTTCGGTGAAGCTTGACGTCCGGTTCCCAGGCGCCCCGACGACCCAACTCGGTGCTACATCACGCACTACTCAACTTGTCCCCGGCGGTGGACCTAGTCTACACAGTTGGAGAGTTCCCCGGCGGCGGAATTTCTCTCGAAACCCGATTTGCGTTTGTTGCCTTCGCCGACTTTTCACAGGCGTAATCAACGTGGTTGTTGAAGCTCAACCGGTCGTCGATTATAACTCCCAATTGCTTCAATGCACGTTTCGATGCAATCACGTGCCCTCCGACGTCGATCTGCATCCGTTGGACCGATCTGCAGTTACTGACCAACAACACCTCCGTCTTGTGGTGAGCTATTTGCAGCTTGACCCCGTTCATCCAGCTCTCGATCGCGTCTATTGTCTCCGTCACCGACACCTCCACTTCTTCAAGTGTCTCACCCATCACCGTTAGTGACACGTCGTCCGCGAAACCTACGATTTTCACTTTCCTAGGCAGCTGCAGCGTTAACACCCCATCGTACATCCCGTTCCAAAGGGTTGGACCAAGAATGGAGCCCTGAGGAACGCCCGCTGTGACACGCAATGACTTCTGTCCTTCGCTCGTCTCGTACAGTAGCACTCTGCTCTGAAAGTAGCTCTTCAGGATCTGGCACAGATAGTCGGGAACCCTCATTCTATGCAGCGCTGCAGCGATGGCTTCCCAGCTGGCACTGTTGAACGCGTTCTTCGCATCTATCGTGACCACAGCGCAGTATCGATCTCCTCTTCGCTTCTGTTTAGATGACTTCTCGGCACTCTCGAGCACTATCCGAATTGCATCCACTGTCGATGCTCCTTTGCGGAAACCAAACTGCATCTTGGACAGTCCGCGCTCACCTTCCGTGAATTTCGTCAACCTGTTAAGAATGATTCTTTCCAGGAGTTTTCCGAGTGTATCTAGCAGGCATATGGTCTGTACGAGGTCGGGTCGCCAGGTGGCTTCCCTGGCTTCGGCAGCAACACCAGCTTCTGGACCTTCCACATTTCGGGGAAGTTGCCTTCATTTAGGCACTTCTGCATCACTATCCTGAACATGTCCGGATATGCCAGGATCGCAGCTTTCAGTACCACGTTTGGTATTCCATCCGGACCAGGGGCTTTCTTTGGTTTTAAGCGCTTCGATGCTTCTACTAGCTCGTCGTTAGTCACTTGCCGATCCATGTTTGTTCCTTCTTCCTCGCCGTGCGGTGACGGTGGCCATATAGTTGAATCGTGCTTCGGGAAAAGACCCTCGACGATTATCTTCAGCTTGCTCGGACACATTTCGGCTGGCGTCGTCGGACCCTTCATTTTCGCCATCACGAGTCGGTATGCGTCACCCCAGGGATTGGCGTCTACTTCTCGCCATAGCTCCTTGTGGCACTCTGACTTACTAAGTCTGATTTCCCGTTTTAGAGCGGCCCTAGCTTCCCGAAACGATGCCTTATGCTCTTCTCTATCTGGTTCCGACCTTGCTCTTTGGGCCCGCCTTCTGGCTCTGAGACAAGCAGCGCGTAACGTACTAAGCGTCTCGTTCCACCAGTAAGCTGGACGCCATTTGTTGCGTGGTTCCAGTTTTCGCGGCATTGTGGCGTCACAAGCCGCCACAATCCTTCTTGTTAGGTCAGCCGCATCCACGTTCTCGGTCCCGCCGTTCGGCCGAAGTGCCTCAACAAAGAGGTCTTTGTTGAAGGCTTTCGTCTTCCACTTTCGTTCGCCGGTCACCCTTCTCTGTACTGCCGCGGGGTTCCGTTGGCCGATACGGTAGCGAATCTCCTGGTGGTCACTATGCGTATACGTTTCGCATACTCTCCAATCCATGTTCGCCGTCAATGAGGGACTACAGAATGTGACGTCTATGATGGACTCCCTCCCGTCTCTCCGAAATGTACTAACAGAGCCTTCGTTGCACAATCGTACGTCTAACTTCGCTAGAGCTTCCTGCAGGATACACCCTCTTGTGTTGGTTACTCTACTGCCCCATTCCACAGCCCAGGCGTTGAAGTCACCACCAATGACTACCGGCTCCCGATCGATCAACTGCTCGGTTAACTGCTCCAGCATTAGGCTGAACTGCTCTACTGTCCACCTTGGGGGAGCGTAACAGCTACATACGAAGATGTCGTTGATTTTGGCTATCACGAAACCCTCATAGGAACGTTCTACCATTTCTTGGATAGGGAATCTTCCCATTACTTGTATCACAGCGGTTCCTGATCTATCCGCCACCCAGTTACCGTTATTAGGGGGGACTTGATAAGGCTCTGCGATCAAAGCGACATCGCACATAGTTTCTGTCGTAGACTGCCACAACAGTTGCTGTGCGGTATCACAGTGATTCAGGTTTATCTGGGTCATCTCCATCACCGTTGGCCTGCAGTCGCCTTCTTGTACGCTGGGCATTTAAAGCCACCCGTCTGATCGTCGTTTCCTTCCGCTGGGGTGCAAAGCAAGCACTTCGGCCTCTGCGTGCAGTCTCTCGCAAGATGGCCCGTCTCTCCGCATTTCCAGCACATCCCGGATCTGTCCGGGCCTTTGCAAGCCCCTGCTAAATGTCCAAAGCATAAACATTTGAAGCATTTCTCTGCTTGTTTGTTTACTCGTGGGCGGCTCTCAGTAGGCATCTCGACCATCCAACTGTAACCTTACCTACCTCCAGTGCCTTGTCTGCAGCGGTTACCGGTAAACGTATCATCGCTATCTGCGTTCCTCCGTATCCCTTCCTTAACCGGATCGTCATGTGCACCTCGCCCAGTTTGCACTGCTGCTTCATAGCACCTCTCAGCTCGTCTTCCGTCGTTATTTCGTCGAGGTCTTTGCACACAATTACCATCTCCGGGCTTAAGGCTTTAACTTCTGCCTTTCCACCCATTGATTTAGTTATAGTCTCCTGCAAGGCAGAGCTACTAGTCGTAGTATTCTTCTTAAGCTCGAGGAACATCTCATTTTTTTGGGTACGTCTGACTCTTAACACGTTTTCCCCCAAATCTTTCAGCTCCGGGTCCTCTCTGACCTTTTTGAGCAGTGCTGCGTACGTAGTCTCGTCATTTGCTTTGACGAGCACGGCTTCTCCCTTAGGCGCCTTCTGACGAGCCGAGGATTCTGATTTCCTCTTCTGCTCCCCTTTTCGCTCCTCCTTCTTTTTTTGCTGTTTCCCGCGTTTCTCCTTCCGACCTACAACGGTGCTCCAGCTTTCACCCTGTAAGGTGGCGTCCTTTTCTTCGGCAGCAACAGCATCCTCGAGCGTCTGCCTCTTTGACCCACCTGGTCTTTCTTCTCCTGGTGAGGATCTTGCCCTCTTTGGAGTTATGGGAACTGGCGTGTTCTCCACTCCAATCTGCCTCTCCTTACCCTGTTTCGAAGGGGCTAGGAGGATAGTGGCCTTAGCCGACGCGGATGCTCGCTCAGCTGAATCTGCCCTCTGCGTTGCCGTATCGTACTCTTTCACGGCAGACAGTAGCGCCTTCCGGATTTTGATGACCATCTCCTTAATGTCTTTGTGGACATTGTTTCTCATGTCCACGAACTTGTGGAGCTCCTCCACCAAGTGCCTCGCTACCACTACCTTTGGCGTTTGTGGGGTGTAGCTCCTTCCGCTCTGCTCCGGCTGTTTTTGTTGCTGCTGTTGCTGTTGCTTCGGCTTCCCCTCCTCCTGCTCTTGCTGGGTGACTTCAGCTACTATTGGTGGTGGTGACCTCACCAACCCACCTCTGGCAAACGGATTTGCCGTGCCTGCTCCATTTATATCGGTTGCTTGTTGTATGTATGTATGTATGTATGTATGTATGTATGTATGTATGTATGTATGTATGTATGTATGTATGTATGTATGTATGTATGTATGTATGTATGTATGTATGTATGTATGTATGTATGTATGTATGTATGTATGTATGTATGTATGTATGTATGTATGTATGTATGTATGTATGTATGTATGTATGTATGTATGTATGTATGTTTTTTTTTTTTTTTTTGAGAGCAGTAAAAAAAAATTCAGAAAAACCCTGAGTGAGGAAAAATGTACAAAAACCCCATTGTCAGGGAACGGGTTTGGGCTGCCATCACCCGACCCGCTAAAAACCACTGCTCTTGCCCAGAACCTGATTCCTCCCCGGCACTACCTTACGGCATTACTTCGGGGAGGGGTTTTTATGTGCATAGCACGCACTCTAATTCAACTACTTACTAGTTCGTTTCTTCCGTAGGGTGACAGCCCCACTCCTCTACACACCACCAATTCTCTACCATCCACACAGACTGGCAAGCTCTGCATGGCAGTCGGAAAGCTGGCTGTGAGTCGAGGCTTAGTACTCCTCCCCTACGAGTACAGTCTGAGCGGCAAACTTCTGACTGTCTAATTCACCGAGCCCTGCGGCTCGCTTGTGTCGGTTAGCACCGCAACTCCCTTCTCGCACCATTCAACGCCGTTTACTCTTTGAGCACCAGACTTGTTCGCGAACTACTCGGTCTAGTCCCCGACGATGGACCTAGCCTACTCCGACGGAGAATTCCCCGGCGAGAGAAGTTCTCCCGAAACCGAGCCAACCAACCAGATGTCGAGGTCAGTTCGGCGATTCCGGTGGAGCAGAGCGTCCGGTTCGCTGATGCCCCGACGACCTGCGACTGGTGGTATTTCGTCGCGGTCTACTCAGTCTAGTCTCCGGCGGTGGATCTAGCTTACGCCGACGGAGAGTTCCCCGGCGAAGGAGGCTCCCCCGGTACCGATTCTTCTTTTGTTTTAGCACCACAATTTCATGAGCTCTTTGGCTTCCTCTCGTTCCGTTTCGCCCGATCTACTCGATCTAGTCCCCGGCGGTGGATCTAGCCTACTCAAAGGGCCATACAGTAGGTGCTGAGGTCTATCCGGCGATTCCGGTTGGAGCGTAACTTCCGGTTCACCGGCGCCCCAACGACCCACTGCTAGCTCTGCGACGCGGTCTACTCGGTCCAATCCCCGGCGGTGGATATAGCCTACTCACGAGCTACCCGGAAGGATGTCGAGGTCGGTTCAGCGATTTCGGTGAAGCTTGACGTCCGGTTCCCAGGCGCCCCGACGACCCAACTCGGTGCTACATCACGCACTACTCAACTGGTCCCCGGCGGCGGAATTTCTCTCGAAACCCGATTTGCGGTTTCTTGTTGGTGTCTACGCCACTTCCTCTGCAACTCGGAGAGTATGCTCGAGACCACTCTGTTGACAGCGTCCCAGGTATGTTCGTCACGGCACATCTCTTCGACGATATTGTCCGCTGTCATACCAGGTATACCCCTACGAACTTCTTCGAATCTAGGGCATTCGAAGACCACGTGTTCCGGTGTCTCCTGCACGGTCGCACAACCCGGGCAAAGGGGTGACGAAGCATGTCCAAACCGATGCAAGTACTTCCGGAAGCATCCGTGCCCGGACAAAAACTGCGTCAAATGGAAGTTCACCTCTCCATGCTTCCTATGTACCCAGGCCGATACATTTGGGATGAGTCGGTGGGTCCACCTTCCTTTCTCCGCGTTGTCCCACTCCTGTTGCCATTTAGCCAACGAGTCCGCTCGAACCTGTCTCCTAGCGTTACGTGTATTTCTCCGCTGATAGCATTCCACGTCCTCCGCCAGGGTAATGCAGATGGGGATCATCCCGGCGATAACGCATACTGCCTCCGACGATATTGTTCTGTAGACACTCGCGACTCGTACGGCCATCAGTCGGAATGTCCTGTTTAGCTTTTCACGGTTCCGCTTGGTTTTCAGCGCAGCACTCCAGGCAGGAACCCCATATCGGAGTATCGATGACGAAACAGTAGATAGCAGACGTCTCGTGCTGCTTCTCGGACCGCCGACGTTTGGCATGATTCTCGCTATTGCGTTCGTTGCCTTCGCCGACTTTTCACAGGCGTAATCAACGTGGTTGTTGAAGCTCAACCGGTCGTCGATTATAACTCCCAATTGCTTCAATGCACGTTTCGATGCAATCACGTGCCCTCCGACGTCGATCTGCATCCGTTGGACCGATCTGCAGTTACTGACCAACAACACCTCCGTCTTGTGGTGAGCTATTTGCAGCTTGACCCCGTTCATCCAGCTCTCGATCGCGTCTATTGTCTCCGTCACCGACACCTCCACTTCTTCAAGTGTCTCACCCATCACCGTTAGTGACACGTCGTCCGCGAAACCTACGATTTTCACTTTCCTAGGCAGCTGCAGCGTTAACACCCCATCGTACATCCCGTTCCAAAGGGTTGGACCAAGAATGGAGCCCTGAGGAACGCCCGCTGTGACACGCAATGACTTCTGTCCTTCGCTCGTCTCGTACAGTAGCACTCTGCTCTGAAAGTAGCTCTTCAGGATCTGGCACAGATAGTCAGGAACCCTCATTCTATGCAGCGCTGCAGCGATGGCTTCCCAGCTGGCACTGTTGAACGCGTTCTTCACATCTATCGTGACCACAGCGCAGTATCGATCTCCTCTTCGCTTCTGTTTAGATGACTTCTCGGCACTCTCGAGCACTATCCGAATTGCATCCACTGTCGATGCTCCTTTGCGGAAACCAAACTGCATCTTGGACAGTCCGCGCTCACCTTCCGTGAATTTCGTCAACCTGTTAAGAATGATCCTTTCCAGGAGTTTTCCGAGTGTATCCAGCAGGCATATGGGTCTGTACGAGGTCGGGTCGCCAGGTGGCTTCCCTGGCTTCGACAGGAACACCAGCTTCTGGACCTTCCACATTTCGGGGAAGATGCCTTCATTTAGGCACTTCTGCATCACTATCCTGAACATGTCCGGATATGCCAGGATCGCAGCTTTCAGTACCACGTTTGGTATTCCATCCGGACCAGGGGCTTTCTTTGGTTTTAGGCGCTTCGATGCTTCTACTAGCTCGTCGTTAGTCACTTGCCGATCCATGTTTGTTCCTTCTTCCTCGCCGTGTGGTGACGGTGGCCATATAGTTGGATCGTGCTTCGGGAAAAATGTATGTATGTATGTATGTATGTATGTATGTATGTATGTATGTATGTATGTATGTATGTATGTATGTATGTATGTATGTATGTATGTATGTATGTATGTATGTATGTATCTGTATGTATGTATGTATGTATGTATGTATGTATGTGTGTATGTATTATGTATGTGTGTGTATGTGCGGATTTGTTAACAAAATGTCCACATCGGTTTCTCGGAAATGGCTGAACCGATTTTTACAAACTAAGATTCAAATGAAAGGTATAATATTCCCATAGGTTGCTATTGAATTTCATTTTCAACCGACATCTTGTTCCGGATTACGAGTTGAAGAGTATGGTTACAAAACAAAATTTGTTGATTTGTCCACATCGGTTTCTCGGAATTTTCTGAACCGATTTTGACAAACTTGATTTTAAATGAAAGGTCCATCAGATGCTGTTGAATTTTGTGTGGATCAGAAGTTCTGGTTCCTGAATTACAGGGTGATACGTACGATCACGCAGCAAATCCCGATTCTAACGAATTCTGCGATGAATGTAAAAAGGTGATTTTTTTTCCAAAATGTAAACGGATCCGGAAGCATCCAAATTCAGAATAACGGTTATATTGGTTTCTCGAAAATGGCTAGAACGATTTGATCAACTTAGTCTCAAATGAAAGGTGTTGCGTCCCCGGAAACTGATATTAAATTCCATCTCCATCCGACTTCCAGCTCCGGAGTTACGGGTTGTGGAGTGCGATCACATAGAAAACTCCGATTCAATCCGATACCGCGATGAATGCAAAAAGGTGCTCTTATATATACTTACCAAGTGTAATAAGAATGAAAGACATTTCCATAATGTTATATTGTGCGAACCAGCTATTAAATCATAGTTTGGAGAAATGAGAAAGGCACAATTGCACCTCTAGGTGGATTAAAACAGGTTTTTTGCAAGTGCATTTAGTTACCATTTAATATTCCAAGTAATTGAATATCCTTTGGTAGGTTTTACAATAACTGTTACATCATTACATGTTACATGTTTGCTTGATGTTAAGTCAGCAGAACAAGGGATTTCTTAAAAAATCGCGAATATATTTTTACAAGTTCATTTAGTTAGCATTTAATTACTCAAATCATTAAACATGCCTTTGTAGATTTAGCAGTGACTTTCACATCATTGTTCTGTTTGATATGAATCCAGCAGAACAAGTTGTTTCTTTAAAAAAATGTAAGCAATTTTCTAGAAGTGCATTTAATAAGCATCTAATTATTCAAATTACTAATTATGTTTAAGTATGTTTTGCGTTTACTTTTCCATCATTGTTCTACTTGATATTAAACCAGCAGAACAAGTGTTTTCTTAAAAAATCGCGAATATTTTTTTATAAGTGCATTTAATTATTATTTAACTATCATTTAATTACTTAAATCATTAAATATACTTTAGTAAATTTTACAATTACTTTTGCACCATTATTCTGCTTGCTGTTAATTGTTTCCTTAAAAAAATGTTAAAAAAAAATTTCAAGTGCATTTAATTACCATTTGATTATTCGAATTATTAAATATGCTTTAGTAGATTTTAAAATCATTGTTCTGTTAACTTTATGTCAGCAGAACAAGTGATTTCTTGTAAAAAACAACTTTTTAAAGTACATTTAATTAGCATTTAATTAGCATTTAATTATTCAAATAAATCAATATGCTTTAGTAGGTTTTACAATGACTTTTACATCTCTGTTCTGCTAACTTTATGTTAAGTTAGCAGAACAAGTGATTTCGTGTAAAAAACAATTTTTTACAAGTACATTTAATTAGCATTTAATTATTCAAATAAATCAATGTGCTTTAGTAGGTTTTACAATGACTTTTACATCGTTGCTCTGCTAACTTTATGTTAAGCCAGCAGAACATGTAATAAAACAAAATCCAAAAAAGCATTAAATTTTTCAATTGTACATTTAATTTGCATTTAATTAGCACTAAATTGTAGAATATTTACAATCATGTTCTGCTGATTTCGCTCTTCCAACTTTATGGACATGAATACCTAATTTGTTGAGCTGAGTGGAGCGCTACATAAGACTCGGGCCCTGCACGCCTCGGAAAAATCTTCAAAGTTTGATGGGTTTCTATACTTTTTTTATAAGGAACAAAAAAAATCGAACCCCTTCCCCCTGAGAATGTGATGCGCACGAGCCTGGTAGCAGGATGTGTAAACGAAATTTTTGAAGAAAAGTAAATTTCGAAAATTCTGTTGTAAAACATTGCCAAAATTTCCTAAAGCGCATGAACTACTTCCATGTGGGTTATTCAAAATATGACGACAAATTCGCTACTTATTGTCGCCGGACTAAACGGAAGTTATGGTATTGCATAATTAATATAGTTATATTTCCAGAGATAAGTGAAAAAACATGTATTGTAACGGTTATGTATGTAAAACCAAATTGCTTTATTTTGCGATCGAGTGAACAAGTCGCAGCACTCGAACTCGCAAAACAACTCGGAATCACAGATGAGGCGGCCTTTGTTCGTGTATAGATGTAAAATCATCGCAGCTATTAGCAGGACACCGGTTGAATTCATTTTAATCAAATACTGACCTCCTCGACGAGAAGTTAACATAACCGTTAGCGATATGTATAAAAATATTAACTCGCCAGCACAAAGCTTCAATTTCAACTGTATTTCGAACCGGTAAAGATCTTCCGTGTGGAAATGTGATTTCCGCTTGGACGTGTTAAAAATTGTAAGATGTGTATTGGATAGTTTATACAAGTGACTCAGAAAGAGTTTCAATGGAAATATGTCGTTGGAATGGTAATGTTAAATAAAGTGCTTCCTAAACGGATCCGGTTTGTCAACATTATTGGAGTGGATGCTGTTGCCAAGTCGTTTAAGGCAACAATTATACTGAACAACATTATAGCCATGAAGCTGGTACGTGATAAGGTGAAAACCGTTTTTGATGTTAATGCGATAATCTTGAATGAATGTGTTTTGGAAATGAAATGGTTGTCTCTGATCGATATTGTGAAAATTTAATAAGCTTAGTCTCAGCCCAGTGATTATGTTGCTTAGCAAAACAGAAAAAAGGAAAAACTGCTGGAATATTGACATTTCGTTCATTTCCCGATTATGTAAGAGTACAATACGTTATGAAAGTTATTACACGCTTGATTAGTGCAAATCTATTATGCTTAGTATAATATTTGCAAAACAACATTCATTGTGTTATTTGAATAGTTATCATATTATTTAGAAAAGCTGACTAGAGGCTTCGCGTTGTCATGATCAATTTATAAACTATTGTAAATAATACTACTTTGTTAGTTTCGAAAAAACATAAAACAAGTGATCTCAGCTGTTTGCAGTGAGTTGGTTCGAGGACCCCCTTCCCCCATGTAATAA
This sequence comes from Topomyia yanbarensis, assembly GCF_030247195.1. Taxonomy (NCBI): domain Eukaryota; kingdom Metazoa; phylum Arthropoda; class Insecta; order Diptera; family Culicidae; genus Topomyia; species Topomyia yanbarensis. The sequence continues at coordinate 77,177,288 of NC_080670.1, forward strand.
GTTGTCACAAAATTCTCTATACCCCCCTAACCTACTATACGTAACAAACTCTTCAAAAATTTATTTTTTGTTCAGTAAAACCACGTTACGTAACCATCTGGCTTACTGTCCCTCCTCCATATGTCACAACTCACCCTAAAATCTTTTCGTCATTTATGAATGGTCCCTTACTAGTGGAGGAGGTGGGGAAAATGGGAGAGTGCCACACTCAATTGTATAGTATACCTTCCATTTGGTAAATGAAACTTGGTTCAGTCATCTCCGAAGAAGCAATTTGACTTTAATTCTGGAATATGCCCAGAAGCCGAAACTTTCGGAATACTCGCTAATGGACACTCTGACTATATTCCAAGAATTTTTTATGGTCATCAATGATGCGCAGATAGACATGCGAATCGAAGTAATTTGATACTCACTTCAATAGATTTTTAACCTCTAAGGTATAGAGATTGTAAAAGTTTGTATGAGAAATTTCTATATGACCGCAAAAACAAACCTGTAACTCTGGAACCAAAAGTCAGAACCGAAGGAAATTCAGTAGCAGTTAAAAGTAGTATTGTATCTTTAATTTGAAATCAAGTTTGTAAAAATCGGTTAAGAATTCGCTAGGAAATAGAGTTGACATTAGCTTATGAATTTTGCGAGTTCTTCAGGGGCATCAAAAACTGTCAAATGTGGCCAATGAGGTCAAAAGCTACTTTGATTGGTAATTAGTGATTTAGATTCGCAAATTCAAGTAATGTTGCGCCTATTTTAATATGCATTATATCATTCAGACGTCATGATGTTCAGGAATCAGAATATATTGGCTTAAATGGCTCCCCGTATGTAGTCGGGGATTTGTGCCTTGCCGTGTGTTTTCATCATTTCCTGAGCGGAAGGAAAGGACAAGGAGGTGTGGGGAAGTAGAATTGGAAGGGTGGGAAAAATAACAGCACAAAACAAAAATAAACAACAGGTAAGTTAAACTCACAAGTAGTTCAACTTGCCTACGAATAAGCCTAAAGCTCTTTACCACATTGGATAAGAAACTTTAGTATGTCTCTGAGTTTCAGTCGTCCAAACATGGTTTCGTCTATATAAGGACGGCTGAAGACTCGAAATCGCAATTGCGCTACCGCTGGACAGTTGCATATCAGATGATATGAGGTTCCGTAGTCGGATTCACAAAGATCACATGAAAAAGTCAGCGCGCTGAATAGTTGCCATGTGATAATTGAGTTAGCAGTGGCCGGTTAAAGCCCTGGTCAGCATGCCGCAGTGGAGCTTTGAAAAATGTAGGAGATTTTTCGAAACCACTGGGCATAGTTGTTCTAGAAACGCCTTTGTTTGGCGACACGTTTGTAGATTTCTCCAATAATTGCGGTGCTCAGACGAAGCCCAGGACCGTATTTTTTCCCTTATCCAACTTGTCGAAATTGGCAGCGCGGGCTCAGGACCAACGAAGTCAATCGCTGAACCTGCCCTGGCCAATTCGTCAGCCCATTCATTTCCAGTAATACCGCAATGTCCGGGCACCCAGACAAGGTAGATAGTGTTGACAATGCTTAGTTCTTCGATTTGGGTTCGGCACGCGATCTCTAGCTTGGACCGGGATTTGTCTGAGCTAATGGCCTTGATTGCAGCCTGACTATCGGAGCAGAAGTTTATAACTCTGCCGGACAAACTCAGTTGAAGGGCCGATTGCACCCCGCACATAATCGCAAAGATTTCTGCTTGGAATACAGTACAGTATTTACCTAGTGAGTGAGATTGTTCCAATCTCATTTCACGACAGTAGACACCAGCACCAGCACTTCCCTCCATCAGAGAACCGTCAGTGTAACAGACCAATTGCTTTTGTTGTTGTCTTTCCATAAAGCCAGACAACCACTCCTCTCGAGAGGGAATCTTCACATGGAATGTCCTGTAAGGAAAACTACAAGTGAGTGTAATATCGCTGGGAGCAAGACCATTGTAACCATTTGTGACCACAATCGTGTATGACTGGTAGCAAGATCAACATGATTACTATTCCAAAGCCCAGTAACCTGCAGTCTGTATGCACATGATAGTGCTTCTTGTTTGAGGTGTATGTGTATGATATTTAAAAGTGCCAAGAGCAGCAGTCGCCGTCGTGGTGAAAGCACCAGTCAACGCCATGAGCGCCATTCTTTGCAGATGGTTTAGCTTTGACTGGACTGTCACAACCTCTCCCCTCTGCCATAGCACAAGGCATCCGTATGACAGTATTGGACGTAGAATTGTCGTGTAAATCCAATAGATATATTTGGGTTTGAGATCCCACGTCTTTCCAAAAGTTCGTCTGCACTGCCCGAAGGCCATACACGCTTTCTTGACTCTGAACTCAATGTGAGCAGACCAATTCAGTTTGGAATCCAATATGACTCCAACGTATTTGACTTGATCTGCACACAGTAGCTCAGAATCAATGAACTGCAAGGGATTAACCCCGGTTGTTATTCGCTTCTTCGTGAAAAGAACCATTGAAGTTTTGCTTGGGTTAACTGATAGTTTAACTTGTCGACACCACTGTTCGACAGCTCCGATGCAAAATCCAGTAATTAGTATTTGGTAATCGTCAGCAAACCCGTAGGTTGGAAATCCAAGCTCATTGAGTTTCTTCAACAAGCCGTCAGCTACCCGAGCAAACGGAAAGTCCATAATACCCCCATGCTCATGGGGCTTGACATGGGTGTTTGAAATGGGTTCAACCCATGAAAACACCATTACCATGGTCCGGTAGATCCCATATAAAACACCATATGTTGGTGTATTTATGGGATATTGAGACCATCTTATGGTGTATTGATGGTTGGGAATTTTGGCACGGACCATGTTTAAGGTCTTTTCAAGGGGCTGTGTGGTGTTTGAACCCATGAGTATTTGCTCGGGTATCAAGTTCCATAACAAAGGACAACCGCAAATACTCAACTCCCGTATCTCAGCCTGTCGCAGTGACAAACAAAGAATGCGGTTACTAAGTATTGCGTTTATCCAACCCGAGATACATGCAGGTATCCCATGACCACGCGTCGCTTCCAGAACAGACTGGAAGGACACATTGTCAAAAGCACCCTCAATATCTATGAATACACCCAAGCTAGATTGCTTGAGCGAGAAGGCTTTCTCAATGTTGTAAACAACATCGTGAAGCAGAGTGGTCGTGGATTCCCCACACTGATATGCATGTTGCATTTTGTGCAGTGGATATTCAACTAAACTAACGTTCCTGATGTGATGATCGATTATCCGTTCCAAAGCTTTCAGAAGAAAAGAACTCAAGCTGATAGGCCTAAAACTCTTGGCTTCTTCATAGCTTGAGCGCCCCCCCTTTGGGAATAAATCTAGCAGGTATTTCTCGCCATGCTTTCGGGATATACGCGGTAGCAAGACTTCAAAGCAAAATCATTTTCAAGACATGTTTAAGAATATCAAATCCCTTTTGCAGTAGCACGGGAAGTATTCCATCTTTTCCGGATGATTTGTATGGAGCAATGCTGTCAACTGCCCACTTATATCATTCAGACGTCATGATGTTACCATTTTATATAGGAATTTGCTATGTGGCCGCACTCTACTCGTAATTCCGGAAGCGGCATTCCGATCAACTAACAAATATCAACTAAAGGTAGCGTTATAAATACCGTTCATTTGAAACTAAGTTTGTGAGAATTGGTTCTGCCCAGTTAAGCTCAGCCGGAAATGAACCGGAATTCTGGCTGGTTCCAGTTCGAACACCGGCCCCAGTGACATAACCGATTCTAGTTAGAATCGGTTGTGTCACTGGAGCCTGAATTCGAACTGGAACCAGTCAGAATTTCAGTTCATTTTCGACTGAACTTTACTGGGTGCCATCTCTGAGAAACTTGAGTGAGTTTAAATCATACACATCCTTACATACACACAGACAGTTCTCGATCTCGACAAACTAAAACGAATGATATATGAACCTCGGCCCTCCGGGCCCCGGCTGCACACACAATTTTTGGAGTAATTGTATAGCCTTTATATGAAAAAGGTGAAACATGGAGTACATTAATAATTCCTCGTAGTTACGTCCCTGGCAGCACTGCCCCAAAGGAATCCAAGCACGCCAGCTGCAATAGAGTACCTGACAATCTGTAACAGAATTAGTGTGTTCAATGATTTGTTTTCCTCCACCTGTCATAATTTTTGATAGGTGGAGGAAAACAAATCGAAAAAAAGCTTTTCGGCCGGATTATTCGCGTGGTGGATCCAATCCAACCGGTATTGTAGTCTCCAGAATAAGTTTCACAGTGACACAGCATTTAAACACCATTATAAATACTTCAGGAAAGCGATTTCAAACGTTTAAATTAACTGACAGTTTAACATATGACAGCTGGAGGAAAACAAACCCCCAAGTAGTGCGAGTGAAATCATTTTTATAGAACTCTATATCTTTGGTTCCTTAGATAATACTTACAATTGTTGGTATTCAAATGAATGGTAGAAGGTCCCAGGTTACAGCTAGTAGTCTTACCGTAAAACGGGATGGCTTTGATTATCGTGGTGACTTGGCGATCACTCAAAACTTTTTTCGTAGATTTCTTATTCAACTAGAATAGTCTACCTAATCATAGAAATGAGTTTTATTCTAAACTTAAAAAATACCGATTTGTTATACTTTTTGAGTAAATTGCTTGAATTTTGAGTACAAAATATACTAGTCTTACTTTACCTTATTTGTAGGAAGCGTCTGAAAGCGTCTATTTTTTATTCAACAAATAAATCTTCGATTTTAGCAAGAATAATAAATTCCAAGCGAGTTTCTTTTTCTTTGGAGTCGGATGTGCCAAATTGATTTCTAAGGGCTTGCTTTTTTTAAAAACATTTTTTATGAAAATAGTTCGCCATTATTTCAAATTATTTCAAACCTACGTTCACAATATTTTTTTTATATTCAATACACCAACGTGTCAAAATGGATGAAACTCTTTGTTAATTGATACCGCTGAAATTAAACAAATTCTGCAGTTAAAAAAGTTTTCAGATGCTTTTATTCAAGTTGGACTTGAATTATTTGAATTTTAGTCATTCGAATATTACAGTATATTGCAATACTTTGTTCAATACCAATTAACATTTTTAACAATAAGTATCTGTTCAGAATTAGTTTAAACAAATATTTTAATGAAAACCATTGGCGTCAAGAACATAATGTGGGTGAAGATACAGGTTATCAAAGTCACCCCGGAATACGAAAACGGATTTCAAATTGTAATAATTTTTGGAAAAATAGCAGCGGACAATTTCAGATAAAACCTGGGACGGAACGTGCAAAATTAAAAAAAAGTAACTGTCACCGCGAACCGGCAATGGCCTGTCATTGCGAACCGAACCTTCCTTGACGAATTTCATTTTCTTGGAATGGACCATGCCTGGGTAGCATCGTAATATCCTGGCTGTATAATACTACGTTCACACTACGAGTTAAAACGTGTTTTAACGCTATCTTGATGACATTTTTCTTGTTACTAATGATTATAACATGTTTTAACTCTGTAGTGTGAACATAGTATAAACACAGACTAACAGACATAACACTATGAGGGAATTCCCTCAAAAACATCGATCCGACAACTTTCCCAGAACACTAGCTCCACCTTTTATTCACAGTCCCAAACATTTGGGAAACAAATTTCACTAGTGGTCTATCCCCCATATGCTTGTTCATATGTCAATGGCGCCATAATTTCAAATGTGGCCACAGTCCCAACTACAAATATATTTAAAATGACCATTAAAGCGGGCGAAGCCTTGTTTTTGAGTGTTATGTCTGTTAGTCTGTGGTATAAAGGTGTATTTAGAAAACATATTTTACATGTTGCTTAGATGCATGTAGATGCACACAAACAAATATGCAAAATGCACCGAAGGTACGTGCAATTTAATTATTCTACTCAACAGTTATGGTTAATGTTGTTTTACACAGTTCAGACAAATGATAACATAATTTATGTCATGTTCGAGCACAAATCAATACCTCATCGGCAGAAATCCATGCCGCATCGGCACAACACTACCATCGGCATTTGCTTGAAATTATTCTGCAAGCGGATTTTTCCTTGCAAAATAACATCAATATCGAGAGGGAAAAAGAAGACCGTCTTCGCATATCCCGTCCCGGTAAAACCATCCAATTCGTGTACATCGTTCTAAAATATTAAACTTGAAAAAAGTGCATCTGCGACTGGTGTAAAGTGCTCAAACCGAAAGTAATTTTGTTTTACGATTTTTAAGGCAAGACAACGAACCTCTTATGTAATGTAAAGATTTATTTATACACTCATTCACTAGTTTACAAGAAAAGAGAAAAAGTATTTTCTAGACTAATTTTGGGTCGCTGAACATGCTCATTTTTTCATTCAAAAAAGCGTTTCCGAAATTTTTTACAAAGCGCGTGTTTTTTCGTACCTTTTTTACTTTTTGCTCTATATTATATGAAAAAATAATCTGATCGGGAAAATCTACAAACAGTTCTAAAGGTGCAGATTTACTCTTTCCAAAAATATATGATATGTGTAGATTACATAGAAATTCATTCATACTTGCGACCAAAGTCAGAAAAAAGCGGAATTTTTTACCATTTTTGAAAATTACAAATTTTTGATTGATTTTGTTTTTAGAATCCAATGTGACAGATAAATTATTCACACGAATTTTATTCCTAGATCACAAAAATTGGATAAAAATGTGGATGTTATGAGTCACTATGTATCACTTGCAATTTTCACCCAATCACACATTCGATCGAAAATGAGTTTCTCAAATGTTTTCGAATACGTCGAATTGATTGTTCTCAGAAAGCCATGCACAACATCACGAAAAGTCGTTAAACAGCTTCGCTTCAGCAACATTCAAAAAACGGCGTTGAAAAAACCTTTTTCAAATCGTCTATTGGCTCAACACACGAACTTAACCCTGAGGTATTCACGTGATTAGCTCCCAAAGTGAGCTGGTCAACGAAATCGTGGATGTTTTCAATATATTTGTAAAAAAGATGATGAAATGAAAATCAATCTCAACTAGTTGCTGGCGTGTCGTTTTCAGCGTCCCCTGAGAATACATGAGGTCCGTTTGGTCCACACCTTCGAATCCTATTTTCGACCATAATAAATCATTCCATCATTGAAAGTGAAATGATCGCGAGAATTATTGGGAACATTTATAAAGCTTAGACTTGTAGTTACACGATGAAGCAAAAAACATAAATAAAAATATTTGAATTTCGGAAAATGGTGAAAAAACAACTAAAAAATCTCATATTTTAATACAGAATTCGCTCACGCTTTTCTTCAAAAAAATGAAAAAAGAAAAACAATTTTATTCAGTTTTCCGTGGTTTAAAGACTGGCTACATATATTATGCATTCTCATAAAAAAATAAAGTGAGTCCGTTGAATAGTTTTTGAGTTATCGTATCCGCCAATTTGCAAAATCCGGTATCGATAAAAACGATATTAAGGTTCAAGTTACCTTTTTTAAGCATGTGTTAGAATTGAACGCTTGGTAGTGTGCGTAGGAAAATTTGTGTTCAGCTTTGCCACCGGATTATCCATTTAAACCTTTTTAAAACTCTAAAAGAAGAATATCAGTCGATTTATTAGATCATCACGATTCAATTCATGCAAAATACCTGCTGGAAAAACCATCGGCTTAACTGGATGGTGCTTTTGAAAAAGTGGCTGTGGTTTTTTCATTGCGCAGTAGTGTTGCGTACCCCAGCTCGGTGTGGTAGTGTGATAAAAAATCACAGCCACTTTTTCAAAAGCACCATCCAGCTAAGCCGATGGTTTTTCCAGCAGGTATTTTGCATGAATTGAATCGTGATGATCTAATAAATCGACTGATATTCTTCTTTTAGAGTTTTGAAAAGGTTTAAATGGATAATCTGGTGGCAAAGTTGAACACAATTTTTCTTACGCATACTACCAAGCCTTGAGGTAACTTGAGCCTTAATGTTGACGATAGATTGAAATCTATCCATTTTCTCCCCTTGTCATCTTTGTCCACTCTCCATCTCTTGACTCTGATTCGCAGAAGTATCACTCAGTAGAAAAACTCTTTTACCAATAAGGCCTCCATCATACAATCACATTCAAAATAAATCTTTTCTCTTAAGTTTTGTTGCCAAAGTATGAAAAATGCAAAAAAAAGGTTTTTTGCAATTTAAGTTTTTAACATAATTTTTTGTTTTTGTGCAAAATGACAAAAAAAATTGTGTTTATTTTTTTCGTACAGTAATTCGTTCCCTGTAACTCATTTTCAGATAGTTTTGCTCTGGGACGGGACATGCGAAGACGGTCTTCTTTTTCCCTCTCGATATTGATGTTATTTTACAGGGAAAATCCGCTTGCCAAATAATTTCAAGCAAATGCTGATGATAGTGTTGTGCGGATGCGGCATAGATTTCTGCCGATGATTGATTTTTGCCGAAAATAAAAGAGCTCGAACATGACATGAGTTATGTTATCATTTGTCTGAACTGTGTAAAACTACATTAACCATAACTGTTAAGTAGAATAATTAAATTGCACGTGCCTTCGGTGCATTTTGCATATTTGTTTGTGTGCATCTACATGCATCTAAGCAACATGTAAAATATGTTTTCTAAATACACCTTTATACAGACAGGATATTACGATACTACCCAGGCGTTGTCCATTCCAAGAAAATGAAAATTGTCAAGAAAGGTCCGGTTCGCAATCACAGGCCATTGCCGGTTCGCGGTGATAGTTACTTTTTCAATTTTGCACGTCCCGTCCCTGGTTTTGATGTTTGAAATACAGTAATCGAACAAAACAATTTTGAATGCTATGCATGCAGAAACGTCTGCGCCCTTTTGAAAAATTGCTCTTGTATCAAAATATTGCAATTGCGAGAGAAATGTAGATTCCTAAACCGAAAATAACTGTAAACTTTCGTTCGAATCGGCGATGGTCATATTTTGTGGTCGACCGGTTTCTAAAAAAAACCTGCAATAGTTGGAAAACTTTAATAGTAAAAAAGTAATAGTAAAACATAAACTCTTAAACTTAAAATGTCTCTATCAATGTCTGTGGACCATATTTAATATCAAATATTATAATTGATAGATAGTATTCAAAGAAGTTTCTTGTGGTCGAGTGTAGGACGGCTTTGTTTCTAATACTTGGAGTCAGTGGCATAGCCAGAATTTTGGTTTGGTGGGGGTTTGATGAAAATCGATGATTTTTCGAAAATATTAGAATTTGATGTATCTATGATAAAAAATTGAGTCTACAAACAAGAAGAATCAATTTAGAACAGTTTTAAAACCTCCATAGCTTTTTTATTTAATAATATGCGTTGCGTTGCGTAAGCGCGGTATGCTTCGTAGATTGCAGACTGATGACTCTCATTTCCAGTCCAATCCAGTCCAAGCGAGAATTTCGCCTGAGAGCCACCATTGCGGGCCACGACCATCTTTACCGTAACTTGGGATGAGAAAGGAAGTGTTGATGTGGTACTTACTTAACGGAAGGCCCCGACTCAGTGACACTCCCATAAGTACCACGGATTGGGTAGTGGGTGGGTTGTTAGTCAGGATTCGCTTCAAGCAAGCGATGCGACTGAGAATATACTTTCGTGCATAAGATGTTTGAATAGTTTATTGACTGAAGGATACGTAAATGTTCTAGGTGTTTAAACTCTGGGTAATCGTCTATCGAAATTGTTTCATCGAAAACAACTTGAACTCCGAACAGCCGGCTGTCGGGAGTGTTGTCGACAATGTAAAATGGACCGCAAACAATGAGTTTAAAAGTGGTATTGTGGAATATTCATAAATTATGTCAAGCAAAGATTACCCAACACTAACTAAGTCTCTGTCATATTACCACGTTATTTTTATCCTTGGTCTAATACGAATCAAATGATTTTAGTTTTTCCTTCATTTTGTAGTAGCACATTAATGCCGCTACTTGCAAAAGTGTTCATGTTCCATGGAATTTCCTATATACATGGCGCAATCGTGCGTAAAACGGCCGATTGCGTCAAAGCACATGACGTGCTTCCCTCCCATTTATGTCCCAATTAGTCATATCTCTTCCTCCTAATAGCGTGGCAGAATTTATAAATCGTCCTTAAGCATATTGTGATCCCGTAACTTGAAATTTTCCACCTCGTTCGAGTAAATACTGCGTTCCTAAACGATATTAATGATGCACGAATCAAACACCCCCCGTTTCCAAATAGTACGTACTTATTCTCAGCTCAGTATAATTAACTGATGAGTTAATGGACTAAAAGTAAACCATTATATATGACCATAAAAAAAAATTATGTTGAAATGATTGCCGCAAATGGGTAATTGGATTTGAATTGATCTTGCGAATTGTCAATTCTCCACCCTCATACATAATTCAAAAGTCATACACTCAGACAAGACCATGCGTATTTCCCACACGCATTAAAGACCCAGTGGATTCGTTACCTAGTTGGTCAAATAAACACTAAACAAACAAATAACTTAGTTTGCTCAGTCTAAAGAAATGTCAGCTCGATTAGCATCAACCGGCGGATACGTGTTCCCTTACAATACCATCAAATGAAAGTACATTTGAAATTACATACGACAAAATATGTGCAATTCAGAATATAACGAAATGAAGATTGCTTAATTATTTGCATTTAAAAAAAGACCGGAAAAATTAGTTGCATGACCAAGGTGGTTCATTTTCAAAGATAGCACTGCTGATGAATCACTTTATAAAAATAGGTGATAAGGGACGCGGACGAAAATAGCTGACCACCGCCCCATAGCTTTTTTTATTTAATAATATGTAAATAAAGTCAAAGAGAATGCACATCTAAGGCGGAATATTTTTTTTCCTATTATCAAACAGGCATAATTTATCGTTGAAGTTTAAAAACTCGAAGAACTTTTAAAGTGGTCTATTAAAGATCGTAGATCTCGTTAAATACAACACAAAACCACGTTTGATCAATTTAACCCTTTATGAGGCCCAGAATTTGGGGCTAATAATGAATGTTATATTAATGGAAACACGGTTCTTCCACTTAGTTTAGAATATATTTACATCTATTTCGTAATAAAAACTGTTTTGAAAAAGGTGGCAATATAGTTGCCACCGCCCGGTAAAAATATTCCATGAAACTCTATTTCTGAAGAGTAGGATAGGAAGAAACAAACGAAAGCTTATGCTCGCCGCCGTTTTTATGTAACCTTTTTCGTAATTGCTAGATTTACTATTTTTACCTCCACCTCTATGCAGACCCGTGCTCAGTACATTTCTAAGCCCCTTCCTCCTTACCTGGGACGGGACGTGCAAAGTGAAAAAGTAACTGTCACCGCGAACCGGCGATTTTCATCTTCTTGGAATGGACAATGCCTGGGTAGTAACGTAATATCCTGGCTGTATACAAGGTGTATTTAGAAAACATATTTTACGTGTTGCTTAGATGCATATAGATGCTGTAAGCGTCGGTAGCTTCCTCCAAGAAGGTTACTGGGAATTACGCGTATTTTATTTCGTTTTATATTTTATACATATAATTTGTAAAATGTTGAGTGGGCAAATGTTTGTTTCGTGTTTGGTGTTAACCTTCCTCCAACCCACCTCGAGTAGTGGTAGGCAACAATTAGGCAGCTTACCACAAGAACGCAGCCAACCACCCAACAGGCTTTCACCTTTGCGCCAAAGAAAACCGACATCGCGGGCGGCCATTGAGGGTGCCGATAAGCGCGAATAGGATGACTAATATAATAAACCAGCGATGGAAATACTCGTTGTATGCACTGGGCGAGGGCAATGACCTACGGGATAGGGGAATGATCTCTTGGTAAGATCGAAGTGATATATTCGATCACTTACCCGGAAAAACTCAAACCAAAAAGTCGCAATATTATTATAAACCAAAAAAAAAATGAACGATATATTGTGTCCGATAAAGTGTGCGCTGATACCGTGGACAACAGGTAAGGTCATTCTCCATCCCCCATTATGCCCAAATGTGCCCTCGCCAGATAACTTATGCACCATTGCAAACCGAACAAAATCATCCATCGCACGGGACCGCCATTGTTGGACGTGCGCATTATTGCCGGAAATCGCTGGCGTACGACGGCCGGATCGAACATCGGCGTACGCTTGGAAGGCCACCCTCGAACCGCATTGCAAGCGAGGCAGATCGTGTGAAAGCTAGAGGAACCACCGACACGACGAACGAAAGCGGAAGCAGACAGCGAAGCAGAAGGTGGAAAGCGGAAGGTGCACTGCAGAATACGACGGGCCCGTCGAGAAAAGGTTAGATAGATATAAGAAAGTGGGAGGAAGGATCAGTGAAAGCGAATAAAATTTGTAAAAGTGAAAGGCGAGTGTTTTAGCATCGACAGAAATAGGCATTTCCCTGCTACCCGCGAAAATTAGGGATAAGCGTGCCGACCCTGAGGTTATTGTTTCAGGGAGTCTCAGTAGCGCTCGTGGCTGGGGCTGACCGGTAACTTACAATGCACACAAACAAATATGCAAAATGCACCGAAGGCACGTGCAATTTAATTATTCTACTCAACAGTTATGGTTAATGTTGTTTTACACAGTTCAGACAAGTGATAACATAATTCATGTCATGTTCGAGCTTTTTTATTTTCGGCACAAATCAATACCTCATCGGCAGAAATCTATGCCGCATCGGCACAACACTATCATCAGCATTTGCTTGAAATTATTTGGCAAGCGGATTTTTCCCTGCAAAATAACATCAATATCGGGAGGGAAAAAGAAGACCGTTTTCGCATGTCCCGTCCCAGCTCTTCCCTTTTGCGCACAGGCCTACCTCTGTGTTATAAATTCTCAACTTATATCGAATTGAAACTTTGCTCCAGTCTTTAAATTAATTTCGTTCTGGACTGTACATCTGTAATCTGTGGTTTCATTTTTTCAATTTCTCCTCAAAATCCAATCCAGGGGTGATTTATTGTTAATCAGGTTGTTAAGTTGAGCGCCCCTCGATTTGAACGATTTCTTTTTAACGAAGGTAGGCCGGAAATGGACGATGAAAAATGATGGCGATGAACGCGCGGGAGATGAGGCTTGCTACTGCGTCATTGTAAGAAATACAGTGTAAGAGAGTAGACGTAGTTTCATTTAGTTTTTATTCAATTTGGTTGCGGTGATACTAAAAGGGAACAAAAATGTAAGTCGATGTTTTAAAGTTAAGCGGAACACTTGAAAATGCATTCGTTTTTTTGACATTAAAAATGTCTTACTCCACTATCTGGGGCTAGGTGTCATTCTAAAATCTAAACTATCTCCCATGTAACGAAACTATGTAAGGTTTGCACGCTTATAACTCCGATATTACTAGATGGATTTTAATCATTCATACACCAACCGATTCAGAAACACCTAACTTAAATATTGGTAATAATTTAATATCTCCCCAATAAAAGTAGACTTTTGGAAATTGGTAAAATTAAAAAGTTCACAAAAAACGGGAAAAATACCATTCGTGAGGCAGATTTCTCAGACACAGCCGTCAAAAGAGGGCAGCTTAGTTGCTCAATGAAACACGAAAAGTCATAAATAGAAGCAACGCATGTCCGTTTAAATCAGTTGTTGCTCTTATCCCACACGAGCAACGTCGTCTCCGGGCGATGCAATAAGCGCTATCGATTTTCGGTAACGTTGGCATTTGCACACACTCGCACCTAAGTGACTAAACCATATACGGTTAGTTTATAAATAGAGGTGACGCGTACCCGTTTGAATCAGTTTTTGTTCTTATGTCGAACGGGTAAGATCATGGCTGCAGCGTCTGGGCACTACAATAAGCGGTAGACGCTATGCATTTTCGGCAGCGGTGGCCGTGTGCGGATTTGTCGGGTACCAGCATGGTGTCACAGAATGATTTGCAAAGTGGGTGGGCGGGGTGGTTTGGATTTAATTCAATACGGTGTGTGCTACTTAGGAGTGTTGCGTTTGAAAAAAATATATTTATTTTTATGCATGCGTGTGCGTTGTAACTTGTTAATCCATGTTTACGGCGCTTTGTAGCAGCGTAGGGTAAAGAGCCAATTGGTTTTCATGTTTCATATTTCGGTTATATGTTTTTTATCAGTAAGGCATCTGACAACGTGCTTCTGTAGTTATTGCACTGTTCAGCAGCGTAGTATTTTATATAGGAGAGTACACTCAGGTTTTTTACGCGGATTTTGAAATTTACGCGGTTTTCATTAACGCGTTTTTTTTAAATTTACGCGGTTTTCATTTACACGGCCTGTATCCCCTGCGTGAAAAATCTGAGTGTAATTGCATCGGAAACAATCACATTCCCAGCAGAACTTTTTGTTTTCTAATTTCAAACACTTTTGTTTCGTACTGCACACAACGGAAAATTTTAAAACAGAACTTACCGTCCCAGCAGCAGTTGAAGCGGGTGTTCTTTTTCGATTCAAATTCAAGCCATGTCTTAAGCGTTACTGGACTTAAAATTGTTTTCCCAGTTTAACCAGTTAGAATATCTGTCCTACCCTATGTATTTAAAACACAGTTCTAATTGCGTTTTAAGGTATACAACAAATACGGTTGGGTATACTAATTTAAATTTTAAAATAAATCTGTTTTAAATTATGAAACAAACCGCTGTACTGAAGATATAATTATGTCAGTCCTATTACCACATAAAACACCTATATAACAAAAAACGCTGCAGAATTGGTTTAATAATACAATGTTTACACTACAGAGTTATAACACGTTTTAATAATTAGCAACAAGAAAAATGTCACCAAGATAGCATAAAAACCCGTTTTAACTGGTAGTGCAAACGTTGCATAACAATGTAATTTATCAAATAATTTCATTTTTCCACCACTAATCGATCAAGAAATACTTACACTTAAGATTGTTTACTTAAGTTCATTAGTACATTATTGAAAATTTAAATGGAAAATGAAATTTCATATTTTATGGAGAATCTGTATATTTCCGTTGGCGGGCGTGGGTTTCCTCATCACAGCTCTCAATATGGAACTTTTCTTTTGAATATATTTTCTGGACAGACCAGCCTATTTTTACTAGATGGATCAGCCAAATAATGCCAATCACCCAGTGAGATACTTGATTAATTAATAGATTGCCGTTAAAAGACCTTCAATAAATTATGTTTTAATGGGGAGGGTATATAGCAAATTGTAACATATGAAAACAGGCTAGTGAACAAGAACGTGTGTCGATATGTGTGATAGATAAAAAAGCTATATTTTTAATGTCACCGTGGTCGTGTCCTGTACACAACCCTTTAATTTTTCTTTTTAAAATAAATACAGCCTTAAATCTAGTTCAACACGATAGACGAAGAGTTTCCTAAAGGAATTCTGATAGCCACCACAACAATCTTTAAGGATTTTTTCGGCGTTACAAATGGAAACGATAAAAAATGAATTTGCCGAGTGCAACAGGCATGAGAGTTACAACTGTAATAGCTCCGAATGCAATTTACCAGACTCATTCGACAATATGGTGGCCTGCGACGTCTGTAACAACTGGTACCATTTCAGTTGCGCTGGAGTTAACGCCTCCGTAATGGAACGAAATTTCCTCTGCAGAAGCTGTATAAAACCAAAACCATTTAGTCGGAACGAAGGTAGTGTAAGATCCGCTCAAGGATCAAACAAAGCATATTCAATGACTAGCACATCGCGAATTGTGTTGCAGATACAACAGTTGGAGGAAGAAAAAGCCCTTCGTGAGAGAATGCTCGAGGAGCAACGTGTTATGCAGCAGGCACAAATGCGAGAGAAGATTAGAATTGAAGAAGAGTTTTTGCGAAAAAAGTGTACTTGAGGAGGCCCAGCTAGAAGAGAAAGAAGCCAGGGACAACAGAAGTGGTTGCAGACAGCAGAGTAGTTTGAATAAAGTAAGCAAATGGTTAAGCGAGCTAAGCGATACCAAGAAAACCAGTCCTAATGCGCCTGAACGCAAAGAAGAAGTTGTGTCAGTGGATATTGCAGAGACAATGTACCTGAGTGTATCAAACGTTGCCGTGGCGAATTTAAGTTTGGGGCGCGTACCCACACTGCATAAAACAAACGACGAGCAGTTCTTTTCGATCGATGGTCTCTCACCACAAAAAGGTTTGCAGTTTCCTAGCTATAGTACTGTTTATGAAAGTCTAATAAACTTAGTGTTCGGTCAGTCAAAGCTGCAACATAAAGTAACACCACGTATCTCTTCGTTGGAACAAACCAAAAACACAACGAAGAAAGTACCCACACAAGGTGGTGATTCCAGATTCCATACGGAAGGAATGGTATGGAGCAAGCAACTCGACTAGAACGTGCCAGAGATTGACATCGGAGTAAATTTCATCAAGACAGGTAATGCGCAAAGAGTTACCCAATTTTTCAGGTGATCCCGAAGAATGGCCGTTGTTCGTTAGCTGCTATACGATGACAACGGAATACTCTGATGTAGAAAATTTGATGCGACTGCAGCGCTGCTTAACGGGAAGCGGTCGAGAGGCGGTGCGTAGTAAATTAATGTCACCAGCGTCGGTTTCAGGAATTATCGATACACTGCGATGGTTGTATGGACGGCCAAAGCTCATAATCAACAACATGTTGAGGAAAACTAGAGATCTGCCCGCACCAAGACCAGAAAAGCTCGAAACGTTGATTACATTCGGTGTGGCTGTTCAAAATATATGCGGACATCTACTAGCAGCGGAACAAAAACAACATCTGTCCAACCCGGTTCTTGTTCAAGAACTAGTCGATAAGTTACCCGCGAATATCAAGCTGAATTGGGCGATGTACAAGCGGAACTTGAATACTGTGACATTGGAACATTTTGGTGAATATATGTCAACAGTAGTATCTGCGGCTAGTTCATTCAATCTTGCCGTTGTACCGGAAACCATCAAAGGTCATAAGGGAGATAAGTCAAAGTCGAAAGAGAAAAACTTCGTGAATACTCATGATTCCCCTTCGGGACAGTCCGTTGAATCTGAAAAGATTCCAGAGAAGACGTATTTAAGAACACCCGTACAAAAAGACCAGAAGGCCTTACAATGTGCAAACTAGTGGGTCACATGGCAGTGGACTGTGAATTCAATCAACTTGACGTAGACGAAAGATGGAACGAAGTTATCAAACGACAAATGTGTCGTGTATGTTTGGGCCCACATGGCAGATGGCCTTGCAGATCGAAATACGTGTGTACCGCGGCCAATTGCGGAGAACGACACCACTCGTTATTGCATAAGATTGTAGAATCTGAGACAACGAAGATACAAGATTCAACCACACAAGCATTTACAACCCACCACAGGGTGCTTAATTCAGCAAATTTTAAAATTCTACGGGTAATTTTACATGGGAAGTTTGGTCCCGTAACGACATACGCATTCTTGGACGATGGATTGTCATTGACTCTCATTGATAACGATTTAGCAGACGAACTCGGTCTCGAAGGAGAACGAGACCTGCTATGCTTAGTGTGGACTGCAAATGTTAAGCGACCTGAGCCAGATTCCCGACGTGTGGGATTCGAAGTTTCATCAAGAAAGTCCCCGGTACGAAATGAAAGATGTGCGCACGGTGGATAATTTGATACTACCGCAATAGTCCTTGGACATGGAAGCGTTACAAAAATTATTCGCTCATCTGAAAAATATTCCGATTATGAGCTACAAGGAAGCTACTCCTCAATGTTGATAATACCGTAAGAAAACTCCAAGTATTTCTGTAGGTAGGTTTGAGATAACTTTATTTGATTCTTGTTCGTCAAGTTATATAATGCTAACATAGTTCGATATCGATTGATATTTCATACACTGTTTATCACAGTCCCTTATTGACTGCCATACCCTGTCATACCCTCTGCCTATAGTAAACAACACATCCATGCGCGGCGTCCATATGCAAAAGCTCAAGTTACCCACTTGAAGCTTTTGTCACATGACGTTCTGTCAGATGACATCTCAGAGCTTTTTATAGCACGTTCCGTATGACAGTTCTTACTGTCAACTGCCGTTCCGTGAATGGCAAATTGTTTATATACAAAGAATATTTCGTACGTATATCACTGCGAAATATTCATTTTCAACACTCAATTGCTGATTGGAATCAATAATACACATTTGAGTGTAGCATTAAAGAAACGCGAAGGAATCGTCGGAGAACCAGCAGCTGTCAAAACTCGGCTAGGGTGGACAATCTACGGTGGAACGAGCGGAACAACTGGATCCGTGAATTTGCATGTTATGAAGTGTGAATGTTGCTTTGATCAGTAAACCATACTAAGATAGAAGTAAGATTCGTTTAATTTGGGATGCAGCCACTAAGGTAGGAGAAATCAGCATAAACTCTATGTTGCTGAGGGGTCCTAACCAGCTCTCTGCTCTGCCTTTCGCCAACGAAGGGTGGCCATCTCGGGCGACATCCGTGAAATGTTCTACCAGATACAAGTTCGAATAGAGGATAAACAAGTCCAACGTTTTTTTGTGGCGAGATAAATCTTGTGATGCACCGGAAATTCACATCATGGACGTAGTTACGTTCGGAGCTGCTTGCTCTCCAAGTTCGGCGCAATATGTAACAAATCGCAATGCGGCTAAATATGAGAGGCAGTTCCCCCGAGCCGTCGATGCGATAATTAATGACCATTATGTCGATGATCTACTGGACAGCTGCAACACCGAAGAACAGGCCATTGAGCTGGCTCTACAAGTAAAAATGATTCATGCTGCGGGAGGTTCCACCATCAGGAATTGGCTATCGAACTCTACGCATGTACTTGAGCGAATGGGAGAACAATATCCAGAAAAGGTGCGAAGTTTATGTCTGGATATAACAGCAACTGAGCGAACGGAAAAGGTTTTAGGAATGTTTTGGAATTCGAAGGAAGATGAATTTACCTTTTCAACATCAGTCCGGCAAGAGTTAGAACCGTTGGTTTATGGAGGCAGAATTCCGACGAAACGTGAGGTGCTGAAATGCGTGATGAGCCTTTTCGACCAATTGGGGCTGTTGTCACACTTCACTGTGCACGGCAGGATCTTGATCCAGTAAATTTGGCGCAGCGGCACAGACTGGGACGATACGATAAATGCTTTGTTTTCCAAGCTTAGTGACGTTCGAGTACCTCGGTGCTATTTTCGAGTAGCAGTGCAACCAGATGCTTTAGAGCTTCATGTGTTTGTAGATGCCAGCGAGAAAGCATATGCAGGTGTGGCATATTTTCGTGCAGTTATCGGCGGAGAAGTGAAATGTGCTCTAGTCGGCGGAAAATCGCTCAAATTAAACCGATGTCGATTGGAGTTGCAGGCTGCTGTTTTAGATGCAAGAATGGTTACTGCAATTTGTTCACAACATACCATCAACATTACAAGGAAAATTATTTGGTCGGATTCAAATACGGTCTTATCCTGGATACGATCTGATCACCGCCCTTATACAAAATTTGTATCTCTACGAGTGGGTGAAATACTATCACATACGGATGTGTCTTTTTGGCGTTGGGTTCCTACAAAATCAAACATTGCAGATGAAGCTACGAAGTGGAAGAAGGAACCCACTTTTTCTCTCGATTCACAGTGGTTCAGCGCGCCACATTTTCTTTCAACATTCGAAGACTATTGGCCACCGCATATTTTACCTCCAATTAATGTGGATGAAGAACTTAAATCGTGTTTGGTACATGATGTAAAACCGGTAGGGGATTTTATTGATCTCAACAGATTTTTCAAGTGGGAGCGGTTACTCAGAACGACAGCGTACGTGATTCGTTTTGGAATAAACTGTAGAAAAAAGATATTGAATTTTCCGATTGAATGTGGTATTCTGAAGCAGGATGAATTGAAAATGGCAGAAACAACATTGTTCAAGATAGCCCAAGGTTGCGGGTTTTTCGAAGAAATCACTGCCTTAAGAAACCAACGAGAGATAGAAGAGTTCCATTTACAAAGAAACTCCATTCTTGGATGAGAATGGCGTGTTGAGAGCGGAAGGTCGAGCTGTAGGTGCTCTGAATGTCCCGGTAGACGCCATGAATCCCATAATATTACCAAGGGATAAAAAAATCACGGTATTAATTGTGGACTGGTACCATCGGTTTTATCTTCATGCGATTCGCGAAACAGTGGTGAATGAGGTCAAGCAACGGTTCTGTATAACACACTTGAGGGCTATGGAGCAGAAGGTGAAAAGGAATTGCCAATATTACAAAGTTTCATTCGCAATACCACGGATTCCAAGGATGGCACCATTACCTACAGCAAGACTGCAAAGTTTTTGTCGACCATTCGCATATGTCGGCGTAGATTTTTTCGGTCCATTAACGGTAAACGTTGGACGTCGGCACGAGAAAAGGTACGTTGCTCTATTCACTTGTTTGGTAATACGCGCGGTGCACCTAGAAATGGCACATTCCTTGTCTACCGAGTCATTCCAAATGGCAATGAGACGGTTCATTGCAGTACGCGGTTCCACGGTGGAAGTATACTCGGACAACGGAACAAATTTTGTTGGCGCCAACCATGACCTAGAAAAAGAAATAAAAGAATGTAAGGACAAAATTGTAGAAACTTTCACGAACACAGCAACTAAGCGGATGTTTGATCCTCCCACGGCGCCATATATGGAAGATATATGGGAGATAATGGTGCGTTCTGTAAAGACGGCTCTTCAAGCAATGCCTCTAGCGAAAACACCAAACGATGAAACATTATTGACTGTATTAGCGGAGGCACAGGGTATCGTTAATTCTCGTCCCCTAACATTCGTTTCCGTAGATACGGAGGATGCAGAAGCATTAACACCGAATCATTTTTTGATGCTAAGCTCGAGCGGATTGGTAAACCACCTAAGTCGCCAATATTAGAGTCAGCACCCAGGGATGGGAATTACCATTCATTCGCATGATTCTTGGCGAATCCGCTCATTACTTTGACAGCAGCCAGTCGTTCATTCACGATACGACTAAAACTCTCCAAAAGAACACAACTGAACGTAGGTAGAGATGAACTTCCGAAGATGTGAGCCAAGTAAAAGAATGACACGTACTATTGAGTTCTACAAGATGACGACACGAATGAACCCATGATAAATAAAATTCATGTTTGACAATTCTCGGTGGTTTGTTTACATCGTCAGTTTCGTGAGTTCGAGTGCAACGGATGTTCATCTGTTGCACTCGAACTCACGTACTACCATGTAAACAAACCACCGAGTATTGTCAAACGAAGTTCATCCTGCTCATTTTCTGGGGTTATGTTAGTTGGTGTAAAACCTAATGTTGAATGAAGAAGATCGTGTTCTTCATTCGCGGATTGAATCGGAAGATTATACTGTAAACATTCACAAGTGAATCAACTTTTAGTTACAAATGAATGTGACATTGTATTCTCTGGTTGGGTTAGGTCAACTTTATAGTGCAAATGTACACTATAATCAATGTTGAGAAGTAGATTGCACTACAATCCACTTGAAATTGATATTGTGATATGCGCGGAATCGTTTTAAGTTATTTTTTTCCACCAGCACATTGCAAACTACTTACTCAACAATAAGAGATTACCAAGTGAAAATGTCATAGGTCTATAAACAAGAACGACAAGTTTTTTTATTAGAACGATCCGGTGAATGTTTTGAAATGAATCTTTGTGAATGAAAGAATGCATTCATTTGCGATCCTTTCTGCTTTCATTCAAAACACTACGTATGCGATGGAGAATGAATCATAGCCGGGCGCTGTCACTTTTTTTTCAGTTCTGTGTTTTGTTTCTCGCTTTCGCACGAACGCGTAACTCTGCACAAGAAGGGTTGCCGAGATCGGGTTTCACAGTAAGAGCATGTTGGTGAATTATTTCAAATTGATCGTTTCGTGAAATGATTTTTCCCATGCCTGTCAGCAGCAATCAGAACAAACTGGGGATTAGCTCAAAGCCTTGTGGATCATTTCTGGCGACGCTGGCTAAGAAAGTATTTACCTACCATTGCAAGAGGAACAAAGTGGTTTGCAAATGCAAAACCAATAGCTGTAGGGGATTTAGTGGTGTCTGTGGATGAGGCTATACGAAATAGCTGGCGTCGTGGAAAGGTGATAGATGTG
Source organism: Topomyia yanbarensis (assembly GCF_030247195.1). Taxonomy (NCBI): domain Eukaryota; kingdom Metazoa; phylum Arthropoda; class Insecta; order Diptera; family Culicidae; genus Topomyia; species Topomyia yanbarensis. The sequence goes on from NC_080670.1 coordinate 77,199,408, forward strand.
AAGACAGGATCTGACGGTCAGATTAGACAGGTTGTTATTAAAACGAGGATTATAACACGACCAGTAGCAAAACTTGCTCAACTTGATGTAGATGACGGTTCATTGCAATAGGCTGGGGATCTTTATGACACTTCAATTACAGTATTAGCACACTATAGTATTAGCAGAAATACTTTTATTTTGTTTATTTCTTATAAGTCTCTTTAAAAATCAAAAATTGGCATTATTGCTTATCAGATTCTATCGAAGCTTTTGCGATTTCTGCAAAAAGCTCCTCCGAAGTTCTAGTGTTCTCTTGGTTTGTCATAGATGCACTTTATCACAATGAGACAATGATCTTTTGTATAACATGGTAGATCGTTCATGATCAGAATTCAAAAAATCAAGGCTGGAAAAGGTAGCTTTACTAAGAAGTGTGCATCACTTATAAGTGAATGAATCCGATTAGCAGAATGTAGAACACTTGAAAATCATCTCTTACGAAATAAAATGACACTGAAGGTTGCAATGATGTGCATAAGGATTATTTAGAAATACTCTTATCAAGAAATAATCCTATAGCATAAAATACTCATGTTTATAGCAATACGCCTTCGAACTCTCTTCTCCTCACTACATAATGAAGCTACGAAAAGTACATGTAAAAGTATCTCACATACTCACACTTTATTACTCAGGCATACATATCATTTTTAAAAAATGCAAACATTTTAATAAAGTAGAGAGAAAATAAATTAAAGGGGGTGTCGATCTTACCCCTATGGGGTGTCGGTTTCACCCGCAGTGTCCACAAAAAAATCACTTTGATTTTCAAGTTTTGCAACCAATAATTTTTAATGAAATTAATTTTTAAAGCGCTGACAAAATTTAAAAAAAAAAATTGAATAATTCTGTAAAAATTTTAATTTTATAGGTTTTGTGGCAACCCAGAAACAATGTTAAGCTTAAGGTGTCGCTTTTAACCATAATTCTATGGAAGCTTTTGCAATTTCTGCAAAAAGCTCCTCCAAAGTTCTAGTGTTCTCTTGTTTTGTCATAGATGTACTTTATCACAATGATCTTTTGTATAACCTGGTAAATCGTTGATGATCAGAATTCAAAAAATCAAGGCTGGAAAAGGTAGTTTTGCTAAGAAGTGTGCATCACTTATAAGTGAATGCATCCAATTAGCAGAATGTAGAACACTTGCAAATCTTCTCTTTCAAAATAAAATAACACTGAAGGTTGCAATGATGTGCATAAGGAATATTTGGAAATACCCTTATCAAGAAATAATCCTATAGCATAAAATACTCATGTTTATAGCACTACGCCTACGAACTCTCTTCTCCTTACTAAATAATGAAGCTACGAAAAGTACATATTAGTATGGGACCATTCATAAATTACGTAACGCGAAAATTGCCCAAAATTGACTCCCCCCTCCCTCCATGTAACAAATTGTCACAAATTTCTCTATCCCCCCTCCCCTATTACGTAACAAATTCCTTAAAAAAATTTTTTTTGTTCAGTAGAAACATGTTACGTAACGATCTAGCCTACTCCCCCTCCCCCATATGTCACAACATGTCACAACTTCTCGTACCCCCTGACCCCCCCCCCCCCCTAAACGCGTTACGTAATTTATGAATGGTCCCTATCTCACATACTCACACTTTATTACTCAGGCATACATCACATTTTTAAAAATACAAGCATTCTAATAAAGTGGAGGGAAAATAAATTAAAGGGAGTTTCGATCTTACCCCTATGGGGTGTCGGTTTTACCTGCAGTGTCTACAAAAAATCACTTTGATTTTCAAGTTTTACAACCAATAATTTTTAATGAAATTAATTTTTTAAAGCTCTGACAAAATTAAGCCTTGTTAAAAAATTTCTGAAGAAGAATTCTGTAGAAATTATAATTTTATAGGTTTTGTGGTAACCCAGAAACAGTGTTAAACTTAACGTGTCGGTTTTAACCATAATTGCCCTACATCAAAAATTAGGAAGCCTGACGTTTTTTAACGGGACGGGACGTGCAAAATTAAAGAAGTAACTGTCACCGCGAACCGGCAATGGCCTGTCATTGCGACATTGCGAACCGGACCTTTCTTGGCGATTTTCATTTTCTTGGACTGGACAATGCCTGGGTAGTATCGTAATATCCTGGCTGTATACAAGGTGTATTTAGAAAACATATTTTACATGTTGCTTAGATGCATGTAGATTAGAGTGACAAGAAAAAATGACCCCTATCGGCCCACCCCTGAGTTGATTCCTAGTCGCACCAGGAGTACTTGCTTCAAATTTGGTGCAAATCGGACAAGTCTAGCTACCGGACCAACGTGCCTGAAGTTTGTATGGGATTTTTCGACAATTTATATGGAATATGCCGCTAGGGGCACTGTATACATCGTATTATCACTATAAATGAAAATAAGAAAGATAATTTAATTCTCTACAACTTTGTGGAAGATTGCTACTCAATCTGCCCTTGTTGAAAGAAGTTATTAACCTTTTAGTGAAGTGATGTCTGAGTCAGTTTTGCATGGGGCCTAGCAGTGTATGGTTGTGTATCAATACTCGATTACTAGGAACTAAACATTTTTGTGAAATAATGGTTAGGTTAAGCTCAATAGCATGTACAGAAGAATTGTAACAGATAATGCGAGTAATGTTCTGGTTACAAAATTTTAGTTTCACCTGTTACCGCATAGAGGACGCTAACACTAACTTTTCAACGGGTAGAGATAGAAATTAGGTGTCTTCTACAAAGTTGTAGAGCAGGCAATTTGCAGTAATTCATCCGAACATCTCAATATTCTATCTCTCTTCTACAAAAAGTTAGTGTTAGCACCCTCTATGCGGTCGCAGGTGGAACTAAAATTTTCTAACCAAAACATAACTCGTATCATGTACTACAATTCTTCTGAACATAATATTCAGCTAAATCTAACCATTATTTCACAAAAATGTATAGTTCGTGGAAGTCGCGTACTGATACACAACCAAGCGCGGCTACGCCCCATGCAAAACTAACTCAGACATCATTTCGTTAAAAGTTTAATAACTTCTTTCAACAAACCCGGATTTACTAGCAGTCTTCGACAAAGTTGTAGACAATTAAAATATCTATCTTATTTTCACTTGCAGTGATAATATGATGAATACAGTGCCACATAGCGACGAAAATGCGAGCTAGTGGGTTTTCTCCACGTAAATTGTCGAAAAATCCCATACAAACTTCAAGCATGTTGGTCCGGTAGCTAGACTTGTCCGATTTGCTTCAAATTTGGAGCAAGTACTCCTGGTGGGACTAGGAATCGACTCAGGGATGGGCTGATTGAGTTTTCAAAATACCATTATTTTTTCTGGGCAGTCTAATGTATATGCACACAAACAAATATGCAAAATACACCGAAGGCACGTGCAATTTAATTATTCTACTCAACAGTTATGGTAAATGTTGTTTTACACAGTTCAGACAAATGATAACATAATTCATGTCATGTTCGAGCTCTTTTATTTTCGGCACAAATCAATACCTCATTGGCAGAAATCTATGCCGCATCGGCACAACTCTACCCTCTAAGAACGGTTGGTTTCAAAATCGTCCAATGAAGGACGTCCATCGTTGGACCCGTGTTGAACGATTTTGAAACAATTTTTTGGACGTCTCATTGGGTGTCATCAGCATTTGCTTGAAAGTATTTTGCAAGCGGATTTTTCCCTGTAAAATAACATCAATATTGGGAGGGGAAAAGAAGACCGTCTTCGCATGTCCCGTCCCAGGTAGCAACTAGATTGCCATCTATTTAAATTCATTTTATTTTGATCTTTGTATTTTTTACGACTCAAAACCCACGTTTTCGGATAAAAATAGTTGTTTTGCCTTTCTCATATAGAAAGGTTATGCAATCACTCTGAAAACCGTCAAACCAATTCCGACCGAGTGTCATATCCCATTCGACTCAGTTCGTCGAGATCGGAAAAAGTCTGTATGTGTGTGTATGTATGTGCGTATGTGTCAAAAAATGTCACTCATTTTTCTCAGAGCCGACCGATTTGACCAAACTTATTCTCAAATGAAAGATATAACCTTCCCATCGGCTGCTATTGAATTTTGTATCGATCGAAATTATGGTTCCGGCATTACGGGTTTAAGAGTGCGGCCACTCAAAAATTTCCCATATAAACTGTAGGAAAAATTAAAAATAGAATTTTTATTTTTGATGCCAAATGTCTTTAAAGTGCATGAAACGTCGAGATTCGATGCAATATCGAAAAAAAAATTGACGAAAATTCTCTTTTTTGGATTTTGGCACATTTTTGCCTTTCTCGTATAGAAAGGTTATGCAATCACTCTGAAAACCGTCAACCCAATCCCCAGTCAATTTTTTGACTGACATGAGGTTTCTGGATGTTTAACAGGGGCGTAGTTGAGGGTATAGGGTTACCCCCCCCCTCTACTGTTCACTCCCCTCCCTTTAAAATACCCTCAAATCATTCCTCAGACCACTACCCCATCCAGCCCGTGTACCCCTTCCCCTTCCTCTCAACCCCATCATCTTTAAACCACCACTATATCACAAAGCATACCAAATTAAGCTGGGGAGTCGTTCGTTTGTGGGACTTTCGCCGTCCTCACACACCCACTCCCGCATGACAAAATGAGTTAGCAGGCAGATATCATTGAACTAATGCTGATTAGGCTAATTAAGTATATTTTTTGTTAAGTGTTTCACCGTCGACACGTAGCTCATCAAGTTCGTGGCTGGCAAGCCATTCCCAAGTAGCATTTCTGGTTTTATAACACACTAGAAGTGCATACTAAGTTTTAAGAAGGGCTTCAAGAGTGTCTTAAAACCTCAATTGTTACTAGGGTTGTGTATAGGTGCAAAAAGTACTATGAATGTAATGGACATTTCCACAATTATGTTGAACATAACTGGCCACCGAGCCATAGTTTAGAGAAATGAGAAAGGCACAATTGCACCGCTAGGTGGATTAAAACAGGTTTTTACAGATTTGCATCACCAACTTATAGAGTGTAGAGTATTTTTTGCTCTACATTTTTATTAAGAAGCTCATTTGTTTAAATATAAATTTAAGGAGATCATTTTATTCCGCATCCAACGACCTATTTATGATCAAAATCGGTTGAAAAAGGCAGAGCTCTTGATTTTCTGTCAAATTAGAAAAGTGCACGCACGCAATATAAAATTTTCAAAAAATAGATTTTTTGCTCGATCACGTACACATTCAAAAGTGTGTGTGTGTGGAACTTTTAGCTTGAAATTGGAACGAAAGATATGATTATAGCATCTTATAGTGCGAGACAATACCTCACTAGCCTCTTAAGAATTCATGCGAGCAAGTTTTTAATTTAGAAAAAAAAATCATTTTTCCACCGACATTGATGCGTTAGATGCGAAATTGAATGCTCACTCTAAAATTTTATTAAAACAAAGACGCTTCTTTATAACAATGTTGATTAATTTTCATAATTTTCACGGAAAAATCGCAAAATTGTGGTTATTTTCATATTGTTGATCCAAAACCGCAAAATATCTTTGACAAAAGTACACAACATAATATACCGTTGGAATGGTATTTTCTTCTACTTTCCAGAACACTAAAAAAATAACATCGACTGAAAAGTGACTGAGTAGAATTTTTTTTTAATACCGAAAGTCTCGTTTGAGCAATAAATTAAGACTTTGACTTTGAGACAACCTACAGTAGGTCACTTGAAAAGTACAAAATTACTGTATCACAGTGTAATTTGAGTAAATAATTTTCCTAGAAGTAATAATGGAGAATTCATTCTTTAAATAAATAGTAGCAGCCGACGTGTCTTTAGAAAATTTGTGGAAACTGTCATCTAAAACAACTTTGTTGAAGGTATGAATATTACACGTAGGGAGTATAGCGAGCTATAAAACGATCAGGCATTGCATTTATCGCTAATATGAGTATATACGACCGGATAATTTGCCACTTCGACAATAAAAACTCAAATTTTCACACGAAAAGCTATTGACACTCACACAGCTTCTTCGGAAAAAGACAACGCATTATTTCTCCGTATAAATCAATCCGCCAAAGTATAAGCGAATGAGTTTATCACGGTATCCTTTTTGCGCTCGCTGCCTTCCCTAATAAAAAATATTATACACGAACTTTAACCCATATAGTGCAACGATTCCACATATTGTCCAATACCCTGAACAGGTCGTTAGCCTCTTGAATCATAAGATGTTTATTAGGGTTGCTAGCGCTATTATAAAACAGAAAAAACAAGTCTATCGCACTTCTTTGTCGTTTTTCGTGGAAATGAAGTGAAGTATATTTTGACACTTTCAATGATTTCCACGAAATTAAAATATCACCTTCTCCAGCGAGAAAGAAAATTTTATCAGGAAAATTATTCACACGTTATTTGTGGAGACGGAAAATTTTGTGACTCATGTTATTTCGGAAAAGTAAAGACATTGAATAAGCTTTTTATATGTTACTAGCTAATACCCATCGCGCGTTGCTGCGACTATCAACGAAATATGAGGAAAACACAATTTGTTCTAAAGCGCCATCTGGCGGGCAGATAATCTCCAACCAATAGCACACAAACACACTCCAGAACAAATGCCTACTATGTATAAATTTTGACGGCAATCGGTTAAGCCGTTTGGGAGTCCATAAATCATATACATACAAACATTGACTTTTATATAGATAGATAGATAGATTAGCTAATACCCATCGCGCGTTGCTTCGATTTTCGACGAAATAGGGGAAAACACAATTTGTTCCGTAGCGCCATCTAACGGGCAGATAATCCCCCACCAATAGCACACAAACACGCTCCATCACAAATGCCTACTGTGTATAAATTCTCACGGAAATCGGTTAAGCCGTTTGGGAGTCTATAAATCATATACATACAACCATTGACTTTTATATATATATATATATATATATATATATATATATATATATATATATATATATATATATATATATATATATATATATATATATATATATATATATATATATATATATATATATATATATATATATATATATATATATATATATATATATATATATATATATATATATATATATATATATATATATATATATATATATATATATATATATATATATATATATATATATATATATATATATATATATATATATATATATATATATATATATATCAAAAAGGGCAAGTTGCTGGCTAACGGGGGGCTATTTGCCAACTCGGATGCGCTAATTGCCCTTCGATTTGCCTGCAAATTGCTGGCAATTAGGGAGCTATTTCAAATGCAACATTTGGGCGATTTGCCGCCGTCATTTTTTAGCCGCTCTACCCGCCCTTAAATCGCCCCTAAATCGCCCACGGAACGCGCCATTTAATCGCCCTTAATTGCCTAATATGAAAATTACAAATAATACTTATTTTCGGATTCATTATCTACTCACATAAACTTATCACTACACTAGGTAATCACCACCAAACTATAGGAAGAATCAATGGTGAAATTGGCATTGCACACCAGAACTTACCACAATCTGACTTTTATTAAGAGTTTAGGTCAGAGATCTTGTTCCACACACGATTCCACAATTTCCCACATTCGTTGGCTAATTGAAGTGCACTAGACAAACAAAATACAATTGAGAACACGCCAATTGTTAAAAAAAAACTATTTTAAGCTTAAGCCAAACATGAACCGCCATGTTTGAAAAACGCAAAAACAACCAAGTCCTTTTCAGCCGTCAGAAAAATTTTCTAAGTGTTGAAATCGCCTTTAAATCGCATTCGCAAATTGCATTTGTTCCTAGGGGCAATTAGCACAGGCGAGTTGAGTTAAACGTCAAACTGTTTAAATCGCCTGACCATGTTCGTCCGCATTTTTTTTTTTTGACCGGGATGTCACATTCTTCCAATTTTAGTGCAAACCTTATGCGTTTTGATAGCTCTGTAGGTAAGCTAACTCCACACGAATTTGCGATAGATTCAAGTGTTTGTTGTTACTTTTACAGACAATCAAAGTTATTGTTGATTGAAGCTGCCTCCATTGAGATCTCGCGTTTTTATTTTTTGATAAAAGTTTGTGGTGTCCCTTCTGTGAGACTAAACATCATAGAGTTTTTCATTATTGTAAGTAGGGGCAAAATATGTTATTTATATGAAGAAATTTGCAAAAGTAAATATTTCCTGCCAGCTTTACATTAATTTAAATTTGCTTATGGCATGTGGGGATACATGAACCGCTTTTTGCAGGGATAAATGAAATATTTTTAGGGTCGGATTTTTGTAATTTTTTGTTAAGGGATGTCAAAATAATGTGTAACTATAAACGCTAAATCCAAACAGACTTAACTATGAGTGTAACTATGAAGTCTGCGCTAATTTACAATCTTAAGAAGGGACATAGAGTACGTCGAGCATACAAATACACAATATCTCTACAATATTAAGTCGTACGTCAGAAACTTAAAAAGGACGAGAAACGTCTTCGTGTTTTTATGACAGCCTGGATAATAGTTCAACTATCTCCATGGAGTGGTTCAAGTATCCCCACCCGTGGAGATACTTGTACTTAACAAAAATGCATATAATTTTGATAACACGTTACTTTTATTTACAAATGGTATTGCATATAGTAAAGCAATGTTTGTTTTTTCGTATTCATGCATTTAGAATATTATAGCGCAAAAGGTCTAATAAATATAACAATAAACAAAAAAGTGGTTCATCTATCCCCACTTCCCCCTACAGTTCGTCATAATTTCTAATCTTTCGAGTCTGTGCAACTCGTTTGTGGCAAACCAGGGAGGACGCTTCAAAATCATTTTCAGAATTTTATTCTGAATCCTTTGAAGCGATTTCTTCCTAGTAGCAAAACAACTTGCCCAAATTTACACTGAATACGGACCCGATGAAAGGGGGAGGCAGCCAGGGCAATTGCCCTGGGCCCGGGTCGCATTTTGGGCCCGCGTTTTTACCCGGGAGATGGGCGAACACGTCCGGCATTCATAGAAGAGCAATAAAAATAGCAAAACTAATTTCTTTATAATCATTCGTCGTATTAAATTGTGTTAGAACGATATCTTAATGTGATGAAAGCGTAAAAAAATTAAAACTTTATTTGATAGTTGACATTTGTTATAAAATAAACGTTCTTAAGGGAGTTTGTGTACTAGTTTAAAAAACGAGTTTTATTGCTTGAATCGACGGAATACACTACCAAATATTGATAAGCCAATTCCAAGTATTTTCGAAGAAAGCAACAGAGCGTCAAATATAAATGCGAGTGCACGGACAAACGCATCCGTCCTCTTCTACGTTCGCTTCTTTGCTGGTGGTACCGGTTGTTGGCTTGGAGACACTGGGCGTGATTGTTGTTGAGTGAATGTTTGTTCCTGTCAGATCCGTAGATATTGTTTTTGTAGCCGTTTGTGGTTTGACATAAGATAACGGTATGCTGTTTACGGTTATAGTAGGTGGGCTTTTCTTAGCTGCTTTTGCACAAAGTGTTCCATGGTGCAGTGTCTTTTTGTAGAATACCATGGTTGCATAACTAGTATTTTCTGATGAAACGTCCCATAAAATGGTTACGTATGAAAAAGTTGATTTATACGGAAGCATTTCCACCACAAGAACAACGTTAGGGACGCCCGGGAAAATGCGAAGTTACAGCTCTTATGGAAGCCACTTCTCCCTATCTTGACATAAATTTGTTAATCACAATGTCAGGGGCGTGTGGAGATAATTCGTATAAGCACATCTCTCTAGACCCCTTGCACATATATACTAGGGTGGGACATTGTTATATGGAAAAACGTAATCATAACCACATCAGCCGAGAACAGCATTTTTTTTGGTTCTATTTGGGGTCTCAAAAAACTGTGCTAAATTTGGTGTCGACAGGTTTTGACCCGGCGCAGCGCATTGCGTTTGAAATTTGCATGGAAATTAGTATCGGAAAACCTACCTTTTTGCATTTTCAATTCTGCAGACTATAATTCTTCCTGCAGTGTGCCAACAATTAGAAGTGTAGTGCAGGATATGCTGAACAACTTTCTCGAAGGCTGTATGGTGGTAGAATGTCTCTAGAGCAAGTTATAGCTGTCCAAAGTTCGATAGATCGAATTAAATGCTAAAAATCATTTTTCTAGCCAACGCTGCGGGTGTACCAATGATACTTCATATAATATACCAACATAACATCATATATTTTAAATTTACTGCATTGGTACTTTTGGATAAATTATTCAAATGCCTTATCTCAATTTCATGGGTGTAGGTAGTTATGGAATAAGGTGTGGCAAGGGGCGCGGGGTGGTGGGCGGTTACAATTTACAGAAATTCGAACTGAAATAACTGAAATATTGTCGAGTAGGAATGTTCAGATGAATTATTTTAAAACATTTGCACAATGTCCTATGCATAAAAGTAACGATGAAACGAAACATACTATATCCCTCTGCATTGAATTATGTCAACAAAAGTAAAGTTACAGACTGAATCAACTGACGTCTGGTTGGTATCTCAGAGATTACATACTTACCACTTAGATCAATGGTAGTTGCATTGTTTATGTTTCAGTTTTATTCGCACTATGATTTGATAGGATGCTTTTTTCGATGCTGTTCGATCACCTGAAGCTATTGACCTGGGGTTCTGGTGGATAGTGGGTATGTTTTTAAATATAATTCATCTGAACATTCCAACTCGATAATATTTCAGTTATTTCAATTCGAATTTCTATACATTGAAGACCACCCCCTCATTATGCCCTATTCCTCAACTACTTGCACCCATGAAATTGAGCAAAGGCTTTTAAATAATTCATCCAAAAGTACCAATGTGGTAAATCTAAAATATATGATGTTATGCTGGTGTATTATATGAAGTATCAGTGGGACACCCGCAGTGTTGGCAAGAAAAATGATTTTTAGCATTTAATTCGATCTATTGAACTTTGGAGAGCTATAACTTGCTCTAGAGAGATTCTAACACCATACAGCCTTCAGGAAAGTTGTTCAGCATATCCTGGACTACATTTCTAATTGTTGGCATACTGCAGGGACAATTGTAGTCTGTAGAATTGAAAATGCAAAAAAGTAGGTTTTCCCATACTAATTTCCACACAAATTTAAAACGCAATGCGCTCAGGGCCGTCGAAAGGGGGGGGGGCGGTGTGTTTTCCCCCGGGCCCGGAGTTTTGAAGGGGGCCCGGATTTTTAACAGAAACTAAAATTTTGACAAATACTTTTACGACAAAAATTTATTTGAGAATGCAATCAAAAAGTCAATATCTTGTGTATGAGATAACTAGAATAGCGAAAATTCTAAACTACTGCATATTTGGTATCAACTATGTTTATACCAACCTAATTCTCGCATCGAAACAAGTTCAGGCTCAAGCGGGCATGGCGGAATTTGTACATTGAATGTCATGTACGCAGCTCACCTGGGTTCGAATCCCAACCCCACACACAGGAATAGAGATTTGTTATAGGAAAATTCCTAACCTGAATGAAGAAGCGAATGACCTTAAGGTTAAAATGTCTATAATCGAAACAAAAATATGATCAGACTTGTAAGGGTTAAACAACTAAATGGTTTGATTAGAAGTCATGAAGTTGTCTTCAAATTTTGCCAATTTGAAATCGATTTTTTTGATTTATACAATTTCCAATCTTCGAAAGCGCTGGATTAGTATCGAATGTAATTATTGAAAGAAAAAAACCTTGCTTAGGGTTGCCACACCGGTTTTTGGAGACGAATTTCGTGTCTTCGTTCAGGTAAATCCGAATTCGCCCGGAAGAATCCATTGGATTATTTTGCAATTTTGCGTTGCCCTTTTCTTTACCAGGAATCACCCAGCACCCAGTCCTCATAAACATCATCCTCGGGTTGCAGGCCCTAATTGTTAAGGAGGGCCCCTCTTCGCGTTGACAAATATTATTTTAAAAGTGCCATTTGGGCTTACTTTACCCCATTGAACCTTCGCTTCAATGGATTAATGTTCCTCACAAAGATTCTCGAAAGAAACTGAAGTGTGATTTCACAACCCGTGTTTGTTTACTGAGGAGCAGAGCAAAGTTCGCACGGGTTATCCTTCACAGCGAGTGGTTGGTGCTTTTGGATTCTTTGTGAATATCCGAGAAAGTGAATCACTACATCCACCTAAATCAACAAAACTGTTAACAAATGCAAAACATACAACGGCACAGAAAGGTGGAGTGCTTTACCAAAACATTACACTCTACGGTGAATGTGAAAAAATAAGACATTTTCCTCATAGTGCTACATAAGAAATAAAACAGTGCATATTTATTTGTTTTTAAGCGTTTTATACAATAAAAAGCAATGACAGCGCTCCAAAATTCTGTCGAGTGATCACTTTAATTCGAAATTCTAATTGATTTCAACGCACACCCATGTGTCTCTTGAAGTCTATCCCCTGCTCAGTAAAATTCTTCTGGTCAAAGCACCACTAGAGACGGAAACCCTACCTCTATTTGAGAGCTCAATTGGTCAAATGAGTCATCAAAAACTATTGATATACCAAAAGAATTCTTTTCATTTTGGAGGAGTGAGCGTGAGATTTTGAACGTCGCTTCCTGAACGTAACGATTTTATTTTTATTTTTGCACTATTTTCTAGAAATCAGTTACAACATTTAAAAAAAAACATTAAAATATTTTTTAAGGTGTGCTAACACACCAACACAAATAAAAGAATAATTCATGTTTTTATAGGATTATGAATGTTTTCGAAACCAGCATAGCGCAAAATCCAACGAAAATCCTTATTTGAAATCTGATCCATGTTTCTAATTTTTTTTACATTTTTTATTCCTACATTATTTTTTTATTTTGTTAAAATTGCATTGATCTATTTTTTCAAGTTGTGGATTGTAATTTTCTGCCTTTTTATCTATTTGCATACTTTTATTTTATCCATCTTTTTAAGTTCCTTACTTTTGCTTTTTTTATTGCTCTTACTATCACTTACTTTAATTTATAGTTTTTTTCTCTGTTATTTAATTTTATTCGCAATTTTACAAAAAAATTCTGCTTTCCTTTTTTCTTATTGTTTCATATTTTAATACCATGCTTTTTTATTTGTATCTTTTGTCATTGCATCTAATTTTTAGAATTTGTCTATTTCCTACATTTATTCTTGTCATAGCCTTTTTCTATTTCCTTTTTTCATATATTTTTTGCATTTCCAAAAGCAATTTTACTTATTCAAATTTATTCCAATGTGTCTTATTGTTTAATTTTTTACCTTTCTCCTATTTTCTTCCTCATTTTCCAGTTTTTAGCTTTCCGTTCATAGTAGTTTTATTTTTTCCCATTGTTCATTTACTATAATTTTATTTATTTTTTATACCTTTTTCTTAAGATTTAATTCGTTATTGTTATTTCTTCATGTTTTCCATGTAACCTATTTTGAAAGTACTTTTCTGTTGACCATTTTTCTATACGTTAGCATTGAAATTTTTATTTTCCTAAAAAACATTTGATTTATCTTTTCTTGACACTGCGCACTTTTTCTTAATTTTACATTGAGTTCGTTGTTTGAATTTATTTCAAATTTCATTTCTAGTGCTTTATTCTTTAAATAATATCCATTTTATTAATTTTTTTAGTGTTAATATCTTTATTTTTGTGTTCCTATAGTATACCATGTTGGCTTTTTTCTACTATTTTTTGTTTTCCATTTTGTCTGTTTGCTCCGTTTCTGTTCAATACTTCCAATTTTCTTTACTTTTTCGTCTTTTCATCATTTCAATTCCAGTTTTTCAAAATTTGCTGGTTCGTCCATTTTTTTAATTTCTCTATGGTTATTTTATTCTTGTCTTTTAAATATAATCCTGTAGTTTATGCATGCTTAACGTTTTATTTATTTTTTCTATTGCTTTAAATATTTCTTGTTTTTAATGTTAAATAAATTTTATTATTCTGGATTTATCGAGTTTTTCAGTTTTTTACAACTTTTATATTAATGTGTGTATTCTTTTTAGTAGTTTTTTTTTTAATTTTTATTGATTCTAAAAAAATCCTACTTTCCTAACGATTTTTCATTATTTTCACCATTTGTTCAATAATGTTCGACTTTTTTAATCTTCGCAATTTTCTATAGGTTTTGTTTTGTCTTCCTTCGGAAGGGAAGTAAAGCCGTTGGTCCCCGGTCCATGAAATTGGTGGATCGATATCTAGTCCAGGTAGTGGAATCACCTCTCTGGCATCGGTAAAGAAGAAGTATATCCAACTTCTATACTCTACTAACAAAAATATCCTCCTCCCGTGATACTTGTGGAGTGCGCAGTAGTATATACGGCCTCTAGCAAAAGCAAGTGTCGGACTAACAATTCCTTCCCTTTCCTTCCGCGATCTACGTTCGGGCCTGGCCGGCGCCGGAATTGATCAGAAACACTTTAGGATTACCAGGAGTTGAACATTGAAGCATGTTTCGCTAATCCCAAGCATAATTATCTACTGATTCCCTGTGCAAGTTCAGCTAGTCCCAATCGATAACGGAGGGGCAGCCAGGGATGGTCAAGCTCAAGCAATTTTCTATAGGTTTTGTTTTGGGTTTTCTCGATTTAACAATTTTTTGACACTTGTCATTAATTTGTTTATTTGGTTGATTTTATTGTTTTTAGCTCTTTTGTACATTCTTTTAATATTTAGTTTTCTTATTATTATTTTATTTTTTTAGCCGTTGATCGCCGTTTACATATTTTTAATTTTTGTAATTACTACATTTTTATTCTTGCCATTTCCTTACTTTTATAAATACTATTAACAAAAATGGCGCTTTTCAAAGTCACCAAAACTGTTGAAGAGGTATTAAAAACACCCAAAGTATAAAAAAATCTACGTTTTTTCTTCATTGGCACTACAAACAATTACTCAAAAAATGGTACATAAATATAAAATTTCAGTGCACTATACATAATATCAGTGAACTCCAATGGATTTTAAACATTGACTTTTTTGTACTCAGGCAATACACAGTGGTGGGGGCCCGTACGTCGGACCCCCCGGGCCCGTATTTTCTCTCTACGGTCCTGAATGCGCTACGCCGGTAATTGATGCAAATCATCCACCAGTCTACCGAAACCTGTTATTTTTGAGGATATCCCGAATGATCTTGGTTTTGACTTTCACCGAGCTGATTTCTTGGGACTTGCATCAGCACTCCTTCATACTGATTGGCATTCACTTGAGCATACGGAAGATATTGACTGCGCCGTTGCACATTTCGCTGCCGTGATTAATGCTCTCATGGCTGATTATGTTCCTTTGCGTAGGCCAGCTCGTAAGCCACAGTGGGGTAATGCACATCTACGATATCTTAAACGGCTCAGATCTAAGGCACTTCGATTGTATTGCCGTACACGCTGTCGTTTCGCCAAATATCATTTTGCGCAAGCGAGTAATAATTATCGATCTTATAACCTTCTCTTGTACAAACGCTACTCCATTCGAACACAAGCAAACCTGCGCAGTAATCCCCGACAGTTTTGGAAATTTGTGAACTCCAAGCGGAAGGAGAACGGCTTACCCACTGATATGTTTTTGAAGGAGCAGACTGCCAATTTGGCTTTGGAGAAGTGTGACCTATTCGCTACTCACTTTAAAAGCGCATTCAATGAAACAATTTCATCTGCTGATCAAATTGCGCACGCTTGTTGAGACACTCCATAAAATATTTGTCCTTTGAGAAGTTTCACTGTTACAGATCGGCAGGTTATTTCTGCAATCAACAAGCTAAAATATTCAGTCACTCCTGGTCTTGACGGCATACCTTCATGTGTTCTTAAGAAATGCGCGGATGTACTAATTTTACCGCTGACAACTCTATTCAACATTTTTTTCAGGCAGTGTCGTTATCCTTCTAGCTGGAATAGATCAATTATGTTTCCTGTATTCAAAAAAGGAGATCGGCAAAATGTTGAAAATAACAGAGGAATTACATCGTTGTGTGCCTGCTCAAAAGTTTTTGAGATCATAATGAACGATGTGCTCTCTGCGTCCTGCCAAAGCTACATTTCCCCTGATCAACACGGATTCATCCCAAAAAAATCAACTTCCACGAATCTCGCTCAATTCGTGTCATTCTGCTTACGTATTATGGATGCTGGTGCTCAGGTTGACACTGTATATACCGACTTGAAATCAGCATTTGACAGAGTTGATCACGCAATACTTTTGGAACGGCTGAAGTTATTAGGAGTGTCTCTTGACCTGATCCGTTGGTTCGAATCATATCTGAGAGATCGAACACTTGTAGTAAAAATTGGATGTGTGTTCTCTGCCCCTTTTACGAACGACTCGGGTGTTCCCCAAGGAAGTAATTTGGGCCCTATCTTATTCACACTTCTTATCAATGATGATCTAGCCACGGTATTACCTCCGGGTTGTCGTATACGCTGATGACTTTAAATTATACATGATCGTCAAGTGCATCAGGGATTGCTTAGATTTACAACAGCTCTTCCCAGACAACCATTTTACACAGATTGTGATATGATCGCATTGTGCGTACATTAATGCGTGAACATTAAATCGCACAAGTTGCTTCAAATGCGCCATATGCGTGCAAAAGTAGAGGCGATATATATGCATTATGAAAAAAAGTTCTACCATATGAGATGTAAAAAATAAGTTTATGCGAATTATGTACTACATGTCGAGTAATTCAAATACTCATTGCGACTTTAAAATCTCATATTTGCGATACAAAGGAACATTACAAACGAATTACTTTAGCAATATATGCGATGTGTGTCAGTTATAATTACGATGTTTTACGATGTTTTATACGATTTACACCGTATTTCTTTTCAGTGCCAAAAAACAAAAAACTAAATTAGTTCCAAAACCAATATTGCTATCCATGACGTGGTGTTCTTGTTATTACCTTGGAAGCTGTGCACACATTATTTTTGTATTTGGTCCTCTTATATCCGACATGTTTAGTATTCCCTCCAGACTCTAACCTTGAACTTCTTAGTCGTCAAGCGGCACTTAGGGATGTCCGATTTTTTCTATTAATCGATTAATAGCTATTTTTTCACGATTTGATAATCGAGCTCGATTAATTGACGCAATCAATCGATTAATCGAACTAATCGATTATTTTATATAAGGGTGCTTACATAGTGGCGGCGAGAAGCTGAGCTGAGGCTGGAACTGGCATTAGAATGCGAGATGCGAGAAACCTGCTTGCTGTAAACCAAAGGGATAATGTCAGAGTGAAAGCTGAGCGGATCTGCGCCGACTGCCTGCTTTTACTGTGATAGGCTCCATTTGATATGCTGCAAGCAGGTTTCTCGCATCTCGCACCCTACTATCAGTACCGGCCCCTGCTCTGCTTCTCGCCTCCACTCTGCAAGCGGCCTAACACGATCACTCAAAAGATTCTGCAAATGGGTTCGTTCCAATACTTGAAGCTAATGCAGAAGCAGCAATGTCAATTGATTATGAAACACTTTCAATATTTGTAGATTTATGAAGTATTGCAATATATTCTTCATTCAAAAACAGTTAAATCCAACGGGATCATTCGTCCAAATCAAACCATATATCCTCACCGACTGATTGCAGAAAAAGTCTGACCCGCTTTGGAAAACAGTCGTTCTGATGAAACCGAAGTCCCCAATACTGGAAGATACCTCAACGCAATTTTATAAAGGATTGGAAACTGAAATTGAAGTTGAAGAATCGGATCCGAACATCTCGATGATAGTGGAGCATGTAAATACTGCCGCAACTCATCAGGTAGCCCACCAGAATTATCGTATTCTGTATATTTTGATGCCTCACGAACGAGATTGTCATGCTTAGCCCAAAGATCATTTACAGGATTCGGTGCTTGTGTTGGCATTTCAGGTTCGACGTTTACAGGAAAGCAATTTTTTGCTTCATGTCTCATCATGTCAGCTAGAGAAAAAAGTAAATAAAATAAAATCCAAAGCAAAATATCTCAATAATAATTTCTTCCTTACCAACCCACGAAATCGCCTTCGACGTACGCAAGGCACTCTCAAAGTGATTTTTTTTTTTGAATCGGGGATCAAGCAGAGTGGAGATTGCTAATAAGCTTAAGTGTTCGACGTGTAGAAATCGTTTGTCAATATTCGCAACAACAACTTGTTTTAAGAATACTGCTTGATTTGTTCCAACATCCATAGCTGCATAGTTCTGTGATAATTCGAATACAAACAAATAATTACAAAATTATCCTGATGGGGTCTGTAATTTTCACAGTTATCGAATAATTATTTATTACATACGTACCAACTTGAGAAGACGAACAAGCGGTATGATTTTGCTGGATGTCACATATTTTTCTCCAGACATTTCAGTAGTAACGGCCTCCAAAGGTTTCAACACTTGACATATATCTTTGAGGATATTCAATTCTTCGCCAGACAGCATTGCGGGACTTTTTGGAATGTCGAGTAGGACGATGGAAACATAATGAGCTATTGCCGAAAATCGTTCAATCATGTGCATATGCTGTTCCATCTGGTGCGAACATCTAAGATGAGAGAAAAGCATTTGCTCTCTGTAGCACCATCCCTAATTTGAACTTCACGTAGTTTCCTTGAGCCAGTTTCGCTTGATTTGAAAAATTTGATTATTTTTTTCATTTTTTAATAATTGTAATCATTTGACGTCCTGTGCGTGCTTCTCCAGTGCTGCTGATCCCTTCTTCATCTTGGAGCGAATCAGACTCGTCATTTTCATCCAGTATGGGATCATTCCTAGCTGAGTATATTTCACTGTAAAGCGGAACAGATTTACCAGCAACAAGGTTGATAGTATGGGCAAAACATGGCAAACGTTTTTCTTCACCGAATTCTGATTTGACGGCAGCAACGATGTTTGCCCCATGGTCTGGAACAATGCACGTAATTTTGTCATCCTCCAAGCCCCATGCGACGCAAACAGAACGCAAGAGTTTTGCAATGGCGACAGCTGTTTTCGCTTCAGCTAATGGTAATACACCAAGCAGAGAAGTCGTCATCTGTGAATCTGTTTTTAAATTACAATAAATATTCTTGTTATAAACAATAAACAGAAAATTCAGAAGAAAATCAATCATGATCGTGAAAAGGGCTGCATAGAGAGCCTGTCATTGTTCATTTTCTCTATAAGCCTCATAAGCCAGTGTATTTGACATTTCTCCGTTTTCATACATTTCAAAGTCATGGATATCAATACGCCTAGATTGATCAGTAAACGCATTGAGACACTTCGTCCCTCTAGTAGTTATACTCTTTTGGTAGTATATATTAGAGTCTGTATACAATATAGAGTCCCGTACAGAGGAATGCGCAACACTGCGTGGAATACAGACTATTTTTTTTTTTTTGGCAACCGGAATATTTGCTGTAACTTTGAGTGACTTTGATCAAATCACAAAATAAATTCATACTGAATGAAAAATTAAGCAACTTTATCGTGGCAAACGGAACATCCCAGCGAAAACCATTTCAAACATTATTTCATCTGATTTATTGAATGCTATTTAATCAATGAATAACGTGTATAAATTTATTCAAAGAATTTGAGTCAACGCAGAACTCAAGTTATTCCGCTTAGTTTTTCAAGTTATTTTAAGCGGAAATCATGTCACTGTGACAGAACAATAATAACCATTTGCAGTGAAGTCCAATGTTATACTATAATACCAAAACAAGACTTTTACAGTAACTAGGGTTGGCTATGTGTTGATTTTTAATTTTTAAATGTTATTTAACAAATCATTTTATTCCACGCATTTCACATTTAATGCTAATTTACTGAATCATTGTTTATTAGAAAATGAAATTTATTATTACTTGAAATTTTAGTGTAAACTAATTGCAAGAACACTGCTTGAATAACGTCCAACTGCTCTTCAATTTAAAGATAACTTGAAGTTGCTTTAGTTCGTATCTGAAATTCCTTCATCATCTTATAAGTTGGACGATATAAAATGGTTAATGAACTTAACCGAAGGCATCCGTAAATCAAACAAATCAAATCAGATCAGATCAAAAAGAGTATAATGAACAGATGGAAGAAAAAGTATACCAGGTGGTGCCAAACATAGTCTTGGTCTAAAATGTCTTCCTTTTTGCCTTTCTCAATAGAAAGGTATTGCAATTGCTCTGAAAACCGACTTTTTAACGGAGGCCCGGAGGGCCGAGTGACATATACCATTCGATTCAGTTCGTCGAGTTCGCCAAATGTCTGTGTGTGTATGTATGTGTGTATGTATGTATGTGTGTGTATGTGTGTGTGTATGTGACCAAAAATGTCACTCGTTTTTCTCAGAGATGGCTGAACCGATTTTGACAAACTAAGTCTCAAATGAAAGGTGCAACGTTCCCATAGGCTGCTATTGAATTTCTAATGGATCCGACTTCCGGTTCCGGAATTACAGGGTGATAAGTACGAACACGCAGAAAATGTCGATTTTAATAAATTCTGCAATGAAAATTTTTCCAAAATATGACCACAACTGCTTCGATTTGTAGTATTAGGTCACTAACATCCATTCAAAGTCTACTTTGCCACATTGGCCACCATCCTCGGTTCCGGAAGCCCCGGCGGAAGTATCTAAATTCAGAATAACAGTCACATCGGTTTCTCGGAGATGGCTAGACCGATTCGACTAAACTTGGCCTCAAATGAAAGGTATTGCGTCCCCGTAAATGGCTATTTAATTTCATCCCGATCCGACTTCCGGTTCCGGAGTTACAGGTTGTGGCGTGCGATCACATAGCAAATTGTGATTCAAACCGATACTCCGATGAAAGCAAAAAAGGTAAAAATTTCGCTAAAATGTCTCTCAAACAACTTAAATTTGCTGTTCTAGGTCACCGATGGCCAACCAAACTTTCGTTGACTACATTGACCACCACAGACGGTTCCGGAAGTGCCCGGGAAAAGCGGCCATCTTTCAAAACTTACGAACTCACATCAGTTTCCCGGAAATGGTTGGGCCGATTTTCACAAACTTAGTCCCAAATGATAGCTATAATATCCCCACAGATGTCTATAAAATTTCGTACGGATCGCTTATATGGGTCCGGAAATATAGACTAAATCGTCCGGTCACATATGAAATTCCCATATAAGTCGGTACTCTAATTTATTTTCAAAGGGGGGACCCTATGAAATTTCAGAAATCGAATTCGTATTTTTGATGCCAAACATCTTTAAAATGCATGAAACGTCGAGATTTTATGTTATCTCGAAATTTTTTTTTATAAAAATCGACTTTTTGGGACTTTGCCGATTTCGCACCTTTTTTCAGTTTAATATTACCGTGGCTGTTTTTTCTTTTTCAAAATTTTAGAACTCGTCATGTGATGTATAATAACAAAATGTAATATATGCATTTAAAAGTTTTTAATGAATATAAACAACGCACACATTCTCGTGATTCATGATTGAGAAAGGCACAATTGCACCGCTAGGTGGATTAAAATAGGTTTTTCAGTTTAATATTACCGTGGCTGTTTTTTCTTTTTCAAAATTTTAGAACTCGTCATGTGATGTATAATAACAAAATGTAATATATGCATTTAAAAGTTTTTAATGAATATAAACAACGCACACATTCTCGTGATTCATGATTGAGAAAGGCACAATTGCACCGCTAGGTGGATTAAAATAGGTTTTTCAGGTGGATCTTGTGGAGTTGGAGTATTCTGAAGATTTTTGACGATAGCGTGTTCGATAACTCAGAACGTAATTTAGTGTACCATATTGCAGGATACATTCCTAAGAGGGCTGGATGTTGTTGGCTCGAATCAAAACTTGTCGAAAGTAAACTAAGTTCATTTTATATCGTCAAACTGGCGCCAAGGTGGTGAAATCGCTAGAATTCAACGGGGTGCTGGAGCGACTACCCAGTAAAGCTCAGCCGGAAATGAACCGGAATTCCGGCTGGTTCCAGTTCGTATTCCGGCTCCAGTGACACAACCGATTCTAACTAGATTTCGGGACGTCACGAGTCTCGTCACTTGTAATGAAAACGTTTCATCAAACCTGGCAACACTCATGAAATCACTTACCATAAATATCTTTGAAGAAGAATGTCATAATATTCGCAATTAGATAATACAG
Organism: Topomyia yanbarensis; assembly: GCF_030247195.1. Taxonomy (NCBI): domain Eukaryota; kingdom Metazoa; phylum Arthropoda; class Insecta; order Diptera; family Culicidae; genus Topomyia; species Topomyia yanbarensis. Next base: position 77,221,563 of record NC_080670.1, read on the forward strand.
TGTTTTGTAACGTTCCGTTTGTGAATTTATCAACTATACAAAAAAGGGAAAATAAGTCTGATAGCAGGCATTGTAATCCTCTCTCACTCACGCGAGAAGCTTATCCGATGTCCAACTTTTCCGAGATAAGATGAGTCGCAAAATTCTCCGTCTCCATAAATAGCGTGAGAATGATTTTCCAGATAAAATTTATTTGACATTTTCCTTCTCACCGGAGAAGGTGATAAAATTTTAATTTCGTGGAAATCAATTAAAACTTCAAAAAATTAACTTAATTACAAAGAAAAGTGGCAAAGAAGTATGATGGACTTGTTTTTTCGTGAATAACGACAGCAAAGCAGCGAACGCAAAAAGGATACCGTGATAAACTCATTCACTCATTCTCCTGCTGTTTTATTTATCCGGAGAAATAACACGTTGTATTTATCAGGAGAAGTTGTGTGAGTGCCAATAACTTTTCGTGTGAAAATGTGAGTTTTATTGTCGCAGTAGTAAATTATCCGGACGCATTTATTTATATGAGCGATAAATGCAATGCCTGCCTGATAGTCGTTCAATGGCACTGTAGAGGTATGCATTCATCACGTTCTTGTTAACTTGCTGATTTTTGTAAGCAATATAAGAAATGAGAAAAGGTAAATATATAAACAAACAGTTTTTCACTCCTATTATTGTAATATTTTTCCTGCCAATAACAATACTCCCCTTGCGAGCACGCATGAGGGCATTGCTGAAGAAGTACCTGGTCAGACCATTCGGCATTTGATTCGGAATCCTGAATGGAGTCAGTATGGATTCCAAATCAAATGCAACAACCGATTCTGAGTCGGAATCGGTTGTTGCATTTGATTTGGAATCCATAATGACTCCATTCAGAAATCCGAACCGGTTCCGGAATGAGTTTAAGGCTCAAGTTACCTCAAGGCTTGGTAGTATGCGTAAGAAAAATTGTGCTCAGCTTTGCCACCAGATTATCAATTTAAACCTTTTCAAAACTCTAAAAGAAGAATATCAGTCGATTTATTAGATCATCACGATTCAATTCATGCAAAATACCTGCTGGAAAAACCATCGGCTTAGCTAAAACCACACCGAGCTGGGGTACGCAACACAACTGCGCAATGAAAAAACCACAGCCACTTTTTCAAAAGCACCATTTAGCTAAGCCGATGATTTTTCCAGCAGGTATTTTGCATGAATTGAATCGTGATGATCTAATAAATCTACTGATATTCTTCTTTTAGAGTTTTAAAAAGGTTTAAATGGATAATCCGGTGGCAAAGCTGAACACAAATTTTCCTACGCACACTACCAAGCGTTCAATTCTAACACATGCTTAAAAAAGGTAACTTGAACCTTAACTGGGTATGTTTGTTTACTTTGCACGATAGGTAGCCGGTGACATGTTCGATTGGTAGATTTGGCTTCATTCTGTGCGAGCCTTTATATAAGTAAACAACGCCTTTGGTATATATTAAGCGATGTGTTAAGAGAATATAAAAGAAAAGAATTTCTCATTGTTTCATACGTCCTATTGAAAACTTTATCACAGAGAACAGACATCCATGATCGAACAAATATATTAAAAAAACGTGTGTAAACATTTCAACTAATATATGATAAAACGCTAGCGCCTCCAAACCAACTTACCCCAACTATCCGTCAAATCTATCCCGGAGCCGGTTCGAGATCCTAAATGGATTCAGTATGAAATCTTGCTCAAAGAAAACAACCGATTCCGACTCAATCGGTTAATGCATTTGAGCTGGAATTAATACTGAATCAACTCAAAAGTCCGAACCGGTTCCGGACTGGTTTGACTGGGTAGAGGTATAACCGCTGTCAATTCAGTGGAACTCAGCCACTAAAAACATGACGACAGTAGCGCACCTAGTGAAAATATCCCAATTACCTTCGAAACCGTTGGTGATTTTTATACAAGTTGAATGATGAAGATGGACGTCTGTTCTCTGTGACTTTATCAAGAAATGTTTAGATTTTTCGTTGGATTAGGAAAAAAATGTTTACCAGCTACGAAGTGACAGGTTATACCCAAGTAGCTCTTGACGTGCATCATCTCTGTCAAAATATCGGTTGTCAAGCATACTGAAGAAGCATTACGTAGCTTATCCTTAATTGTGAGCTTCAAGGCATCATGTTTTCTACTGATCAAATTTGTGAGTTGCGTTTCAGCAGGAATTTTGTAGAGTGGACATACCGTTCTCATCAATTTTTTTAAACCAGATTTTTCGACTGTGTTCAAAGGTAAATTATCTTTACAAATCATAAACATGATTGCGTTTGTAATGGCTTTTCCCTTTTATCCATGTACTGAAACAAGAATTTGCAAATATATGATCGATTAAAAATGACATAATTTGTTAGATTTATGATAGTTCATCGGTCTGATACTGGTCTTTTGGCGCAGAGGCCCGCTTGGAAGAAAAACGGGCAGCCAGCAAAAATCCGTCAGGATTCCGGCAGCTGTCAAAATTATCAAAATGGCGCTGCCAGAATTCAGCTATACTCCTTCCAGTTATGGCAGGCAGATTCGCCTCACTGGTTCTGTTTTGTTTATCGTTGTTTCATTTTCGCCATATTAATATTTTTCCAAGAAGGATAGTTTTGGCAGATGAAAAAATAGGAAGAAACAAAGATTTTGGTTTCAAACAAGGTAAGTAATATGGATTTCATGTCTCCAGGCATGTTTTTATTATAAATTTACATAAAATTAAAAAAAAATTAAGAAAAAATACAAGCAAAACCTGAAGCGGTACAAAGCCGGTCCTGCCGGTGCGTGCCTGGCAGAAATCCGGCAGAAAAAAAACCGTTAATAACCGTAAGGCGAAAAATTCTGCCAGAAACGGTTGTTGCATTTGAGCCGGCCGGCTGGGCAGCGCTCTGCCAGCCAGACCCCCAGAAATTGTGCCAGAGTTTTTATTTCGCTGCCGGCTCTCTGGGGGGAATCCTGCCAGGCACGTCCGAGCGGGGGATAGGGCGCTGATCTTGTAAACCAATCATCGTATGTGCCTATCCCCAGGAAGGTTTTTCAATATTGCTTGTGGCACTGAAAACTGGATTCTAACCGCACTGCGCGCTTGCTATTCTTCTATTAAATTCTTCTCATAGACCGGTTAGTTCGACTCGTCTGTCTATAAAAGTACCATCTCTATCACATGAAATACATGTGTTTTGACAGCTCGCAGTTTTCAGTAGCTGTTTGATTACTCGCGCTTTGAAAGTGCGGAGTCCAGGTTGGTGGGAAGTGCGCAATACGATCGTGACACTTGCCTTATTCATTAAAAATCGTCCGTGCACCTGGCATCCATGCCACATTCGTCAAGTTTGATGCAATACTCATTGGTCACTGCACAGTGACGTCATGCATTAAATGTGACAGGTGGTGGTCCTGTTGATTATATTTTGAATTTAGAGATTATTCGTATTCTCAAAATGATATATTGGGAAACATTTGAAATATATTTCATGTTTTTGGAAGTATAGATGTACTCCAGAACGCTTTACAGTTAAATTGTGCTATTCCCTATTGTGTGGAAATGTATATGAAAGATCCTATAAGTGAACTAATTATTTGTTTATCAACTACTTCTAGTGTTCTCTGAATCGGTAAGTAGTTCTGCGGTAAAATTTCTTGGGAATTGATTATTGAGCTTATGTTAATGGAATTTAAATTTGTTAAGTCCAAACTGTAAACAAAAGGACCAGCACTTGTCAAATTTGTGAGATTAGGGCATTTCATACAATGGTCAATACAAAAAAAAAATTTTAATTACTAGAGGAAGCAAAGCGCTACAGAGTTGCATGGCCTTACTTTCCCTGCCCCAGCTCTATCGGAATGATATTTCCCAGTTAAACTCATTCCGGAACCGGTTCGGATTTCTGAATAAAGTCAGTATGGATTCCAACTCAAATGCAACAACCGATTCCGACTCAATCGGTTTCAGAATCGGTTGTTGCATTTGAGTTGTAATCCATACTGACTCCATTCAGGATTCCGAATCAAATTCCGAATGATTTGACCGAGTTGCTGCGCTGTTTGTTTACTATAGGTTGATCAGCCGTTCTTTAGAAAATCCTAGAGAAAATCTGTGAACATAAGCACCGGTAAACAAAGAGCGCATGTCATTTCGGTCGGGTTGGAGCTGGGAAAGTAACGCTATGTAACTCAGCGTATATTACTTCGTACATTAATCATCAAATGAAAACCTGGGAGTTATAACTATAGATGTTGGATTAATTTATGTAATGTCAGATGAAAGTAGGGTTGTTTTTATCAGACTTCGGTGGTAAATCGATCCAACTCATCTTTCCCATGTATGATAGGCTGTCTAACGCAAAACTTTAAATAGTCATTCGACGTCTCTTTCATAGCATGAACCAAGAAAATGATTCTGATTTTGACAAGCACTATACAAATTCAAAGGATACGCAGATAAAACATATTTCTTAATAAAAACCGAAGGCACGGGGAAGATAGTTGGTTTTCTTTAAATTCCAGTTTTATTTTTTTTAAATAAAGCGCTTTTATTAAATATCATTTTTCATTCGGTACAAAAAAACTTTTCTAACCCTTTGACAATTGAATTTGGTTTGCAAATGATACTTTCAAAGTGAAAATCACTATTTTCAACGAAAATTAAATTTTGCTTGTATTTTGACCGCTGCATTAGCAAACATGATCATTTTGACTGCAGCGCAGCCCTATGTGTCGGTTTGTCGTTAGACAACAAATTAGGTAGATCTGTTCTGTTCGTTAAAATTGATAGTGATGGGCGAGTTCATGCTGTGTTGTTTAGAATATAGAAATGGTGAAATTGTCAGATAATCGTCCAATAATCGAGGCTAATTAATCGATTACTTAATAATCGAGATGTAAGGTAATCGATTAAAAATTAATCGATTATTTCCTTTACTAATCGATTAACTCGATTAATCGATCAGTAATCGGACATCCCTAGGCCGAGGGGCAATTCACTCCCCATTCAAAGTGAATTGAAAATACCCAATTGAAAAAATACACGAGAAATGGTTCAATACACCTTAATACATTTAATACGCCGAAAATACACTAAAGCACTAAAATACGTTACTTCTGGAAGAATTTTTCAATACGTCGATAATACGTCAAAAATACGCTAATACACAAAAATACGTTAGAACCGGAAATATTTTTCAATGCGTCGATAACAATCCAATTCGTCAAGTAATACACTGTTGATACAAGCCATACAAATATTACATTAATTTCATGCCAAATGAAACTAATTGAGTATATTTCTTATTATGACATAGCGTATGTTTTTTCAAGCTAGATTGTTTACTTTTGTCGGAATTGGGACTCCCAGCAAACGGACTCAGAATCGGTGAATCATTAGAATGACAAGTAGGCAGAAATCAATCAGAATTCTTGTTAGTTTGATTCAGAGGAACAATCCCATAATCTTAAATGGAAATAAACATCCCGTACATTTGAAAATACTCCCAGGGGACGTGAACATAAATAAATCCGGAACTTCCTACCAGCATCAGTTGGAAATTTTTGATCAAGAATTCGCTCATTTTATCGACATAAACAATGGTTTAATGTTTACCCTAAATAGTGAAGCTCTAAAATCTTGCAAGTTCAAAGTTTACATTGCGATGGATCATTTTGTTTAGATATATAAGTTGCATTATAAATCAACACTCGTTGGGGGAATAGAATCGAAACCAACGCTCGATGAATTGAGAATGCAAAACACAAGATTGTACGCAGCTCACCTGGGTTCGATTCCCAACCCCGCACATAGGGTTAGAGATTTTTCCACAAGAGATTACTCTAACCAGAAAAGAGGCGAATGACCCTAAGGTTAAAACCTCTATAATTAAAATAATACCAAACACAAGAATCCGAATTACGAGTCGCTTCCGATCAACTTGCAGGAATGAGTTCAGCCATAACTCTAAGTCCAGTTGAAATTCCGGCTGGATTCTGCCAGAATTCAGGCTCTAGTGACGCAACCGAGTCTAGTACAACCAGTAGGAATTTCGGCTGATTTTACTTAGGAGCATCTCAATTTTACTGAGATGCATCTCAATTTTTGAAACAAATTTAGATAATACTGCAGTGATTAAATATAATACCGCGTTGCTCAAAAATTACCATTGGGTAATCCTAATTAGAAATTCTAATTCTCTAAATAATAAAATTTGGCATAATGCTTAATTGTTCGTTAATCTTGAAAAATCACTAGTAATTCCATTTGTACTAATTTTATTATTTGCATTTATGAAATTATTCTACTTGCATTCTACAATAACATTTAAACGTCAAAATTCAGTAACATTCGGTTTCAATTGATTATTCAACAAAAATACAATGCGTGCATACAATTGTACGTTTTAGTACACTAATCCATAAGAATTATGAAATAATTCACCAATACGCATAATACATTGCATTTCGTTAACAATACACAAATACGTTTTTAATGCGCTAATACGTAAGAATTATGAAAGAAATAACCAATACTCATCAATACACAAAATACATGTCATTTCGTGAAAAATACACAAATACGTCTCTCAATACGTTAGCCTGAATCTAAAATACTAGAGTGAGTCGCCCCTCGCCCTAGGCACTCTCTTCTCTGATGTATCTCCTACTTATCGGAAATGTCGATTTTTGGCGATGACATTCTTCTTTCATAATATATTTAACCAAATTATTTCGTATAACAGCAAAATACTTACGGATGTCATTACGTGATAAAATTTGCTACTTTGTGCGAGGAAAATATTACTTATATATGCATATGTTTGGTCACGATATATCGCTTAATTCCAATTTCATTGTATTTCATATCGCGAGTTAATTTGAAATTTTTTACAGGCAGCTACATTACTTACATACCAACCATGCTGTGATTACCAACTCTTTTTAGACTGAATATTGCAAAATCAAGACTAAATTATCTGGCGAAATTGGGTGCTTAATATTCTGGTTAACATAAACTAAAACTATTTATAAAATATTTGTATCTTATCTAGGGGCAGATCACTTTTGATGCATTTTTAAAAATCAGCGAAATTATATGCATTTATTTACATCAAAATAGAAATTCATAATGTATTTTGCGTCGCGTGCAATGTTTTTGCGTTGCGTGCAATGTTGTTTGCGTTGTGTGTAAGCATAGCATAAGCATAAGCATAAGAGATCGCCCGTGGTTGCTACTCCGTTATTGACCAGAACCAATTGGGATTGTAAAATGTTGATTGGAACAACATGCTTGGGAATAGCACGATGAGCCACATTGTACAATCTATATTGATCCCTGCATGCTGATCAATACCGACGCCGGCCACGTCCGAATGCAGATCTTCTGGGGAAGGAAGGAATGTTAGTCCGATACATGTTGCTGCTAGAGACCGAGGAATCCTCTGCATCTCCACATGTATCACGGGAAGGGGATATTTGTTAGCAAGTGTGCCGGTAGCGTTATCATGTGAAAATTGCTCTGGGCAGCCGGCTGCCGAGAATTTGGGAGATTTATCATTTGTTGCATTAATGCGATTGGTTAAATATGCAAATTAAACTCCGGATAGCCGTCTATGAGGAGTATTGCTTATATTTTAATAAATCGATATCGTTCAATTTTTCATCACGCCGCGAATGTTTTGTGTATTCTGCCGTGTCTGTGTAAAGTTTTCCCGGCGATCGTTTGAATAAAATTCCAAATCTAAGTGGTAGAGTGGTAGAGAGGAACTGTTACTAATCTTGAATTGCAACAATAAAGTGCCGGTTCTAAACAATCATTACCGCGCGCGATTTATTTATTGTTATGCTAACTATTGGTTATACTGAGTACTAGCTAAGTGTAAAAAATGCGATAGTCGAAAGAATTACAGTTGTGAAAGATGATGATGATATTCTATATATATAGAATTTCTTTTAAGTTTAAGGGGACATAGGAGTGTCTTACTTCACCCTCCGACATGTTAAAAAGGCAAAACGGATTGTAGCTTCCTTGCAAACTACAAAACAGTTGTACGCGAAATCCCGTTCCCCATTCCCTCAAAGAACCACGAAGTTGCCAATGCACAAAATAGATGCAACGCGGCACCATGAACCGGCGCTCGCACGTTCACCGAAAATTAACAATTTAAAAGGGCCCCAAACCACATAAAATCATCCAGTCCACGACCCATCCCCCTTCAAAAGTTCAATCATATATTATTATATTAATTATAAACAAGATGGTGGAAATTTTAACAAAAAAACTTTCTTTTTGATAAATCGTCCTTAATTACACAAAAAAAGTTACAACCAAAACCTTCCAAAATAGACGAGTAACAGACCAGACAAACCAACGAGCATTCAAACGAAAAAAGGGAACGCTTGAGCGATCCCTGAGGCATTCTTGGTACCAGCCTTGAAGGCGTTGATCGAGAAAAACGCCTATTCCAATGCGGTCAAACGAAGCACCACACTACCTCAACAATAGGATTGTGCACCAAACCACCTCAACATCACCGCCGCACACTCAATACACAGACCAATAAAACTTGCATGAGAAATGGGAGTCACCGCGCACGGACATCAACACTCAACCATACGCACGCATCTACAATTGTAAGGACAAGTGTGAACGCGCGCATATAAAATATACGGAAGAATAACGATGCCCATGTACAGTATTGAATCAGCACCAAATAGGATTGGATAGAAGCGGAGCGGAACCGGATTGGAGTTAGCTTATAGTACATTATTATCCACCCGAACAGGTCACAGGTAGAAATAGCAGACTTTCCTGCGACATACAAAAAAAAGCGCACGGCAAAATACAAAAACCCCTGTTCCAGTTTCGTTGGGTGGAATGCAATGATGCTGTAATCCGAGTTCAGAGCCGAAGGTATGTGCAGTACCCTGTGTAAAACAGGCTCGTATCATAGGGACAGTAAAACACCCACAAAGCAAAACCTAACATTTTACTGGCAAATTAACCCAACACTACTGTATCCTAGGGACGTACATATTTGGATTAGCTTAGCTTAGTTGACCGCACGTGAGTCTCCCGTGACTGAATAAAACCCGCTGAAATTGCACACTGAACCGATTGTATGATACCCGGGTCGCAGGAGAGAACTGATGCTAGTAGCTAGAGAAACATTCCGGTAGACATTGTGATCCAGCCAAGTACTCACGCGCTTTGTATTTTCATTTCAAATCAAAGCCCTCTGGTGCACAACCTCCAGTAAAAAAATGAATGCCGTTCGAATACGCATCCTAACACTCATCTCTTCGCGAGGCGTTACATAAAAGGATAAAGTATAGATTTTGTAAAATGAACGCGCGAGACACAGACTTCGAGTTACACAAGACTACTAGAAAATGTAATTGAGACATCTATTCATCTATTTTTGCGCGAGAAAAGAAATAATGCGTTTTCCGAACAGCCGGCTATCCGGAGTGAGTTATTTATGTTAACCTGTGCTTGATTTTCCGATCGGTAGACATTTACACGAGACAAGTAGTCTTATTACATGTTGTATGAAAGTAGGCTAGTTCGAAACGCCATTGATTTTTCTTATCCTGAACCCCAAAAAATAAATTGGGCGCTCGCACTTGATTCTCGTGCGGTTCACTTGTCATCATTGCTAAAATCATCCCTCTACACACGCGGCCGTCCCACAATTATCCGCAACAAGTGTAGCAACGAATGGAGTTCAGGAACTGTCCCACTATCAACGAATATGAACAGAAAAAATGCGATGAACCCCGCTCCCCATTAATTCATATTAAACCCGACAACCATTATTCAGACATCACAAAAAGTTGCCCGAAACACCATCAACTCAGCCGAGCGCGCTCCTAAAAGAACAGCTGATTTCTCGTCACACTAAAACAATATACTGGGGCGCGCAATACAACTATGTACCGAAACCAAACCCACAGCCACTCCGTCAAGAGCAACACTCAAGTAGGTCCAGCAACCCACGTGCATAATTCGAACAACAACCTTCAAATATATCAAACGATTCTCCGATTCAATAACCCAATAAACTTTTGACTCGTAAAGCATTTGCCATTCCAGCGGATTTACATTCCCGATGATGCTTCGCTACCAAGTGACAAAATCATAAACAAACTCTAAAAGAGACTACGTTTCTACATCAGTATTGCACTAATGCAATGTGAGAATAAAAATTGATATTACCTCAAAGTGGTGGTAAGCTATACTAGTACAAATTTGCCCACAACAAACCCGAAACAAAACCTGCACGCAACTGTCATTGCGAATACAAAAAAAACAAGAAGCCACTACACCCCGTAACCACTAAATCCCACCGACACACTCGCTTCTAAACAACGAGCAACCATTTATGTGTGCATTAAATATGCTCAATTTGTCAAACAGTGTGCGGAAAACACTCGATTGTGTAAATGCGAACTAAACAGCTCCAAAGCTCAAAAGAGCAGGAAAAAACATACCTATGCACACTGTACTGCAGCTGCGCTCGGTACCTATCAAAACAAACTGCCATGGACAAACTGCCGCTCAAAAGAACCGGTCACCTCGAATGAACACTACAACCGGTTAAAACACGTAGGAAATATAGGGCGATAAGCCCACCGTCACCATGCCTCCACCATCACCCCACCCACCCGAAGTCGCCGGCCAGAGCAGCGTCCGCCATCCCGACTCGAGTCCCCGCTGCGCCCAAACACAAGTACCTCACCGCTCTCAAAGCGCCCGTGTTACTATCCCGGCTCCAAACAACGAAGAAAAGTAGTCGATGCCAACCCGCACGCACCCCATCGACCGCAGGCCGAGCAACCAACGACTCAGCGAGGCCCCTCCCCAACATGGCGAAAACAGGCACTTCACCCTAAAACAAAAATCCAAAAATCCTAAATACAAGCTCCCATCACTAACACAAAAAGAATAAATTCAAAATAAACTTATCCGTTTGATGCTCCTCTCCATGCTCCATACAGCAGAGATCTTTGGCGTACACACACCTTCCACGTTGGCAGTGTTAATGGTTCGCTCTTTATTACTACTACCACGAAGATTCGCAATTGAGAGCCGGAACATACACAAACACTTTCACGAGCTCTGCTGAGAATTGCGCTTTTCAGCAAACTTTACTATAATTTAATCTAAAAATTTCCATTGCGCACGAGTGGAAACTTGTATAAATTTGCATCACAATGAATTGAATCACTTTGTTTTATCATTCGGTACACTATTCTGGGCATTCCAACCCGCAAATCACTTCAAATTTAACAACTTTAGAGAGCACCAAAAACTACGACTCAGTTGGCGGCTCTGTTGTTTGCGTTGTGTGTAAGACGTCAAAACCCTACAGAAAAACTAGCCCTACATTTAACAAAACGTCGAACAAAGTGGATCAGCGTAGGACCATGATCGAACAAAAATATTTAAAAAACGTGTGTAAACATTTGAATTAATATACTAAAAACACTAGCGCCGCCACACCAACCTATCCCAACTATCCGTCAAATCGATTCCGGAACCGGTTCGAAATCCTGGATGGATTCTGCATGGAATCTAGCTCAAAGAAAACAACCGATTCCGATTCTATCGGTTGACGCATTTGAGCTGGAATTCATGCTGGAAGTCCGAATCGGTTCCGGACTAGTTTGACTGGGTAGAGGAATAACCGCTGTCAATCCTATCGAACTCAGCCACAAAAAACATGACGACAGTAGCGCACCTGGTTTGGATATCCCAACTACCATCGAAACCGTTAGAGATTTTACACAAGTTAAATGCTGAAGATGGACGTCTATTCTCTGTGTTGTAGCTTTCATTTGAGACAAAATTTGCGGAAGTCGAGTCAGAAATTTCTGAGAAGCAGATGTAAATTCAATTTAGGAATTTAACCACTTTCCCGAAGCGTTCGGTTCACTGAAGGTGTCCAATGTGGTCAACGTGGATTTGATTGGGCATTTGGGAGCTGAAACTATAATTCCAAACATTTTCAAACACATTTTGTGAAGTTTTGCGTGTTTTAGATACCGTGCTGATTCCGATTTATATGAGAATTTCATGCAAGACCCCACTCTTCAACCTGTCACTCAGGAACCGGAAGTCGGAATTAAATGAAATTCAACAGCAGCCTATGGGAACGTTGTACCTTTCATTTGAGACTAAGCTTGAAAAAATCGGTTCAACCATCTCCGAGTAACCGATGTGCATATTTTTGGTCACATACACACAGACATACACACGAACACACACAGACATTTGCGTCGAACGCGAAGCGCCCAAGGAAGACACCAGGCGAGGGTGCAAAAACCGACACCATACGGCGTGCAACCGTCAGCCGTTTGGTCGAGGTAAGCGGGGGCGAGAGTGACCCCGCTGGGCAGAGTGATGGTACCAGCAATCCGGCGCAATCGGGGCAGGGGGGCGTAAGCCCCTGGACGGTGTTCACCAAGAAGAAGCCGGCACTGACACCGGAGGTACCGCGGCTCGCGAAGAAGGCCAAGGACAGAGGCGAGGCCTTGTGGTTAAAAACCGACAAGGACAAATACGCCGACGTCCTAAAGTCGATGAAGGCGGCCGAAAGCCTCTCGGCCCTTGGGCAAGACGTGCGTAGCGTGAGACGCACCAACACAGGGGAAATACTTCTGGTGCTGAAGCGAGGCGCACAATCTAGTGCAGTGTACAAGGCCTTGGCCCAAGAGGTCTTTGGTGAAGGCGCCCTGGTCAAGTCGCTAGGAGCGGAAATGACTCTCCAGTGCAAGCATCTGGACGAGTTCACGACCGCAGATGATGTCGTCGCAGCCGTCAAGGAGCAATGCGACGTGACAATCGAGCGGGCCTCGTTTTAGAGGGGGACCCTCCGGCACCCAAGTAGCCTACCTCAGGCTACTGAAGGCGGATGCAAAAAGGTAACCGAGAAAGGTAAACTGAAGATCGGCTGGTCGGTATGCCCAATTAGCATACCCCAGCCGTGGATTCAGTGGATAGGTGCTATCGGTGCCTTGAGTCCGGCCATAAATCCTACGAGTGCAAGGGCATAGACAGGAGCAAACTATGTCGTCGCTGCGGCGAGGAGGGGCATACGGAGCGGAGTTGCACTAAGGCGCACAAGTGCCTTATCTGTACCGCTAAGAAGCAAGCCCGTAATCATGCCATGGGCGGACCTTCGTGTCCCTTCGGTGAGGTAAATAAGAAGAAGCCGTGAACGTTACACAGCTAAATCTTAACCATTGTGCAGCAGCCCAACAGCTGCTGTGGCAGTCGGTCTCGGAGTCGAGGACAGATGTCGCCCTCCTATCAGACCCGTACAACATCCCTGCCGGCAACGGCAATTGGGTGTCGGACGGGTCTGGAATGGTGGCAATCTGTACAACGGGACGGTTCCCGGTTCAGGAGGTAATACACTCCTCCGCCGAGGGTGCTGCGATTGCCAAGATCAATGGTGTGTTTTATTGCAGCTGCTACGCTCCACCAAGGTGGCCAATAGAACAGTTCAACCAGATGATCGACAGGCTCTCGTCAGACCTAGTGGGCCGGAAACCGGTAGTCATAGCAGGAGACTTTAACGCTTGGGCAGTGGAGTGGGGCAGCCGCTGTACAAATAACAGGGGCCAAGCGCTAATGGAGGCGCTTGCGAAACTCGATACTGTGCTAGCTAATAATGGCTCCGCTAGTACATTCCGTAGAAACGGGGTGGAGGCGTGGATTGACGTAACATTTGCCAGCCCGAGTCTGGCTCCAGGCATGGAATGGAGGGTAGACGAAGGCTACACCCATAGCGATCATTTAGCAATCCGCTTTAGGATCAACTATGGTGTGCAGCATCCGAGGGCGGGAGATCCCTGTCAGGTACGCGGGTGGAAGTCCAATCACTTCGACAGCGAAGCTTTCACCGCGGTCCTGGGACTGGAGGCCAACACCGACAGTCTAAGCGGGGATGCGCTGGTAGCTGTTCTATCACGCGCGTGCGACGCCACTATACCGAGAAAAACCCTGCCAAGAAACGGCAGATGCCCGGTATCATGGTAGAGTGCCGAGATTGCACCTCTACGATCAGCCTACCTCAGAGCTAGACGTAATAACATACGTACATGGAACTACTGAGATCCAGAGCTACAGGTCCAAAGCCCTGGTAAAGGAGGATGGTTGTGATGATCCGGGCCGAGATCACCACGTAAAGCAAGGTAGGGCATAACCCCAATTCCAAGGCGTGAAGCGACCCGTGCCGAGGGATGAGTGATCGAGGGGGTGAAAAAGATGCTCGATCGTTAACGGAGCCTGTGGGGTACCTGGGCAACCCCCACAGTAAGCGTCCCTTACCACGCTAATGCGGAGCTCTGGCGTGGCGGACATATATTTCTCGCGCTACTCGTGGGAATTTTCATGGAGCAAAATAAAAATAAAAATAAACAGACGGAGGTGCCAAACCCCTTCGCAAGAGGTGGTTTGGCGAGGTCTCCCCCCCGTGGGGAGAGTAGTGGAACGATGAGTGCTGTACTCGAAAGCACCAGTGACCCCCCAGCAGCAGTAGGCAATACCCCTACCAATGCATCGGAGGGGCCAATAGCTGCGATGCGCAAAGTAGCGAAGCAACTCGATGCTATAATCGATTTCGCTAGCGCAAAGCAGAACATAGCCAAGGAGTTGAAGTTGAGCCTTCTGGAGCTCCGGAAAGCTGTTCGTGTCGCAAGACAGGAACAGCAGGCATATGTTGAGAGGGTGGAATGTCGGGAGAGGCCCGACAGAGAAACCCAGACAGTGGCCTCCAATAGGGAGGAAAGAGAGAAGGTTAATAGAGGTTCACAGACAGTGGCCTTTACCTTCTATGGAGCAGCCACGTCGATCGGAGCGGCGACCGAGTTCCCCTCGAAGGGAAAGGGAAAGGGCAATCGCAAGACGGCATCGAATGCGAAGCGCCCTAGGAAGTCGCCAGGAGAGGGTGCCAAAACCGTCACCACTCAGCGTGCAACCGTCAAGGTCAAACGCCGCCTGGGTGAGGTAAGCGAGGGCGAGAGTGACCTCGCTGTCGAGAGCGATGGTACCAGCAACCCGGCACGACCGGGGCAGGGGGGCTCAAACCCCTGGACGCTGGTTACCAAGAAAAAGCCGGCACCGAAACCGGAGGTACCGCGGCCTGCGAGGAAGGCCAAGGACAGAGGCGAAGCCTTGTGGTTAAAAACCGACAAGGACAAATACGCCGATGTCCTTAAATCGATGAAAGCGGCCGAAAGCCTCTCGGCCCTTGGGCAGGATGTGCGTAGCGTAAGACGCACCAACACGGGAGAGATGCTCCTGGTGTTGAAGCGAGGCGCACAATCAAGTGCAATATACAAGGCCTTGGCCCAAGAGGTCCTTGGTGAGGGCGCCCAAATCAGGTCGCTAGGTGCGGAAACAACTCTCCAGTGCAAACACTTGGACGAGTTCGCGACCGCAGAAGACGTCGCCGCAGCCGTCAAGGAGCAATGCGGCGTCACAATCGAGCGGGCCTCTGTGCGATTGAGGGACGGACCCTCTGGCACCCAAGTAGCCTACCTCAGGCTACTGAATGCGGATGCCAAAAAGGTAACCGAGAAAGGGAAGCTGAAGATCGGCTGGTCGGTATGCCCTATTAGTATACCCCAGCCGCCTTCAGTGGACAGGTGCTATCGGTGCCTAGAATCCGGCCATAAAGCTTACGAATGCAAAGGCCTAGACAGGAGTAAGCTATGTCGTCGATGCGGCGAGGAGGGGCATAAAGAGCGGGGGTGCACTAAGGCATATAAGTGCCTTATCTGCACCTCTAAGAAGCAAGCCCATAAACATGCTATGGGCGGACCTTCGTGTCCCTTCGGCGAGTTAAATAAGAAGAAGCCGTGAGAGTCACACAGCTAAATCTTAACCATTGTGCAGCAGCCCAGCAGCTGCTCTGGCAGTCGGTCTCGGAGTCGAGGACAGATGTCGCCCTATTATCAGACCCGTACAGCATCCCTGCCGGCAACGGCAATTGGGTGTCGGACGGGTCTGGAATGGTGGCAATCTGTACAACGGGAAGGTTCCCGGTTCAAGAGGTAATACACCCCTCCGCCGAGGGTGTGGCGATTGCCAAGATCAATGGTGTGTTCTATTGCAGCTGCTACGCCCCACCAAGGTGGCCAATAGAACAGTTCTACCAGATGATCGACAGGCTCTCGTCGGACCTCGTGGGCCGGAAACCGGTAGTAATAGCGGGAGACTTCAACGCTTGGGCAGTGGAGTGGGGCAGCCGCTGTACAAATAGCAGGGGTCAAGCGCTAATGGAAGCGTTTGCGAAACTCGATACTGTGCTAGCTAATGATGGCTCCGCTAGTACATTCCGTAGAAACGGAGTGGAGGCGTGGATTGATTTGACCTTTGCCAGCCCGAGTCTGGCTCCAGGCATGGAATGGAGGGTAGACGAAGGCTACACCCATAGTGATCATTTAGCAATCCGCTTTAAGATCAACTATGGTGTGCAGCATCCGAGGGCGGGAGATCCCTGTCAGGTACGCGGGTGGAAGTCCAATCACTTCGACAGCGAAGCTTTCACCGCGGCCCTGGGACTGGAGGCCAACACCGACAGTCTAAGCGGGGATGCGCTGGTAGCTGTTCTATCACGCGCGTGCGACGCCACTATGCCGAGAAAAACACTGCCAAGAAACGGTAGATGCCCGGTATACTGGTGGAGTGCCGAGATTGCAGCTCTACGGTCAGCCTGTCTCAGAGCTAGACGTAGGATGCAAAGAGCTCGCACCGAGGATGCAAGAGAGAACCGCCGTGAAGTGTTTCGAGCTGCGAAATTAGCCCTTAACAAGGCTATTAAAAGCAGCAAGAGAGCGTGTTTCGACAACCTGTGTGAGAGTGCCAACGCGAATCCGTGGGGTGACGCCTACCGGATTGTGATGGCCAAGACCAAAGGGGGCTCCTCACCCCCAGAACGGTCTCCGGACCGGTTGGCAACGATTATCGAAGTACTCTTCCCGTCTCGAGCCACAAGCCCCTGGCCACCTGCACTACGAGACAGTGCGGGCACGGTCGAAATGGTGGCTCCAGTGACGAACGAAGAACTACTCGCAGTGGCTAAATCCCTAGCAATGAACAAAGCTCCAGGGCCGGATGGAGTCCCGAACAACGCTCTCAAGGCAGCGATCATAGCGAACCCGAACATGTTCAGGCTAGCTATGCAGAGATGACTTGACGAGTGCCGTTTCCCCGATAGATGGAAAAGGCAGAAACTGGTGCTGTTGCCGAAGCCCGGGAAGCCGCCAGGCGACCCATCGGCGTACAGACCAATCTGTCTGATAGACACGACTGGCAAACTGCTTGAGAGGATCATCCTCAACAGGCTCACCCCGTACGCGGAAGGTACGGACGGTCTGTCAAGCAACCAGTTTGGCTTTCGGAAGGGTAAGTCCACAGTGGACGCTCTCAACTCAGTGATAAATACTGCCGAGATAGCGATCCAACGAAAAAGGCGAGGTATTCGATACTGTGCGTTAGTGACACTTGACGTGAAGAATGCATTCAACAGCGCAAGCTGGGATGCCATCGCGCTCTCGTTACACCGGCTTAGCCTACCGGTGGGTCTGTACCGGATCCTGGAAAGTTACTTCCAAAACCGCGTACTGCTATACGAGACCGATGCCGGTCAGAAAAGGGTTCCGATTACCGCCGGAGTCCCGCAGGGCTCGATCCTAGGCCCGGTGCTATGGAACCTCATGTATGACGGGGTTCTGAGACTGAAGTTCCCTCCTGGGGTCAAGATCGTCGGCTTTGCCGACGACGTAACCTTGGAGGTCTACGGGGAGTCAATTCCTGAGGTAGAACTAACCGCAGAACACGCGATTAGCACGGTGGAGGAATGGATGAGCGCGAGAGGCCTGGAGCTCGCTCATCATAAGACGGAGGTAGTTATCGTCAACAACCGCAAGTCGGCACAACATGCAGTTATCCATGTGGGAGAAGTCGCGATCACTTCACAGCGAAGTCTGAAGTCTCTCGGAGTCATTATAGACGACAAGCTGACCTTCGGCAGCCATGTCGACTATACGTGCAAGAGAGCGTCGACTGCTGTTGCGGCACTATCGAGAATGATGTCCAACAGCTCAAAGGTGTGCGCCAGTAGACGTAGGTTACTGGCAGGCGTTGCCGTATCTATCCTCAGGTACGGCGGCCCGTCATGGTCAAGAGCACTGAGGGTAACCAGTTACCTACAGAAACTGGAGAGCACCTACCGCGTGATGTGCCTCAGAGTGATATCTGCCTACCGCACGGTATCACACGATGCATCCTGCGTGATAGCGAGCATGATGCCAGTCGGGCTGGTCATTCGGGAAGATGAGGAGTGCTTTGAGCTACGTGGAAATAGGGGAGCCCGCGAGCGCACCAGGGTGACCTCGGTCGCCAGATGGCAGCGTGAGTGGGACAACTCCTCGAAAGGTAGGTGGACCCACCGGCTGATACCTAGCATATCGAGCTGGGTGGGAAGACCCCATGGGGAAGTTCACTTCCACCTGACACAATTCCTGTCAGGCCATGGCTGTTTCCGTCAGTACCTCCACAGGTTCGGGCACGCGGAGGTCCCAGTCTGCCCGGACTGCCCAGGTGTAGATGAAACTGCCGAACACATACTGTTCGTATGTCATCGGTTCGACGTCGAAAGAAGAGCAATGCTTGACGTCTGTGGCTGGGACACAACCCCGGATACCCTTATCCAGCGGATGTGTCAAACGGTGGAGAAGTGGAACGCAGTCTCGGCTGCTACCATCCAGATTGCCAGTAGGCTACAGGTAATCTGGCGAACCGAGCAACAGACGGCGGGCACGGCTAACTAGTGATTGGTTAGCTGGAGCGAAAAAGGCCAAGCGCAAAATAAGAGAGTGAATGGTCTGTTCATGCCGAGGTAGGTTGGCGCAGCGAATGGCAACCGCGTAAGGGGTAAACCCAGCCACCCCGAAGCAAGACAGAAGAGTGAGTGTATAGGCGTATAAGTGGACTGCCTCATGCCAAGACGGGAGGGTCGTAGCGTAGTATGTTGGAACTAAGCTATCGATGCCTCATGGCGTGGCAGAGGAGTGAAAGGGTGAGCATCCAAGTCAGTCTCACACTGCATGTTAAGGGTGAGCATAAAAGTCAGCCTCACAGGTTGGTAGCAAGCAAGGAATGAAAAAGGTGAGCACAAAAGTCAGCCTCGCATGGTATGTCAGAAGTGGGGCCTAAGAAAAATGTCCCACATGGGATGCCAGAGGGAGTGACAAAGGTACAATAGAGTGGCACGATTGAGAGTGAATCAGGTGATAGGGTGAGCACCCAAGTCAGCCTCACATGTATGGGTAGGGCGAGCACAAAAGTAAGCCTAGCAAGGAATGAGAAAGGTGAGCACACAAGTCAGCCTCGCATGGAACGTAAAAGGTGAGCACAAAAGTCAGCCTCATGTGGGAGTGTTTGAGAGCGAATCAAAGTGTGATTGAGAGAGCACCCAAGTAAGCCTCATACAGGATGTATGATCGCGTGAGTGAGAGTGAATGAGTACACTTAGTACAGCCATCCCCCCAGAAGTAATACCGAGAGGTAGTTCCTGGGAGGAATGATGGCGGAGCCCAATGGAGTTTAGTCGGTATTAATGGCTGGTCACCATTCGAGTCCGACACGCCCCCAGTGCACCCCGTGTGGTAGATTGGACCCTACCGTTAGCACGTGTACTGGGCTAGGACATAAAGGTCTTCTCCATTGTAAAAAAAAAAAAAAAGAGCTAGACGTAGGATGCAAAGAACTCGCACCGAGGATGCAAGAGAAAACCGCCGTGAAGTGTTTCGAGCTGCGAAATTGGCCCTTAACAAGGCCATTAAAAGCAGCAAGAGAGCGTGTTTCGACAACCTGTGTGAGAGTGCCAACGCGAATCCGTGAAGTGACGCCTACAGGATCGTGATGGCCAAGATCAAAGGGGGCTCTTCACCCCCAGAACGGTCTCCAGACCGGTTGGCGACGATTATCGAAGTACTCTTCCCGTCTCGAACCACAAGGCCTTGGCCACCTGCACTACGAGACAGAGCGGGCACGGCCGAAACGGTGGCTCCGGTGACGAATGAAGGACTACTCGCGGTGGCTAAATCCCTAGCAATGAACAAAGCTCCAGGGCCGGATGGAGTTCCAAACAGTGCTCTCAAGGCAGCGATCATAGCGAACCCGAACATGTTCAGGCTAGCTATGCAGAGGTGCCTTGACGAGTGCCGTTTCCCTGATAGATGGAAAAGGCAAAAATTGGTGCTGTTGCCGAAGCCCGGGAAGCCGCCAGGCGACCCATCGGCGTACAGACCAATCTGTCTAATCGACACAACTGGCAAATTGCTTGAGAGGATTATCCTCAACAGGCAAACCCCGTACGCAGAAGGTACGGACGGTCTGTCAAGCAACCAGTTTGGCTTTCGGAAGGGTAAGTCCACAGTGGACGCTCTCAACTCAGTGATAAAGACTGCCGAGATAGCGATCCAACGAAAAAGGCGAGGCATTCGATACTGTGCGTTAGTGACACTTGACGTGAAGAACGCATTCAACAGCGCAAGCTGGGATGCCATCGCGCTCTCGTTACACCGGCTTAGCCTACCGGTGGGTCTGTACCGGATCCTGGAAAGTTACTTCCAGAACCGCGTACTGCTATACGAGACCGATGCCGGTCAGAAAAAGGTTCCGATTACCGCCGGAGTCTCGCAGGGGTTCTGACGACATAATCTTGCAAGTCTACGGGGAGTCAATCCCTGAGGTAGAACTAACCGCAGAACACGCGATCAACACGGTGGAGGAATGGATGAGCGCGAGAGGCCTGGAGCTCGTTCATCATAAGACGGAGGTAGTTATCGTCAACAACCGCAAGTCGGCACAACATGCAGTTATCCATGTGAGAGAAGTCGCGATCACTTCACATCGGAGTCTGAAGTCTCTCTGAGTCATTTTAGACGACAAGCTGAACTTTGGCAGCCACGTCGACTATACATGCAAGAGAGCGTCGACTGCTGTTGCGGCTCTATCGAGGATGATGTCCAACAGCTCAAAGGTGTGCGCCAGTAGACGTAGGTTACTGGCACGCGTTGCCGTATCTATCCTCAGGTACGGCGGCCCGTCATGGTCAAGAGCACTGAGGGTAACCAGTTACCTACAGAAACTGGAGAGCACCTACTGCGTGCTGTGCCTCAGTGATATCGGCCTACCGCACGGTATCACACGATGCATCCTGCGTGATAGCGAGCATGATGCCAGTCGGGCTGGTCATTCGGGGAGATGAGGAGTGTTTCGAGTAACGTGGAAATAGAGGAGCCCGCGAGCGCACCAGGGTGACCTCGGTCGACAGATAGCAGCGTGAGTGGGATAACTCCTCGAAAGGTAGGTGGACCCACCGGCTGATACCTAACATATCGAGCTGGGTGGGAAGACCCCATAGGGAAGTTCACTTCCACCTGACACAATTCCTGTCAGGCCATGGCTGTTTCCGACAGTACCTCCACAGGTTCGGGCACACGGAGGTCTCAGCCTGCCCGGACTGCCCAGGTGTAGACGAAACTGCCGAACACATACTGTTCGTATGTCCTCGGTTCGACGTCGAAAGAAGAGCAATGCTTGACGTCTGTGGCTGGGACACAACCCCTGATACCCTTATTCAGCGGATGTGTCAATCGGTGGAGAAGTGGAACACAGTCTCGGCTGCAACCACCCAGATTGCCTTAGGCTACAGGTAATCTGGCGAACCGAGCAACAGACGACGGGCACCGCTAACTAGTGATTGGTTAGTTGGAGCGAAAAAGGCCGAGCGCAAAAAAGGGAGTGAATGGTCTGTTCATGCTGAGGCAGGTTTGGCGCAGCGACTTGCAACCGCGTAAGGGGTGAACCCAGCCACCCCGAAGCAAGGCAGAAGAGCGAGTGTATAGGTGTATAAGTGGACTGTCTCATGCCAAGATGGGAGAGTCGTAGCGTAGTATGTTGGGACTTAGCTATCGATGCCTCGTGGCGTGGCAGAGGAGTGAAAGGGTGAGCATCCAAGTCAGTCTCACACGGTATGTTAAGGGTGAGCACAAAAGTCAGCCTCACATGGTATGGTAGGGGCTAGCACGAAAGCAAGCCTAGCAAGGAACGAAAAAGGTGAGCACACAAGTCAGCCTCGCATGGTATGTCAGAAGTGGGGCCTAAGAAAAATGTCCCACATGGGATACCAGGGGGAGTGACAGAGGTACAATAGAGTGGCACGATCGAGAGTGAATCAGGTGATAGGGTGAGCACCCAAGTCAGCCTCACATGGTATGGGTGGGGCGAGCACAAAAGTAAGCCTAGCAAGGAATGAGTAAGGTGAGCACACAAGTCAGCCTCGCAAGGAACGAAAAAGGTGAGCACAAAAGTCAGCCTCATGTGGAGTGTTTGAGAGTGAATCAAGGTGCGATAGAGAGAGCACCCAAGTAAGCTTCATACAGGACGTATGAACGCGTGAGTGAGAGTGAATGAGTACATTAAGTGCAACCATCCCCCAGAAGTAATACCGAGAGGTAGTTCCTGGGGGGAACGATGGCGGAGCCCAATGGAGTTTAGTCGGTATTAATGGCAGCGTCACCATTCGAGCCCGACACGCCCCCAATACAGTGTTTATCATAATGATAAAACCACCCTTGATTTTTTTATTTTCGCGTGACTCTAATGGAGCCACTCTAAATGAACGATGACAACCGATGAATAATAACACAAATACAAGCAAAAGACTCAAAAAAAATATATTTGTTGACACGCGACGTAGAGGCTGCAAAAGTGAGTAGTTGTTGTTTTTCATAAATATACGACCACTAGATATCCTTGTTCAGTTTTGATTGAATTTAATGACAATGAATTATATTATTTATTTAACAGTATTTTGATACTATGGGTAAGCAAAAAAGTTTGAGTCAACAGGAGCAAGGACAAATTCTGGCCTTCAGGAAGGCAGGATGGGCGATCCGGAAAATCGCATGAGAAATCGGACGTAGTCACTGTGCAGTGTTGAATTTTCTCAAAAATCCTGCAATGTATGGGAAGAAAGAGAGTTCAGGACGAAAAAAGAAACTATCGGAAAGAGACACGCGTCAAATTGTGAGTAGAGCATCGAATTCGACCATGAGCTGCTCACAAATTCGGACTGAACTTCAATTGAATGCTTCAGTTTCGACGGTTTGGAGAGCATTGAAACGTTCGCCAAACATACTGCGAGCAAAAATGAATAGTGCTCCACGATTACTACCTCGGCACAAGGAAGCTTGGCTAGAATTTGCGCGTCGGAACATGTCCCAAGACTGGAAAAAGGTAAGACCAAGTTACGGAATTTTGAGGTCTCATATTCATTCAAACCATTTAACAAAAAATGTGTAAAACACTCGCAGGTGATTTTTTCGGACGAGAAAAAGTTCAACTTGGACGGGCCGGATGGGTTCAATGGCTACTGGCGCGATTTGCGAAAAGAACCACGATTTTTTTTCAAAGAGAAATTTCGGGGGTGGATCAGTGATGGTTTGGGGTGCGTTTTGGGCATCCGGAAAGCTGGAAATCCAATTTGTATCACACAAAATGAAAAGCTCTGATTACATTAATGTGCTTAGAGCCAGTCTGCTACCAGTGATTCGCAGAAGACGCAAGGCAAAGCTCATTTTTCAGCAGGATAACGCCAGTATACACAAAAGCTCTGAGACATTGGCGTGGCTGGCATCGGAAAATATTGATGTTCTGGATTGGCCAACTTGTTCACCGGACTTAAATCCCATTGAGAACCTCTGGGGGATAATGGTCCGACGAATTTATGCAAATAATCGTCAATTTTCAACACCCCAGGAACTAAAATCTGCTATTGTCCAGTCGTGGGAAGAAATTGAGTTGGCAACACTGCGGAAATTGGTCCTTAGTATGCCAAATCGTATCTTTCAGACTATAAACCGTTCTGGGGGTGTAACGGACTATTAAATAATTCTTGTTGGTTAATTTAATCATATGATCCACGAAAAACTGCAAGTGGTCGTATCATTTTGAAAAACCTTTTTATTAAAAAAAATGCTGTATCCGATCTGTTTTGCAATGAAATAAATGAATTCTTGAGCTCATATTCTTAATTTGACATTTAATTTCATGAACTATTAAAGAAACAATCATAGAATTATTTATCTCCTTTGCATCTTGAATTTCATAGGTGGGTTTATCATTATGAAAAGTACTGTACACCCCGTGTGGTAGCTTGGACACCTACCAATAGCACGTGTACTGGGTTAGGAGGTAAATGTCTTCTCGATTGCAAAAAAAGACATTTGCCTAACTCGACGAACTGAGTCGAATGGTATAAGAGACTCAACCCTCCAGACCTCGGTTAAAAAATCGGTTTTCAGAGTGATTGCATAGTCTTTCTATAGAAGGCTAATATGGAAAGAAAAAAACAGGAAAATGAAGAAACGTTGAAAATATTTCAAAATAGAAGAAATGATAACGAGAATGAAATAAATAAATAAAAATAAATCAGCTATGGAAAAATGGACAATTTTATTTTCAAATTAACTAATTTTGAGCTGAATAAATGCAATGGAATAATAGAAATAGAAATAATTGGAATCAATTGACGAAATAGATTGAAGACAAAAAATTGAAAACAGAGTGGAAATAATCCAAAAATGGACAAAAGTCAAATCATAGAAAACATGAAAAATCAAAATGGTTTGAATGGGTAAAAATGAAAATACTAGACAAAATGGGAAATACCAGGAATATTATAAAGAAGAAAAATAACAAAAAAAATTAAAAATAAATGGATGAAATAATAAACAAATCAAAAAATCAAAATCAAATAATCGGACTAATGTTCAAATGATAAAATGAACAAAATGGTAAACATGAAATACAAAATTGTTTTAATGGGCAAAAAGAATAGTGCTTAGGGTAATGGAACACATTAATAAAGAAAAAAATTACGAATATAGAACAAAATCCATACAAAAGGAAACCGTAAATTTCAAAACCGATAAATGGAGACAGAAAAACTCATAACAAAATGAATAAGGTAAAACGAAAAATAGAAAAAATGTTTATTTGTTAGAAAATACCTAATAATGGAAAATATGAAAAAGTGCGAATGGAGAAAATACTTAAGTTTTTTTGGAAAATATGAAATCAATCATAGGGGTTAAAATTTAGCGAAATAAATAAAATAAATTTAATGAAATCAATTGCTCAAACGGACGAACAAAGCAAAAAACGCTTTTAATCCACCTAACAGTATGATGATACATTTCTTTTAAGTATTATTGCTTTCTTCGGATATTCTATCGATTGAGAACATTTAGAACTTGATGCTTCGCGATGTTTTTGTTAACACATACTACATGGGATAGTGGCAGGACTCGCGAGAATCGCTCAAATTAGCATAAGACAATATCAGTGCAAGAAATCTCAAAGGTTAAACCAATTTAATGAAAAAAACGGAAAAAATAGAAATACAAACGAATTATTGCTAATGCTCCGTTAATAACATATAAAAATTCTTCAATTAATGCATTGTGCAGGGAAAACTGAATTTCCCTAAAGGGGTTATGTATGTTGTGCTGAGTCAAAAAATTCGAACAACAAACTTTCGAATGGATTTGAAGTTCATACTCAATAGCGTTTACTCAAATTCTCAACGCGGCTGAGAACTAAGCACTTAAATTTCGGCTCTTGATATATCGCTATCTCTGAAGTGCATGCGTGCATAATTCAAACTTTACTTCGATATCGACTTCACAGAGACCAGACATCCATGATCGAACAAAAATATTTTAAAAACGTGTGTAAACATTTGAATTAATATACGATAAACACTAGCGCCGCCACACTAACCTATCCCAACTATCCGTCAAATCCATTCCGGAACCGGTTCGAAATCCTGAATGGAACTCTAACGATTTCGCCACCTGGAAGCAAGTTTGACGCTATGGAATGAACTTTGTTTACTTTCGACATGGGACGGGACATGCGAAGACGGTCTTCTTTTTCCTTCCCGATATTGATGTTATTTTGCAGGGAAAAATCAGCTTGCAAAATAATTGCAAGCAAATGTCGATGATAGTGCTGTGCCGATGAGGCATACATTTCTGCCGATGAGGTTCAGATTTGTGCCGAAATTAATAGAGCTCATACGTAACATGAATTATGTTATCGTTTCTCTGTACTATGTAAAACAACATTAACCATAACTGTGGAGCAGAATAATAAAATTGCACTTGTTGTCGTTGCATTTTTCATATTTGTTTCTGTGCATGTACATGCATCTAAGCAACATGTACATGCACAGAAACAAATATGAAAAATATATTTTCTAAAAACACCTTGTATATAGCCAGAATATTACGATACTACCCAGACAATGTTTATTACAAGAAAATGAAAATCATCAAGGCCTGGTTCGCAGTGACAGGCCATTGCCGGTTCGCGGTGACAGCTACTTTATTTCACTTTGCACGTCCCGTCCCAGCTTTCGACAACACAGCAAAAAAAATCTTGTGATATCACATCAAAATCGCTGCACATCGCTCTTTAGATAGAGTTATGTAATATTACACGATTGCGTGGTATGTGAAACGACGTAAGCAAAATGATGTAATGAAAAGAATGTGTTGAAGAATGATGTATTGTACTCGATGTTATGGTGAACGATGTGATGACGAACGACATAATATTGAATGATGTAATGGCAAATGACGTAACAATCAACGATGTAAATGGGAACAACGTATACCCCGGTCAAACCATTCGGAATCCTGAATGGAGTCAGTATGGATTCCAAATCAAATGCAACATCCGATTCTGAGTCGGAATCGGTTGTTTTATTTGATTTGGAATCCATAATGACTCCATTCAGAAATCCGAACCGGTGTTTAACTGGGACGCAGTTGCAAAATAAACACTGAACAAAATTTTGCTCCAAAAACACTAGATAAGGTCTTTTGTGTATTCTGGTTGCAGTTGAAAATCGAAATAGTGAACATGCTCCTCTCGAATTTTCTACTATTTTCAGGGTGCGCAACTAAAGCGCAACTGGTGTAGATGATGGACAAGTTGATTCTCTAACATGTACACAAGATGCGCATTATTTGCCCACTCTGCAAATAGAGCAAAAACGAAAGGCACAAGTTCAATATTTCGATTTTCAACTGCAATCAGAATAATTTTGTCAAATCTCATTATTTTTGGACGCTTCAATATATTGTTATATGCGCCATTAAAATAGTTTATACAAGAAGTAACCTATCAAATTTGGCTCGCATAATAACAATATACTAATAATAAACTGTCGATTTTTAATCCAATCATATTGAGTTTTGAAAAATCTACAGACCATATCAAACATTTTTATGGACAATACGTTATCCGGCGTTAATTTTGTACCTGAATGAAATAGACAAGTCGCTCCAAAAGTATAAAATGAGGTGTGATATGAAAAACTTGTCAGTTATATCTTACATTACTGCTAGTATATTTTCATAAATTTGCTATGTTCGACGAATCCATAACTTGTTAATAAACGATTTTTTTTAATTTTGATTGGAAAGGAAACTTCTATTTTGGAGACCATTTGACCAGTTTCGTGAACATGGTGTCAGAGAGTGGCAAATCACTAACTTAATCATGCGACGATTCAAGAATCGTTGCTTGGCTTGAGAAGTACTTCAAAACTAATTTTGGTGCCATTTGACCACATTCCAGTGAATCCAGCATAGGGTCCCAGTGGGTGACTTTTTGTTCGGCTCATTTTATTCTGGTTCATGATGTAATGGAACGTTTTATTGGTCCATTAATCGTTGCACCCAAGTGAAGGTTGTTGCACTTTACACTGGTTGTTTACAGTAGCTTCTGGTACGCCAGATGATAGCAGTAATTAAAGGACGATTCAGACCATATATCAGCTTCCGTTAACGTCAACGGAACGTCACCGTTCCGTCAGAATAAGTTTAATACTTTTCTCTTGTACCCGTTCACACATGCCGTACGTCAAAACGTCCCGTGCCGTTGATGTTGTGTGTGAATGCTTCCCTTTAACTGCATGTAACTAATCTTGACGTTCCGTACCGGTGACGGAAGCCTGATGTATCGTGTTAATCGTACTTAACTGTCACTCTGATGCGAATTGTGCGTCGATTCAAGCTGGTGGTAGTGTGTTTGAAGAAGTGTTAGATTTATTGTAGATGGGGTACGTGCAATGGATTCGATGTCATCATGCTGAAAATAAACGAAATAATATAAATTATTATTGTTTTACTGTTTACAATTCATCTCTTCCTTCGAGATCAATGAGTCTGATCGCTTCTTTCTTCACAATTATACATTTAAATATTCTTGTTTAATTTTTTGGTATATAAATTATAAAACCCTCAGGTCTATAAAAATGGATTTATTTTATTTTGTGATGTAATCCCTTAAATAAATAAAATATTTAATTTGGGATAGGCAAACTATGATTTTAAAATATTTTGAGTATGATAAAAATATCGTTGAATATGATGCCAACGCTACGAAAAACCCAAACTTATGTACATTACTGCAACAGTCACACAGGGTTTGGAAAGTGAACCAATAAATATGAGTATGCTAGCTTCACGCTCTTAGGTCAACACTCCCGCATGTAAGCTTAGTGTGAAAACCAAAGCAGTTTACATTCGGTGGATTTCTTCATTTGCTTAGTAGTTCATTAATATCGAGTAAGTTCCCAGTTAAACTCATTCCGGAACCGGTTCGGATTTCTTAATGGAGTCATTATGGATTCCAAATCAAATGCAAGAACCGATTCCGACTCAGAATCGGTTGTTGCATTTGATTTGTAATCCATACTGACTCCATTCAGGATTCCAAATCAAATTCCGAATGGTTTTACCGGATTATTGCGCAGTTCCCACCAACCTGGACTCCGCACTTTCAAAATGCGAGTGATCAAACTGATACTGAAAACTGCGAGCTGTCAAAACACATGTATTTCAAGTGATAGAGATGGTACTTTCATAGACAGACCAGTCGAATAAAACAGTCCATGAGAAAAATTTATTAGAAGAATGGCAAGTGCGCAGTGCGGTTAGAATCCAGTGTTCAGTGCCACAAGCAATAGTAGTTCATTAATTTCGACTAACTGTGCCCTAATTCATCTTAGCACCTCTATTAATCCCACTTATTTGATTCCATTAGTTAGAGAAGTGAATTGATTCCCGAACGGGACATTATTCAAATCCCAAGGAAAATTTCGCTGAGCCCCTTAAATCAAACTTAAGGTGTGAATTTAGCCATTTGAAAGTTTGAAAGAGGTAGGGTAGACGGGCCCTTATTCATCTCATTAGTCACAATGTCACACTATTTCTCTGATAACTCGGCTTACAGTGATTGGATTGCGCTCAAATAGGTATCAACATCTTTGCTTCGTTTCTAAGAAGCATATGAATAAAAAATCTGGCTTGGAAAATGTAAAATACTCGCGCTTGAGCGAAATCGAAGGTCGAGTACAACGCTCCCTACCATTTGCTAATGCGTTGAATAGAGATAGGAGATACTGCTCTTACTAATGTGTTCAAATGGGTGGGATGAATAGAGGAGCTAAGATGAATTAGGGCACAGTAACCCTACAAGTAGAATCCTAATAATATGATACGCCAACAAATATTCCTACGTCAACACGCGGTTAGGTCCCGGATACTACCTACCCCCAGTTTTTCGTTACGTCATTTATTTCCGTACGCTAGAAAAATATTCCGATTATTGTTTCGGGAGAATTTAATATTTCAAAACAAGAAAATATGAAATTTGTTCATTTCAAGAATTAATGTATCAAGCTCCATTTTTTCTCTGATCTTTTACAAGCTACAAAGTTTTGGGATACATGCATTGATCTCGTGTTTGCCAGAAACGTCAATATAGAAATCCAATGAGATATTTCGTTCTTTTCATATCACAGACTAATACTTTGTTTGATTGATCTAGTGGTTTATTTTGAAATCTACAATATATAACACATTATAAAATTATAGCCGGTTGACAATCTACACTTACACCAATCCTATCAGAATCGTTATCATGAACCAACAGAGCAGTTTGAACATACAGAACCGATAGATAGAGAACAGTAGTCAGCAGCATCCAACGAGCTTCGAATACAGCGAATACGTATCAACGCCGACGCCAACAAAGATTCTTTTCAGAACCACCATAATTATTATAAAGAATTATTTGAAACATTTAATTGAATATTCTTTTTTTTATTTGTCGAAACAAGATGGAACAGTTATAGCTAAGTCAGTCTTGGTACGGGTCAGGTGGATAGTTTGGGTAATGGCTGAGTTGGTCCATGCGGACTACATGCACTCCATTGGAAATGTGGGGGAGGGTTTGAATGGTCAATCTGTCAATTATCCGTATGGTAACGTGTTTGTCACGAGTTCTAGCGCGACTGTGACTTTGAGTGTATGAATTCGATTTTGTAACCGTTTTGCCATTTGCATATTTGTGTGTGTGTTGTCGAATGATCGCGTGTCCCGTGAATATGGTACTTAATTTTGGTGTGCGTTTCAGATTTTTTTTGATTAGTCCAACTGAAGGCATAAATCTAGGCTGCCAAGAACAAGGGCAGGGACTGCCGGACGTGACCGATTCATGATCGCGCGAGCGGTGGGTTAATGCTTGAGATCGCGTATGTAAATTTATAAGTGCTAAAACGTTCATTTAATTGCCGGGTGTTTAATGTTGGCGAGATCGCGGGTTGTTGCTTTAGAATCTTCATCGCAACGAAGCACGGTGAATATGAATCAGCTGCATTCGTCCCATATCATTCTTCGCTCTTATATTCAAGTTGCTGTTGATATTCACCCGAGATGCATTATAGTATAGGTGTTCACATTTGTCATGTTTGAGTGTGTTGGTTTGTTGCTAGTGCAATTAATCATGGCGGCCCAGGACCGCGAAGCACATAATCAACAAACCAATCAATCGAAACGAAGCTTGTAAGCACGTGGTAAAAATAAGTATGGCGTCCGGGATCGCAAAAGAGCAAATGTTTACATCACTAACCAATCAGAATGAAGTATGGGACCACGTGCTTCTGTTTTCTTCTTCATTTCTTCTTGTTTGCCCGAAAAAAGTGACAGCTAATGCACACATAGAAAAAAATGTGTACACCTGTATACACCTCGATATTCACCAGAGGGGAACAACTTGACAGCTCCTATACAAATCGTTGAAACCGCTTTTTTTGGGTCTGTGGGTCTAAAATGGCGGATCAATCTTTATTCAAGACCATTTTCTAAAAAAGCGTAAACTTGTTTACAGTGAAAATTTTCTGGCTTTTTACTTTCGATAATTCATTTCTGAAGATTTTTGAGGCTTGGTGTGGTTTTGTTATTAAAATAATGCATCTGTACTCCGATCATTTTTTTTTTTGGAATCATCGGCATACACGTAAGCGGCGTGCATACTAGTTAGTGAAAACCTTAATTTAGTTTTAAGATAATATGGTAGTATTATTTTTATTGCAATATAAACATAGTACACAATGATACTGGACTGCTTTCCTTACTCTGATAAAAAGCGAGTTCCCATCACTTCTGCAATTCGTGGTAATTTTTTAACCATAAATGTCACAGTGCCTATCAGTCAGATGATATGCTGATATCATGATATCAATCTCGCCTTTGTTAAATGCAAAGTAAAAAATAACAATCACTAAACTAAACGTATTTAAGGATTTACTACAAACTTTTGAGAATTGTCGTATATGAAAGATGTGTCTAGGTTGACGGGAGAAGAAAAAGCTCACACTAGAAGCGCACTCAAAATAGGAAGCAAAAAGCCCATAAGCTATATAAGAAAAACCAAAATAATGAGGACTTGGAAAAATATTTCGACATTTGCGATAAACTAAATATGGCCATAGATTCTGCACTTGCGGATTATAATTCAAAAACGGAACAGCAGATCAAATCTTGTCCAAAGAATTTTTTCAACTACGTCAAAACTAAATTAAAATCAGACAATTTCCCATCAACAATGCACTTGGATGACAACGTACGTGATAACTCGGAAGAAATCTGCAACCTATTTGCAACATTCTTCCAAGAAATATATACGACTTTTTCTGAACAAGACCGTGATCGCGATTACTTCGCTTTTCTTCCCGATTTTCCTTTGGATATTAGTGTCAATCATGTCATAGTGGAAGACATTTTCAATTCTCTAAAACATTTAGATGTATCAAAAGGTTCTGGCCCTGATGGAATCCCACCATTATTTATGAAAAACCTAGCAACCGAGTTAACTGCCCCATTGTTCTGGCTGTTTAATATGTCTTTGCAATCTGGACAGTTCCCTAAAATATGGAAAAAATCTTTTTTAGTGCCTATATATAAATCTGGCAAAAAATCTGACGTACGTAATTATCGTGGTATAGCCATAATCTCCTGTATTCCGAAACTTTTCGAATCAATCATTAACGAAAAAATATTTCTTCAAATAAAAAACAGAATTTCCAACCTCCAGCATGGCTTCTTCAAAGGTCGTTCGACCTCAACAAACTTACTAGAATTTATTAATTATACACTGATTGTAATGGATAATGGAAACTACGTGGAGGCACTTTATACAGACTTTAGTAAAGCATTTGATCGCATTGACATCCCAATGTTACTTTATAAATTGACAAAGATCGGCATTGAGCCTGGGCTACTTACATGGTTAGAATCATATCTCTCCGAACGTCAGCAAATAATTAAATTTAAAGGAAAGCAATCTAATCCAATTAAAGTCACCTCAGGAGTTCCACAAGGCTCTCATTTAGGCCCTCTATTGTTTATTTTATACGTGAACGATATCTCCTTCATTCTCAAAAAACTGAAAATACTAATTTATGCGGACGATATGAAACTTTATTTGGAGATAAGAAATGCCGAGGATATTAATACATTTCAAAACGAAATACAAATTTTCCACATGTGGTGTAAAAAAAGCCTCTTACAACTGAACGTGAAAAAGTGTAATTCAATAACCTTTAGTAGAAAACGACAAACACCGAATGTTGAGATTACCTTAGGAAATCAGACTGTAGTAAAATGTGAAAGAATTAGGGATTTAGGTGTTATATTAGATTCAAAGTTAAATTTTATTGATCATTATAACACAATTATACACAAAGTTAACAACATGCTCAGTTTTATAAAACGCTTTAGCTATCATTTTGAAGATCCTTATACAATAAAAATATTATATATTGCATATGTTAGGTCGATATTGGAATATTGCAGTATTATTTGGTGTCCTTTTTCAAGCAGACATGAAGAACGAATAGAATCGGTACAAAAACAGTTTTTATTATTTGCCCTTCGTAAATTAGGATGGACAGCATTCCCTCTGCCATCTTATGAAGCACGCTGCTTGCTTATCAATATTCAAACATTAAAGGAGCGTCGCGAATTTGCAATGCTCTCATTCATTAATAATATCGTTTCGCATCGTATCGATTCAGCTGAAATTTTATCCAAATTGAACTTTTATGCACCTTCACGACAGCTACGAAATCGAAGTATATTTTCAATAACTCCTTTTCGCACAAACTATGCAAAATATAGCCCCATAAATCGAATGATGTCTATTTATAATCACTATTGCGACTCAATTGATTTTACAATGTCTAAACTGAAACTAAAGCAATATTTTATACACAAAAGAAATTCTAACGCGTAAGAGGATGATTCAGTAAAAGCCGAAATTGCTTCATTTATACTAAATTCACGAAATATACACATTAGTAATTAAGGAAATCTGTAGTCTACATCGATTGACGAAATAAATAAATAAATAAATAAATAAATAAATCTAAAAATGCATTTTACATTCGGCACTATTTGTAATAATTTTATGGAACACAAAAATGACGAATTAGCTTGTCTCCTATATTAAATTATTAAACTGTTTTGAAATGATTATCTTGATTATCATATCCGAATGTAAACAAAGAAAAAAAGTTCGTAGAAGACGTCACGAAATTATTTTCTCGCATGGAAATTTACCGTATCATAATCAGTAGACGGCATTCTATGGTGGCGACACCATGCCAAACACGGTGGGTACAAGCAACTTAGGCTAAAAGTCAAGTTGCGGGAGGGTTGGGATGATTGCAATTGCATGTTCGCGTCTGTGACCAGGTGGCAAAAACAGACCAATGAAGTAGAAGAAAAGAACGGGATGTATTTAAGGTTGCTTCAAGGGTTGCTTATATTTGGGAACATAGACACTTTATTCGACGGTTTGGCTCGCGTGGATGATGGTTCTTCAAGATTACTAGGCAGATTTTGAACATTTGAATTGATATGATCGCAATACTTTGAATAGTTCACTTAAATTTTAAAATTAATATTTTGTGCAATTGAATGATGCTCACTTTAAGTTTGGGATTGAATTGGTATGATCCCAATACTTTGGCTAATTCACATAAGTTTTAATTCATTATGCAAATTGAATGATATTTAATTATATGTAATGAACAAAGAACCATAACTAGATCGGTCTGGATCTAGTTGAATTGACAGCAAAAGTAATTCAATCTGCCAGTCGTCAGGGTATCCCTTCGCTTTTATCCACCACCTGAAGCACGCGCCGTGTCGCTATTAGATTCTAGGGACCACCAGAAATTAAGGTCTCCAAGCTTCAAATCTCTAAGCATAAATAGTCTGGAGTTCGCCGCCAAGCCCACGGCTCCCCAAACATTTCATTGAATATCATTCGATTTTAAAAACAAGTCAAACGTGTAATCACTACACTCCGGTATGTCCTAGACATTAACGATCCACCCATAAACAATTTAAACAAGTTTTACGTATGAAACATAGTATCATTAGCAAACGTTGACCATTTTCCGTTTGATTTGTGAAAAAAGATTTGCAAGTAGGGAGAATATCATTAATATTCAAAGTGTACGTAACACATCCGTTTTCAAAATATTGACATAACGACACTCGGTATAGTAAAGAAAGACAAAGTCCTACGCCAAAAAAAATTATCATGAAATACTATCAGATTTTATCTAAATCCACCTGATTGTACGGTATCAGTTCCCTAATTCATCATAGCACCTCTATACATCCGACACTTTTGAACACATTAGCACAGAGAACAGACATCCATCTTCAGCATTCAACTTGTGTAAAATCTCTAACGTTTTCGAAGGTAGTTTGGATATCTAAACCAGGTGCGCTACTGTCGTCATGTTTTTTTGTGGCTGAGTGCGACAGAATTGACAGCGGTTATTCCTCTACCCAGTCAAACTGGTCCGGAACCGATTCGGACTTCCAGCATGAATTCCAGCTCAAATGCGTCAACCGATAGAGTCGGAATCGTTTGTTTTCTTTGAGCTAGATTCCATGCTGAATCCATCCAGGATTTCGAACCGGTTCCGGAATCGATTTGACGGATAGTTGGGATAGGTTGGTGTGGCGGCGCAAGTGTTTTTCGTATATTAATTCAAATGTTTACACACGTTTTTTAAATATTTTTGTTCGATCATGGATGCCTGTTCTCTGTGACATTAGTTAGATCAGTGTCTGTTATCTTTGTTCGACGCAGTAGCTTAAATGTTAGGATTAATAAGGGTGCGTTACAAATTTTCACTTCGTTCAAACGCGAGTATTTTATATTTTACAGGCCGGAATTTTCATTGTACTACTTCTTAGGAAAAATGT
This sequence comes from Topomyia yanbarensis, assembly GCF_030247195.1. Classification (NCBI taxonomy): domain Eukaryota; kingdom Metazoa; phylum Arthropoda; class Insecta; order Diptera; family Culicidae; genus Topomyia; species Topomyia yanbarensis. The sequence goes on from NC_080670.1 coordinate 77,257,294, forward strand.
TAAAACCTATTTAAGCGCAATGCAGTGACACTTGGCCGGCTTGTCAACGACTTAGTGTGACATCGTCAGAAATGATATAAATAAGGGCTCATTTAACCTAATACAATCTGTCAGAGGATAACAAAAAATACTGCATTAAAATTATAAATTTAAAGTGTATCTTACTTGACTCCGGTTCTGTCTGACATTACCCAGCAATCTTTTATACAAACCTAATTGTCATTCTATCGACAATATGCCCATAGGCATGCAACTTTAATTACTTTGGCCCATAGGCAATTATTCATTCATTTTTAGCTCAATGGAAATTGAATCCATTCCAATCGTATTCTTCATCGTAAATTGACGCAGGATATACCTACACACACAGAAAAAATATTAGTCAAAGAAACAGTATTTCGCTTTTAGCAAAGAACAACCAAAACCTACTGTTAGGTTGAAAGTAAAACTTTTAAATTAATTAAGAATAATATTGAAAAAATGTTTTATTTTCAAACTACGTATGTGTTGGTTGTTTTTGCTAAGAGCGAAAAACTCATTTTTACCAACATTTTTTTTCTGTGTGCACCAATGATCACTACGAACTATAAGACCAAACTGAACTATATAATCCTACGACTCGGCCATCTGAACATACAATTGAAAGCCAAGTCGATTTTATGAAATTAGTTATACAGGAAACCAAGAACCTAAACAGAACCTATTGCGTTACGAACTTTAAATATTTTAACAAGAATCTTCTATTTACTCCATGCGACTAGGACACACTTTACTTGAGTATGCGGCAATATAGTGGCATAACAAGAGCTAACATAGTCTCGCTTTTAAATAATACGATAGGTATATTAGTTTGGTAATTGTCTAGTTTAGAGACTTTATGTTTAGAGGGCCATTTTTAATGCGGTTTTTTGCTAAAATGGTGTATTTTAACCCTAATAAACCGAATCCGAGAGCGGAAATGTAAAATTTATTACCAAAGTTTGATAAATTGAAAAAATAAGTTGTGCTTAATAACACTCATGACAATGACATACTGCCATAGCAAGTAAGCTTATGGAGCGGAGCTGGTGTGATGCGGCTTTGTCGCATAGTCGAGGCCAAGGATCCGAAGCGGCGCAAAGCCGCTGAGGATCCGCCGGACGAGACGATGACTAACTCCGGCGGAATAGTAAGCAAACTCCCTGATCCCTTCGTTTGCCCGTTTTACTCAAACATAGGGGCTATAGTTAGTCTAAAGCCGACTGAGCGGTAGCGAAGTCGGACAGTGCGCCAAAAAGCGATGTGGCGTAGCCACATTCGTCAACCATTTTGTTATTTGAGACAAATGTACCATGTTCGTACAAAAATTTCATTATCTCGTTTTTGCCCATTACAAATAGTTTATCTGCAGTAACTTGGCACGCGCTACACGCACTTGGATCGTCCGACATTTTTCGCGATTTAAACCAAATATGATTAAACATAACCTCACATTTACACAAACTAACAAAATGGTTGACGAATGTAGCTACGCCACATCGCTTTTTGGCGCACTGTCCGACTTCGCTACCGCTCAGTCGGCTTTAAACTAGCTATAACCCCTATGTTTGAGTAAACCGGGCAAACGAAGGGATCAGGGGGTTTGCTTACTATTCCGCCGGAGTTAGTCATCGTCTCGTCCAGCGGATCCTCAGCGGCTTTGCGCCGCTTCGGATCCTTGGCCTCGACTATGCGACAAAGCCGCATCACACCAGCTCCGCTCCATAAGCTTACTTGCTATGGCAGTATGTCATTGTTATGAGCGTTATTAAGCACAACTTATTTTTTCAATTTATCAAACTTTGGTAATAAATTTTACATTTCCGCTCTCGGATTTGGTTTATTGAGGTTAAAATACACCTTTTTAGCAAAAAACCGCATTAAAAATAGACCTCTAAACATAAAGTCTCTAAACTAGACAATTACCGTTAGTTTGACCAGATGATTCGACGGAAAGCGAAATCATTTTATTCTCTTGACATAAGACCCTCGTCATGTCAAAATTTGGACTGTTTAGGAAGGCCCTAGAAATAAGCAGTATAGTAACTAATACTTTTACGGTTTTTGCATGACCTCGCATAAAATGTCGAACATGGTATCATAGGCTAATTACAATTCTGTTGGCTCGGTGGCCAGAATATGACAATGCACATTTGATTATAATATGGCCCACAAGCAAACAATATTCAGTCCCGATGCACAAAAGCAACACATAACTGGTGTGAGAAGTTCAGAATATGTTTAATTAATTTTTCAAGATAAGTAGTGCGTACTTTTCCATTCTGGTGATTACTAATAATTGCGATTTGTATAATAAAAGTACGCATCGAAATGAGCCACACCTCCATGTTAGGTACGCAAAGCCACCCGGAAGATTTGCATGAATCAACAACCAACAACTTCAATATTAGGAAAATCACAGAAATGTGTTCTACAGAGATGAATAATTTGTCGTTTCTCATTGAAAACCCCAGGGTGGATTGCACTGTTGTATTTTCTAGCAGAGGAACATGTGTTTCATCCCTTCTTCTGTTGGAAAGTGCAACATCAGTGTAGTTCACTGCCATCGTGTTTCGGAATAGATGTAAATCTAGCTTACCTTACTTTTTAGCAGCGGAAGTAGTTGGCCAACCGACTGTCGTTTCCATGAATTGTCAAGAAGCTGTCCGACGACAAAGACAGATTTGTTGGACAAAATACTCTTCATTGCTTAAAAGCCAACTTTACAAACGTTCCTCCGTAGCAACACTGCGATGGTTTTCTCTACTTTGATATGTAAATAAACCGAGTCTTGGTTTTGTGATGTTTCCGTGCTGTTAATAAACCACTAGAAATAAATAAGGTTCTCAGATTGATCAGAACTGTGCTAATTACATTTTATTCAATGTTTTTATGAATAATTTGTTACGATTGAATACATAAGCAAAAGTTGAAAGTAAAACTTACAAATTATTCTTTACGTCGTACAATTTCCATATGTATGTCCAACTACAGCTCCAGTGGACGGCTCATTCATGGCACGGGACCGTGATAAAATCAAGAAACGGTTTAATATTTTGAAAACTAAAAATTTTCACGCACAAGCGAATCAATCGAATCAAATCCCTCTAAGAACGGTTGGTTTCAAAATCGTCCAATGAAGGACGTTCGTGGGACTAATTTGGACAACGTCCAAATAACCGTTCAACGAACGTCCATCGATGGACCCGTGTTGAACGATTTTGAAACAATTTTTTGGACGTCTCAGTGGGATATCACACACAAATACCCGGTCAAACCATTCGGAATTTGATTCGGAATCCTGAATGGAGTCAGTATGGATTCCAAATCAAATGCAACAACCGATTCTAAGTCGGAATCGGTTGTTGCATTTGATTTGGAATCCATAATGACTCCATTAAGAAATCCGAACCGGTTCCGGAATGAGTTTAACTGCCCACTGAGACGTCCAAAAATTTGTTTCAAAATCGTTCAACACGGGTCCAACGATGGACGTTCGTTGAACGGTTATTTGGACGTTGTCCAAATTGGTCCAACGAACGTCCGTCATTGGACGATTTTGAAACCAACCGTTCTTAGAGGGTGCCCTCTAAGAACGGTTGGTTTCAAAATCGTCCAATGACGGACGTTCGTTGGACCAATTTGGACAACGTCCAAATAACCGTTCAACGAACGTCCATCGTTGGACCCGTGTTGAACGATTTTGAAACAAATTTTTGGACGTCTCAGTGGGTGGGAAGTCTTTGATGATCGAGGGGTGGAATGCGGTGAAAAGTTGTCATTAATGCACTGAAAATAATTTTGCACTGTTTAATATAGCGCTGGTGCATGGTATATCACAACGAAGTGGATGTAAAGAGTAATGTGCGCAGTAATGAATATAATATTACACCAAATCGTGTGATAGTACAATCACAGACAAACAGACGTAACACGAGATGAATTTTCATCGCCCATAGAAAAAACGGTCGATTTGAATTATTAAAAATGCGCCACCTCACCGAGCGTGGCGCTTGTGAAGCGATTTTGACACATAGCCATAATGCGTCACTTCGTTACCGCAAGCACCCGAAAACCAAGATGAAGGGGAAAAAAGGTGGAAGCATTCGTCACTTTTGAATGTATTAGTTTTATACACGTCAAATTGAACATGGCGTCCGCGACCCATAAAATAAATAAACATAAAGATCCGAACAAGCATGCTGATTCTTTTGTGCACGTTGAAAAAAGAGAAAAGGATGAACTTCACCACGGATCTTCCGATTCGAACACTTAGTGATACTTTATTATCTCGAAACTACCGATAAAAATAATTATGACTGAACTGAATCAAAACCTCTGGCCACAGAAAAGCCCACCACGTTATTTGTTTTTCTCCTTCATATTCGTTTGTTTTATCGAAGAAAAATGACAACAATGGTCCAGAAATGTGAAATGTATTCCTGACGAAGTGTCCAAGGCAAGAATTATTCAAAATCATCTCGTAGTTTCCTGCACGATGTCGATCGGTGAGCAGATACATTTTAAGATCTTGCCAATTTATGCTATGGAAACTAAAGATATGCTGAGGCCGAGGGGAACGACACTCCTCGATTTGTTGATGAAATGAACATAAAATTTATATTTCTGAACGGATTGATAAAGATTTACAATAGTTAGTTCGAAATTGATTCGAATTTTCAACATTGCCAAAAAATAGTTTCAAATGGCCGAAGATGGTTTGGAATGTGCCATGAAAAACAAAATGAAATGCTCGAAATTCACGTTTTGACAGCTTCAGTGCTCGATGAAACCAAAACAAAACATTTCCAGCAGCATAACTGCATGACCAAATCAAAACAAAAACATAAATTTTGTTGCCAGAATTATTGAAAGATTCAAACATTGAGTATACAGAGTTGCCAGTTCCATCAAAATCGCCGAAATTCGAGCAAAATTTGCTTGAGATTTGATAGATTTTTTGTAATTTCTGCGATTTTTCTTAACAATGCTCGATTTGTTAGAAAATTGTCAAAATTTTCTAAAATTACCGGAAAAAGTATGAATTAATGTAAAACTGAACGGAATAAAACAATCATTCTGAAGTGACGTTCCCCTCGGCTGAGGCCATATTCAATCTAGATATGTTTAATGATCAGTCGCAACCTAACAAGTGATAAAACATCAAGTCGTGAGAAAATTATGAATGATAATAAGGCCATTACAAATCTTTTTTAAAAATTATGTCCAAGTACAAATTTTTTTCTGAAGGGGGGGGCAAACAAAAAATAAATCTTTATTTTAATAAACACATTTTTTTCTTTTTGCATTTTCTTTCGATTGTTCTCGTGGACGTTTCCGCAGGGTGATTTCGTATAGCGGGGTTGAGCTATTTGTTTTACTAGAAAAATTCAAGCAAACATTACTGAATCAATCAAAAGTTCACATAGGAAAGGGATGCTAAAGTTTTCGTTTTAAAAATTTTTCCCAACAGTGCAATTTTTAAATTCCCAATAAAAGCTTGAAAGTTCTCTAAGCACTTAATGTAAACATTTAAGAGTACTTTAAGGTATTAACTTTTGGTTGCTTGAATAGTTTTCGTTCCGTTGTGGCGGCACATGGACCGATTGTACACACAAGGCATGAAAATCGGTCAAAGGTGAACCTGCTTGATAACAATGTACAGAAACAGGATTGCAACATTTCACTTATGGACTTTTGGAAAACATTCTGGAATGAATCCAAAGGTAAAGTGTGCGTCAATGGAATTATTCATCTCAGATATGGTTTTCTCTGATATTTTTTTCTATTGCGTATTTCGTATACAGTAGCCTGGCGAACGTACATCCTGTGCATACTATACTTTTTCGAACTCTAGTGGAAACATCAGCTTTGGTTTATCGCTTGTGCTTGAAGACTTGTAGATTTGTTTGTTTGGTACATAATAGTAATTCGGCTCGGTTCCGTGTACATCTTCGAAATCTTTGCATTTTTCTCCATCTTGTTGCGCAGTAGGTAACCACATCAGTTAAATTCATTTGATAGTCGTACGGATTTATGAAATGTATAGCAATCATCAGTTCATTTTTTGCCTTTTTCATATAAGGAAGACTGTGCAATCACTCTGAAATTCGACTTTTAAAACTACACCCGGAGTGTCGAGTGTCATATACCACTAGATTCAGTTCGTCGATATCTGAAAATGTCTGTATGTTTTATAGTATGGTTGAATAGCTTCAAAAGTGCATTGGCTCTAGGTGGGATTCACTTTTGTGCGTAACCGCTACTAATAGTCCTTACTTCTCTTCCTTCCTTTTGTTCCACGAGACTGCATCGAAGTGTTATATCGTGGAGAGGCTGATTCAGTCTTAAGACAAAATGATACATTAGAGCGGTTTAGCTCCGAACACATATTCCGTTAGCCATTTGGCTCCCGATTCTGTGAACCATTTAGTTCCTGTTTTCGCGAACCATCTCAATTCCTCGTCGGAAGTTCTCCCGATACCGATGCCTGTTGCGTGAGTCATTTAGCTCCCAGTTTTGTCGCAATCTTCTCGCATAGTCCATAAATCCTACTCAAAGGGCCAACCAGTACTTGGCGAGGACGGTTCGGCGATACCGGATGGAGCGTAGCTTCTGGTTCGCTGCTTCCGGTTCGTTGAAAACTCGACGACCCACCGCTGGTGCTTCACTCGACCTACTCGATCTTGTCCCTGACAGTGAAACTAGTCTGCTCACATGCTTCGGTCCGGCGATTCCAGCTGGTTCGTGGTGCCCAATACACTGGCGCCTCAAGCAAAGCTGTGGTTGCTCTCACAGCCTTCCCCTTAACATAATCATCGTAACTTTAAAAGTTCAAATCGATGATATATTTTCCGACCGCGCTGTCTTTCGGCTGCTAGTCATCCCCACATCTGTTTTATGATGGGCAATCGTCTCCGTGTCGAGTGTCTCCTCTTCTAGCGATTGTCCGATTACTTGGAACACCACATCATCCGTGAAGCCGAAAATCGTTGTATCTCTGGGAAGGTTCAGCTTCAATACTCCATCGTACACTGCGTTCCACAGCGTCGAGTCGAGGAACGTCAGTTGTAGTTGTGATTCTCCCTTGTCTGTCTCGTAGATCAGTGTTCGGTACTGAAAGTAGCTCTATAATATCCTGGAGAGTTACTCATGCTGTACAGCGAATGGGCGATTGCTTCCCAGCTAGTACTATTGAAGCATTCTTCACGTCTAAGGGAACCACCACGCAAAAACGATATCCTTATCTCTGCTGTCTCCAAAGCTCACACAACCGTTTGGATGGATTTCACTGTAGACCTGCCTATAAGGAAGCCGAATTACATGAGATGCCGTTCTCACGGTCCGCGTACTTCGTTAGCTTGTTCAGGATTACTCCTTCTCTCTAAGGGATATATTGACTACGCTGAAAGATCTCCATGTTGTCCCGGCATCAGAAGCAACATCAGCTTTTGTCGCTTCCAATTATCGGATCGTTTTGAACATATCCGGGCTCTCATGTATCACTTCACTTTTATGACTTTCGCCATCTCGATAAGCTGTTTGTTGGTAAATCGATCTTTATCTTTGTGATCATCCTCCTCACTGTACGGCGAAAATAGATTCATGTTGTGGGGAAAACCTTTCGATAGTGACCTCCATCGTTTCCGGGCACCTTTCAGGTGGTGCAGCTGTGCCTTTTATCTTTGTTATGCCAACTTTGTAGGTCTCTCTTAAGGAAATTCGCATTGGCTTCGTGGCAAGGCTTTCTTGTACAGCTTGACTGCTTTGTTGAGAGCGGTTCTTGCAGCTCGCTTCCCTTGAGCTTTCTGACTTCTGTTTTAATTTTAAATATATTTAACACGGCTCAATGCGTTAGCACAACTGAGCCGTGGAGTGCACCTTGGGGGTCATTTGGTCCGTCTTCTCTCGCGTTTTCGTTTACGTCCATGTCATCATCGGTACTGCATTCATCTTGCTCATCGTCGGATTACGGGTCGCTATTGTAAATCCTTCTTCATCGGTATTAGATTCCTTATTGATGGTGTTGGTTGTTGGTTTGGAAACATTTGCTGTAATCGTTGTTACTTCGATGTTGGTAATGGCAGTTGGTTTAGTGGTACTGGGTCCGATCGTTTTTGAGCTGGTGCTTGTGAATGCCCGGTCTGCAGTCGTTGGTTTACCAACTGGTTGTGGTTTAACATACGATGATTGTATACCGGCTTTGGTCGTATCAGGTGGAATTTCTTTGGCATTCTCTGCGCAAGGTTTTCCGTGGTGTAGCGGATGATCACAATATTGACAGGTAGGAATCTGTCCTGGGTGCGTGACTAGTGTTCGTTGAGAATATTCAACACCATGAGGTGATTTGCATGTGAAAGTCAAGTAAGAGGGAATAGGTTTTGTCGGACGCATTCTCACGAACTCCGTTGCGGAGTCTTGGGAAGAAGTTCCTCCAACTATCTTCCTTAACACTATTCACCTCTCCGTATTTTGACAGGATTTGTTTGATAGCGAAGGAACTAGTACGTGGTGCCAGGTCATGTATCTTTATTTCAATACTGTCAACATCTATATACGTTGGGATACTGTATAAAATGTCATTACATTCGATGACGTGTTTCATGTTGTTCTGGGAAGCGAATGATTCTGCTTGACTAATATTTTTTAACATATTCAGTACCGCATGACGCAAATTGTGGAATTGCACCGCATAAAGTACGCAAGCTACGTTGAACTTCAAGTCCACCTTCAACATTTGCTCCCCTTCATGAATTGATGGTATTACCGGATATTTCGTGTAGTCAACAGCAACACAGTTTTGCCAAACGTCGCGCGGGTAAATTTGATTACTTGCCCTGCTATTGCAGCGGAGCGATTTCTAGCTTCTGAACTGAGCGAGATGAGAAACCAAAGTGATCTCCGACTTCTTCTCCAAGCTCGGAGGCAACTTATACGTAGATCGATAATCGTCGTATTGCACTCGGCGACCGTTTCTCAGTTTCCCATCCCTTGGTATGGTCGCATTACACGCCTTTGTTAGTAGTACCGTGAACTCGTTCGCATTTAGGTTGAAGAGGATACCCTCAAATTCAAGTTCTTCGACGGACACGTTCCTGTGAAAAATCGCTGTTTTCCATCTTCCCTCGTTTATATATCTCCTACATATTCATATTCATGTGTAGTTCATAGTCCTGTTATCAACGCTGTACCAAATCGCTTGGTGGGCGCTGTGGATATATCCTCGCACACTTTTCAGTCCATCTTTCCGGTTACTCCAAGGCTACAAAAATTGACATCGATAATGGATTCCCGGTTCTTCCTGCGGTAAGTGCCGATGATACCACTATTTGTAAGATCTATATTTAGCTTTGCTAGAGCATTCTTGATCGCTGATGGCCAGACAAAGTTCTTTTGATTCCAGCGCCTATCTCGAAAATTTCGCATGTTTCTGGTTCTTGGAATATTTCAGAATTAATGTCTCTTCGGCTTCTTGGAAAACGGCTTATTCGATTTTCACAAGCTTAGCCTTAAATGGAAGGTTTGGTAGCAGATTTTGATCTGATCAAGTTCATAAGAATCGCACATATGGCTGCGGAAATACGGTATGAATACTACGATCCCATATGAAATCTTTAAATATCAAAAACCTTTCGGTAAAGCTCATGTATATTGAATATTGAACCACATATAAATCTCCAGGAGTCTGATTTGAATTCAGATTGTTTCTTTATCGAAATTATTTTCGAATGCAACGATCGATTCTGTCTCTATCGACTGTTGCGTTTAAAATGGAATCGATTCAGAAGTCGGTCTGTATTAGCCTTTCCATGAGATGTTTGTTTGATAATACACAGATGGGCCCTTCCTTCCGCGACCAGCAAACGTTTCATTTGATGTTGGACTGGATCGATGATCTCATTTAAACTTCACATTTACCCGAGAATGGTCAAAATAAAAATTATCATGGGATGGTAATTTCTAAAACTACCATAATAGTTTTCAGTTACGAAAAGCAAAACTCTATGGAAGTTATTGTTGTTCTATAAAACGTGAAATTTTTTTGAATTTTGGTTATTTTAAAAAATTTATTTGCCCCCTGATTTTTTTCAGCGATTTTGAAGGGGGGGTGACATAATTTTTAAAAAAGATTTGCAATGGCCTAACTACATATTTAGGTTGCGTTAGGATACAGCTCCGTAGAAGACCAACACATCGAGCATAGTTTGCACTCAAGAGAAAGATCAAAGATTTCGTTGAAAGGGAAAGTAGTGTCATGAATCATCGTGGCGAACCATCAGCTTAGAATTTTATAAAATTAAATTCTCCCATAACCTACATAGTGAGTTTTCATTTACGAAAAACTAAAAATGAAATCGTTGATGCGAATTGATCTTGACCTTGTTTTTATAGTAAAAGCAAACGCCAGTTTGAAAAATAAAATAAAGAATTTTTGATGTCTCCGGGATTCCAAAAGCGCGACGGCAAAGAAGAGTAAATATAGACAAAAATCAATCTTGCGACCAATTAACGATAAGAATTGATTTCTTTACACGAAAAGAAAAACAATTTTGGTGTTGCCTAACTTCCCGTAACAATAAATGGTTGTTGGATTTTAAAAATGCAGACGTAGCTCTACATTCTTTAAATTTGTCAATTGTAGTTATTATTACAGACACTTTATATAACATACTAGCGGAGAGAAAAACAATAAAACTAGCAACCATGGATGTAAACTGGCATCACGGAAGCTCCCATAAGCTTTGCATGGGCTTCCTCTTGCACTTCCCCTTTCAAAACCCTCATGCTCATTTGGCTGCACTTTTTGACAGTCCGTTTGGCTGCAATTTTTGACACTTCGCTAGTCTGTGTATAAAGTGTCTAGTTATTATGCTATGCAAATTGAAGTACGTGACATAGGCGATTTTTCTATTTCGCTCTTTAAATTTAACAACTGCAACAATGCTCCTACCTTTCATCTACTGTCTTGCAGTTGACAACCGGTGTTGGCGTTGTTGCCAGGACTTCGGTTGAAAAAGAATTCCCAAGGTTGCCAGAATCACATTTTGTGCAATGTGTTCAACAGATGTCGCTAGTATAACGTGGGCGATGATTTTTTTAGAATTTTCTTCGAGCTGTTACATCTGTTTGTCTGTGGTACAATTATGTCATTGAACAATATCACACCCAAAACAGGAACAATCTTCCAGCAGATTAATATCACACGATTTTGAATGCAAGAGTTTCGTACATCATTTTTATTGCAATATCATATAAATTCGAAAGCAATATTCAATGAAAAGAATGTAATAATCTAGGCACATAGTTTCTATGTGATACTATGTGATTGGTGTATAATTGTATCTAAAATAGCACAATATTGTATTTGATTTATGATTACGTCTAAATATCATGTGCATCGGTGAACATCACATCGGCCATTATTACAATTCTTTTTGCTGTGAAGTTTTGATTCGAGCCAACCACATCCCGGTCAGCGTGGCAAGCAGAAAGTTAGCAAAAGTTGAACAAAGGGAAATTGATACTGGCAGAGTTTCTGCGAGCATTTTGCGCGATTTGTGCGAGAATTCTGGCAACGAATTTGCTCAAATGCAACAACCGTTTCTGACAGAAGCGTTTAAACCAACCGATACTGCTCACTGTTATCCAGAATCGAGCCAGAAATGAACGGCCAAGATCTCTGCACGCTTCCAGCCACATCTTTGTCAGATGTTGCTAAATTCTACCAGGTAGGAATTGCCAAGATCTTTGCACAGTTTATGTCCGAGTTATGCCATGGTTTAGCTCGGTTCCTGTCAAAATTTGCCAGAAAACGCGAGCGAAACCGAGTTCGTCCTAGCTCAACTAACCCGACAGGATACGCGCAGAAATCTGACAGGGCTGTCAAACCAAGACTTACAGAAATCTAGCAGAGCGGTCTCTGCCAGAAAATTTGCTCACTGGGATCCAGCCGTCCAAACAATTCCGGTTAGAAATCCTGAATGGATTCTGGCTCAAAGAAAACAACCGATTCCGACTCAATCCGTTAATACTGAATACCCAGTCAAAAAGAGCAAGTTGCTGGCTAACGGGGGGCTATTTGCCAACTCGGATGCGCTAATTTCCCTTCAACTTGCCAACAAATTGCTGGCAATTAGGGAGTTATTTTAAATGCAACATTTGGGCGATTTGCCGCCGTAATTTTTTTTGCTGCTCTACCCGCCCTGAAATCGCCCAGGGAACGCGACACTTAATCGCCCTTAATTGCCTAATATGGAAATTACAAATAATACTTATTTTCGGATTCATTATCTACTCACATAAACTTATCAATACACTATCCAAACTATAGGAAGAATCAATGGTGAAATTGGTATTGCACACCAAAACTTTCCACAATCTGACTTTCATTAAGATTTTAGGTCAGAGATCTTGTTCCACTATACCTACACACGATTCCACAATTTTTCAAATTCGTTGGCTAAATGAAGTGCACTAGACAAACAAAATACAAGCGAGAACACGCCAATTGTTTAAAAAACGATTTTAAGCTTCAGCAAAACAAGAACCGCCATGTTTGAAAAACGCAAAAAAGCAACCAAGTCCATTTCAGTCGCCAGAAAATTTGTCTAAGTGTTGAAATTGCCTTTAAATCGCATTCGCAAATTGCATTTGTTCCTAGGGGCAATTAGCACAGGCGAGTTGAGTCAAACGTCAAACTTTTTAAATCGCCTGACCATGTTCGTCCGCATTTTTTGACCGGGTTCACTCAGAATTCCGAACCGGTTTCGATATGGTTTGACTGCCCTCTAAGAACGGTTGGTTTCAAAATCGTCCAATGAAGGACGTTCGTTGGACCAATTTGGACAACGTCCAAATAACCGTTCAACAAACGTCCATCGTTGGACCCGTGTTGAACGATTTTGAAACAATTTTTTGGACGTCTCAGTGGGTACCCTCTAAGAACAGTTGGTTTCAAAATCATCCAATGAAGGACGTTCGTTGGACCAATTTGGACAACGTCCAAATAACCATTCAACAAACGTCCATCGTTTGACGATTTTGAAACAAATTTTTGGACGTCTCAGTGGGTGGGTACGAGAAGCAGTTCACTCCCCATTCAAAGTGAATTGAAAATACCCAATTGAAAAAATACACGAGAAATGCATCAATACACCTTAATACATTTAATACGCCGAAAATAGACTAATGCACTAAAAATACGTTACTTCTGGAAGAATTTTTCAATACGTCGAAAATCATCGTCTGAGCTCTCGATCGAAGCAGATCGTTTTCTTGTGCTGTGCATAGAGTAAATCAATATAAATATATACATTGTGAATGCCAGTCATTGTTTGAGGCAGGCTTTGTTCGCCGGTGCCTAGGTTGGTGAAGTGAACAGTTCAATAACCGGACAAGCCGCTATATAAGCTAAGTATCTTTTTTTTCTCATTTCCCTTTCCCCCGATCTGTCGCTACTTCTTAGATCCCTTTCCCCTGAATATAAGTTTCATCTCTCGTTTACACCACGTGCTATCCTCGTGCCTAAATGGCCGAGGGCGAAGTAACATTGGATGGGAATGATGTTCCCATGGATTTACCGGATAAACCCGAAATCACTCCCTCCTCTGATTCCCCCAGTCCTCCTCGTATTAAAACATACCCACCCAGCTCAATTGGGCCCTGGGTGGTCTATTTCCGGCCCATCACGAAATCGCTTAATATTTTAGAAATCTCACGGGAGCTGACTGCTAACTACCCGGCCGTAGCTCAGATAACACGTGTTAGAGCTAATAAGATACGCATATTAGTGAATGACCTCGACCAGGCAAACCAGATTGCACGCAGCGAGCGTTTTACAAAGCAATTTAAAGCGTATATACCTTGTTTAGCAGTGGAGATCGATGGGGTCGTCGCCGAGCCGGGTTTGAAGTGCGAAGACGTGTTGAAGTACGGAGTTGGTTGCTTTAAGGACCCCTCACTTGAACATGTGAAGATTCTGGAATGCAAGCAATTGTATTCCGCAAAAACTGAGAATAATAAGACAACTTATTCATTGTCAGACTCGCTTCGGGTGACTTTCTCCGGGTCTTCCCTCCCCAACTATCTCCTCCTGGATAAGGTTCGTCTACCTGTTCGCCTGTTTGTACCGCCGGTAATGAACTGCAGCAATTGCAAGCAGCTGGGCCACACAGCCACCTATTGTGGCAATAAGAAAAGGTGCGGCAAATGCGAGGGAGAACATGAGGATGACGCTTGCGGTGGAGAAACTGAAAAGTGTATTTACTGCGGGGGCCTTCCGCATGATCTTAAATCATGCCCCTCGTACAAACAGCGCGGGCATAAAATTAAGCGCTCCCTTAAGGAACGCTCGAAGCGCTCTTATGCAGAAATTCTTAAGAATGCTCGCCATCTGTCCCTTCCGAAAATTCCTTTGCTCTTTTGGCTGGCGTTGAGCAAGAATCTGACGACCCACAAGAGTGAACATCTTTGGTTAACTCAGGGGAGTCCAGGAAGAGGAGAAATCTAGCCTCCGCTAGATTGCCTCGTAAGGGTGCCAAGGTGTCGTCCACTCAGAGTGCGCCAACTACAATCAATAAATCCAATGGAAGTGAAGCACTAAAGCCGAAGCAAGTTGCTCCAGGACTTGGAAATTTTAATTCTAACAAGGAGTATCCACCACTTCCAGGGACACCAAAAACCCCAAGTGTTCCCTTTTTTCAAACAGATACTCAGTCCAGTAGCGGACTAATGAAATTTTCTGACATAGTGGACTTAATTTTCACAGCTTTCAATGTTACTGATCCTCTTAAAAGCATTCTGATACATTTTCTCCCTATGGTGCAAACATTTTTGAAACAGTTGACTGCTAAATGGCCCCTCCTTGCAGCGATCGTATCCTTCGATGGCTAAGTCATCAAACGAGGTCACTGATTCGATCACTGTCCTACAGTGGAATTGCAGAAGTATCCTCCCGAAAATCGATTCCTTCATATTCTTACTAAACAGTTTAAAATGTGATGCTTTCGCATTGTGTGAAACCTGGTTAACTTCCGACATAAATCTCAACTTCCACGACTTTAATATAATCCGTCTGGATCGAGAAAACCCTTATGGAGGAGTACTTTTGGGGATCAAAAAGTGCTATTCTTTCAACCGAATTAACCTCCCTTCGACACCAGGCATTGAATTTGTCGCTTGTCAAGTTCTAATCAAAGGTAAAGACCTTTGCATTGCTTCCATCTACATTCCTCCTAGAGCCTCGGTAGGGCACCAAACGCTTTGTAATATCACGGAATCCTTACCGGCACCGCGGCTAGTTCTGGGAGACTTTAACTCGCACGGTACGGTATGGGGTTGTCTTCATGATGATAATAGATCAACATTAATCCAAGATCTTTGCGACAATTTCAACATGACCATCTTAAACACGGGAGAAATGACGCGGATGCCTACACCACCAGCACGCGCAAGCGCGTTGGATTTATCGCTATGCTCGACATCGCTACAGTTAGATTGCAGGTGGAAGGTGATCCCTGATCCCCACGGTAGCGATCATTTGCATATCGTTATTTCAATTGCTAACGGTTCAAGACCATCGGAAACAATCAATGTCTCTTATGACCTCACACGGAACATTGATTGGAAGAGTTACACGACCGCGATATCCGTTAAAATAGAATCCACTCAAGAATCTCCTCCGGAGGAAGAGTACAGGTTTTTGGCTGGCTTGATTCTCGACAGTGCGAATCAAGCTCAGACTAAACCAGTACCCAGCGCGAATACCCATGGACGGTCTCCCACCCTGTGGTGGGATAAAGAGTGCTCAGAGCTGTACGCGGAAAAGTCCACTGCATATAAGGCCTTCCGGGAAGACGGGTTACCCGCTAGCTATCTACAGTACGCGTCGTTAGAAAGGCGAATGAAGAGTCTAATGAAAGCCAAAAAACGCAGTTATTGGCACCGGTTCGTCGACGGGTTAACGAGAGAAAAAGCGATGAGCACTCTTTGGGGTACGGCTCGACGTATGCGTAACCGTAATAGTACCAACGAACGTGGAATATTCAAACCGTTGGATATTCGCTTTCGCCAAGAAGATCTGTCCGGACTCTGTCCCGGTACAGAAAACGTACCGCACCGCGTCTCCTCACGATACCGCGAACGAAACACCGTTTTCGATGGTGGAGTTCTCACTTGCTCTCTTATCATGCAACAATAACGCCCCAGGATTAGACAGAATCAAATTCAACTTGCTGAAGAGTCTGCCTGACACTGCAAAAAGGCGCTTGTTGAATTTATTTAACAAGTTTCTTGAGGGTAACATTATCCCTCATGACTGGAGGCAAGTGAAGGTCATCGCCATCCAAAAACCAGGGAAACCAGCCTCCGACCACAACTCGTATCGGCCGATTGCAATGCTGTCCTGTATTCGGAAGTTGTTCGAGAAAATGATCTTGTTTCGCCTCGACAATTGGGTTGAAGCAAATGGCTTATTGTCAAATACACAATTTGGCTTCCGCAAAGGCAAAGGGACGAACGATTGCCTTGCGTTGCTTTCTATAGAAATCCAAATGGCCTACACTAAAAAAGAGCAGATGGCATCAGTCTTCTTGGATATTAAGGGGGCTTTTGACTCAGTTTCTATCAACATTCTGTCAGAGAAGCTGCACCAGCATGGTATTTCGCCAATTTTAAATAACTTTTTGCTAAACCTGTTGTCTGAAAAGCACATGCACTTTTCGCATGGCGATTTAACAACATCGCGATTTAGCTACATGGGTCTTCCCCAGGGCTCATGTCTAAGTTCCCTGCTCTACAATTTCTACGTGAATGACATTGACGATTGTCTTGCCAATTCATGCACGCTAAGGCAACTTGCAGAAGACGGCGTGGTCTCTGTTACAGGGCCCAAAGCTGCCGACTTGCAAGGACCATTACAAAATACCTTGGACAATTTGTCTGCTTGGGCTCTTCAGCTGGGTATTGAGTTCTCCACGGAGAACACTGAGTTGGTTGTTTTTCTAGGAAGCGTGAGCCGGCGCAACTCCAGCTTCTATTAATGGGTGCAACGATCAACCAGGTTTTCACATTTAAATATCTCGGGGTCTGGTTCGACTCTAAAGGTACCTGGGGATGTCACATTAGGTATCTGAAACAGAAATGCTAACAAAGGATCAATTTTCTCCGAACAATAACTGGAACATGGTGGGGAGACCTGATCAGGTTGTACCAAACAACGATATTGTCGGTGATGGAGTACGGGTGTTTCTGTTTCCGCTCCGCTGCGAACATACACTTCATCAAACTGGAGAGAATCCAGTATCGTTGCTTGCGCATTGCCTTGGGTTGCATGCACTCGACCCATACGATGAGTCTCGAAGTGCTGGCGGGCGTTCTTCCGCTAAAAAATCGATTTTGGGAACTCTCATATCGATTGCTCATCCGATGTGACATTCTGAACCCGTTGGTGATTGAAAACTTCGAGAGGCTCGTCGAGCTTAATTCTCAAACCCGATTTATGGCCTTGTACTTCGACTACATGGCACAGAGCATTAATCCTTCTTCATATACTCCCAACCGTGTTCGTTTCCTAGATACTTTTGATTCTACTGTATTCTTCGACACATCCATGAAGGAAGAGATTCGTGGAATCCCGGACCATATACGCCCGCAAGTGATCCCCAATATATTTTATAATAAATTCCGAGAAGTCGACTGTGACAAAATGTTCTACACTGACGGATCAAATCTCGATGGGTCCACTGGCTTCGGTATCTTCAACAATACTATCACCGCTTCATTCAAGCTCAATGATCCCGCTTCAGTTTACGTCGCAGAGTTAGCTGCAATTCAGTACACCCTTGGGATCATCGACACTCTGCTCACAGATCACTACTTCATCATTTCGGACAGCCTCAGCTCCATCGAGGCTCTTCGTTCGATGAAGCCCAAAAAGCAATTCCCATATTTCCTGGGGAAGATACGGGAGTCCTTGTGTACGTTATCTGAAAAATCTTATCAAATTATCTTTGTTTGGGTCCCCTCTCATTGCTCTATCCCGGGCAATGAAAAGGCCGACTCATTAGCAAAGGTGGGCGCATTAAATGGTGACATATACGAAAGACCAATCTGCTTCAACGAATTTTTTAGTATTTGTCGTCAGAGGACACTCAACAGTTGGCAAACCTCGTGGAGCAATGGTGAACTTGGACGATGGCTACATTCCATTATCCCAAAGGTATCAACGAAGCCTTGGTTCAGGGGGATGGATGTGGGTCGGGATTTTATTCGTGTAATGTCCCGACTTATGTCCAATCACTACACCTTGGATGCGCATTTGCGGCGTATTGGGCTTGCGGAGAGTAGTTTGTGTGCTTGTGACGAGGGCTATCACGACATCGAGCACGTTATCTGGGTATGCGCCGGGTACTTGGACGCCAGGTCTCAGTTAAAGGATTCCCTTCGGGCCCGAGGTAGACCACCCAATGTCCCAGTCCGAGATATGCTGGCAAGTCGTGATATCCCCTATATGTTCCTTATTTATACTTTCATAAAAACGATAAATATCCCAATTTAGCCCCTCTCTTTTTATTTCTCGTTTTAGAAGTTTTCTCCTGCCTTGTGGGACCGATCAGTTCCAGACTGCCACTATGTAACCGCCGTCGCACTTACCACTACGGAAACTGAAGCGAGAGCGACTCGAGGTCCGATGACTTTTAAAGGATTCCCCGCGGGTCCGAAGAATACCATCCGCCAATCCGACCTACTAGACTGAGGCGCTAATTTGTTTCGCTGATCTCCCGTTTGCCCGAAAGTTGCAAGTTTTGCTCTTCTCTCCAGGTCACCATCTACGCCTTCTCTCCCCTGTCCTTGATACAACTGCTTCTACACCGATTTTGGAAATAAGCCCCCCTCTGAATATCTTGACCAAGCATAAGTCTCCGGTAAAAAAGTTTAAATTTGTATTCCGTATTCCTACACTGAAAAAAATCCAAACGTTAATTCTATTTGCTTCAAACCACTTAAAATTCATATGAAGAAGAAATGCTATTGTTATCACGCGCACACATACCTTCTATGTGTCAACTGTATAAACTATGTATGCACACACATAAGTTATATGTGCATATTGTTATAGAATGGGGTTTTATGTACCTAATAGTTATGGAATGTGAATGTAAGATTAATATTTCTTGTAAATACACACATTAGGTTTATGTGCCAGCAAATAGTGTCTATATGCCTCCGTTAATTGCAAAAATCTATGTGTAAAATCAATAGGCATAACGTTTACTTTTTTCTGAGTGTAGTTTTAAGATAGTTGTAATTTTACCTCTTTGTTAAAATTACTGTCCCCCATTTTGTAAATACAATTGTATCCCTAGTTTTAAAACACCTGTGAAATTTTTCATAAATATTTTTTCCCCCTTTTGTGTACCAAACTATATTGTTAGTTTTAAGATAACTGTAAATATTTCCTAAAAAACTATTACTATTGAATTCCTTGTTTTAAAATTTTTCATAAAAAAAATCTTTTGCCCCCTCTCTTGTATGTAGAATCTTACTTCTAGTCTTAAGATAGCTGTAAAATTTTTCTCTTTAAAAAAAATATTTCAACATTGTAACCTTCTAGTTTTAAAATATCCAAAATGTAAAAACAAAAGAATTTGGCACCGCCAAGCTAACGCATTTGTGCCTATCAAATAAACGAAATGAATAAAAAAATACGTCGAAAATACGCTAATACACAAAAATACGTTAGTACCGGAAATATTTTTCAATTCGTCGATAACAATCCAATTCGGCAAGTAATACACTGTTGATACAAGCCTTACAAATATTACATTAATTTCAAGCCAAATGGAACTAATTCAGTATATTTCTTATTATGATATAGCGTATGTTTTTTCAAGCTAGATTGTTTACTTTTCTCGTAATTGGGACTCCCAGCAAACGGACTCAGAATCGGTGAATCATTAGAATGACAAGTAGGCAGAAATCAATCAGAATTCTTGTTAGTTTGATTCAGAGTAACAATCCCATAATCTTTAAAGAAAATAAACATCCCGCACATTTGAAAATACTCCCAGAGGACGTGAACATAGGTAAATCCGAAACTTCCTACCGACATCAATAGGAAATTTTTGATCAAAAATTCGCTCGCTTTATCGACATAAACAATAGTTTAATGTTTACCCTAAATAGTGAAGCTCTAAAATCATGCAAGTTCTAAGTTTACATTGCGATGGATCATTTTGTTTAGATATATATGTTGCATTTTAAATCAACACTCGTTGGGGGAATAGAATCGAAACCAACGCTCGATGGATTGAGAATGCAAAACACAAGATTGTACGCAGCTCACCTGGGTTCGATTCCCAACCCCGCACATAGGGTTAGAGATTTACCCACAAGAGATTACTCTAACCAGAAAAGAGGCGAATGACACTAAGGTTAAAACCTAATCAATACAATAAAAAAAATAATACAAAACACAGGAATCCGAATTAGGAGTCGCTTCCGATCAACTTGCAGGAATGAGTTCAGCCATAACTCTAAGTCCAGTTGGAATTCCGACTGGATTCTACCAGAATTCAGGCTCTAGTGACACAACCGAGTCTAGTACAACCAGTATGAATTTCGGCCGCATTTACTGAGGAGCATCCCAATTTTACTGAGAAGCATCTCAATTTTTGAAATAAATTTACATAATACTGCAGTGATTAAATATAATACCGCGTTGCTCAAAAACTACCATTGGGTAAGCCTAATTAGAATTCAGCAAGCCTAATTAGTTTTCACCAAACTAAAGATAAAGGTTACTTCAATTACATGTTCATCAGCCTTGGTTCAACAATAGCAGAATATCTGGTAAATCTCCCCGCTTCCTGCTTCTCACCAGTAGAAGCAAACTGAAGAAGTCACTAATTCCCTAAATAATAAAATTTGGCATAATGAATTGTTCGTTAATCTTGAAAAATTACTAGTAATTCCATTTGTACTAATTTTATTATTTGCGTTTATGAAATTATTCTACTGGCATTCTATAATAACATTTAAACGTCAAAATTCAGTAACATTCGGTTTCAATTGATTATTCAACAAAAATACAATGCGTGCATACAATTGTAAGTTTTAGTACACTAATCACCAATACGCATAATAAATTTCATTTCGTGAACAATACACAAATACGTTTTTAATGCGCTAATACGTAAGAATTATGAAAGAAATAATCAATACTCATCAATACACAAAATACATGTCATTTCATGAAAAATACACAAATACGTTTCTCAATACGTTAGCCTGAATCGAAAATACTAGAGTGAGTCGCCCCTCGGGTGGGTAGGGGTATAACCGCTGTCAATTCAGTCGAACTCAGCCACTAAAAAACATAACGACAGTGGCGCACCTGGTGAAGATATCCCAACTACCTTTAAAACGTTAGAGATTTTTACACAAGTTGAATGCAGAAGATGGATGCCTGTTCTCTGTGACATCAGGTTCATTTTCAGCTGTCAACAAAGGGCTTCGATTATTTTTAACTCTGATTAGAAGACACTGCTCTAATGTGTTCAAATATTGGGATAAATCAAGGTGCTAAGATGAATTTAGGCACGGTTACCCTATTTAACAAAAGCTCTCAATATAATCAACCGATCTTTGTAATATTTGAGAGATTCATACAGAACACATAGAAGCATCTTCTCTGAATTGTTTCTACTCTTAAACAGAATCAAGATATTCAATCTCAAACTTTAGAAATCATTTTCTCGAAATGTGCCAAATGGCGCTTGCCATAAGATAGCACAACAGTGACATATTGTTATTTAATTGCTGAAGGCTGATCTAAAACTCGCTTAAAATTCCACGAAACGAAAAACCTATTCATCGTATAAAAAACCACGTAAAACGCACAAATAAAACATATCTAGGATTATAATCGTTATTTATAAATATTTCACATATGCATGTAATGCAATTCATAAAAATATTTGAAAATTATGAACCCACCATTCCATTCTAACAAAACCCATACTAAAACTTTCTTTTTCAGGAATTGATTATCACTATTCTCGTGACTGTACCTCTATGTTACAATGTAAGTGCCAGAGCTGTTCGACGATCATGCGGAAAGTATCTGGCAGATCGAATCTCGGACATTTGTAAAGCACGAGGCGGCTATTCACAGTTAAGTTCATCATTCAATCAACAGCAAGCCCATCGCCGTACTAAGCGAGGAGTCGTGGAAGAATGCTGCAAACGAAGCTGTACAGATGACACTTTAATCGAGTACTGTATGGAACACAGCAGCATGGAAGAACCAGCCGCACAAGTGTTAACCTATAATCAGAACAAGTTCACAAGCCCACCTCCAATGGAAACATTTCGCTCCCAAGTGGTAAATAAGTCTGCAAATCTAAGATACCGCAAGAAGATTAATATTGCTCATGTTTACAGCAATTCACAACGAAATTTCCATTCAATACCATCCCTATTGAAGTGGGTACCGTGCGTCCTGAATTCATCAATATCAATGCCAAATATATGGCAAATAAACGAAAGCAGTACTTCTACTACCGACCAGGGAACGATGTTAATGTGATATAAAACTGCTATCAACGAACTAAGAAACTGGCGAAAGTCAGATTATCAGGCTGTGATTGAATTTAAGCGAAATACAAACTCTAGTCATTCAAATTTATTAATCAGAAGAATCGTTTTTAGTTGCTTTCAATCCCCCCGTGTTTGTCGTTATTATTATGTACAGTGACACAATCTCATTTTCGTACACCGCTATGCGGAAAGCTTATATGCATTTTACAAGTAAAAAATTAGTGTACGAGACATTTTATTTATGTAGAAATAGTTTACTAGACAGCATAGGAAAAATACAATAATCACAGAGCTCAGGTGTCATTGATGTCAATTTGTGTAAAAATCTCTAATACTATGTTCACATTAGCGCTGATATCAAGTGATATGCGAATTACCGTGATATCCGACGATATTAAGTGCCATATTACTTGATATCCCATACAACTCGAATGTCATCTCATATCATCATTATTGTGTGATATCCGGGATATCATTAACGAAATCAAGTCAGACTGCCAAAAGTAGCGACTGGAAACGCGGATAGCGGCATTGAACGTACTCATTTGCGAAATGTCATTTGAAAAATTCGGTAGGTCGTGGCAAGCGACCTGTTTTTCGCAAATAACAACAAAAGCACAAACAAATTGAAACTTTTTAAAATGGCTGATGAGAAAAAACGAACCAAGTTATTAAAAAAGAAGACAGTGTGGTCACCGTCTCAAATTCAACTGTTAGTGGAATTATGGGAGGAAAAGATTGGCGATCTTAGGGGCTGTCGAAAAAACAGCCATGTATACGAGGAAATGAATGAGTCTTTCAAACACCACGACCTCGAAGTCACAACAGACGAAATAAAGAATCGCATACATAACTTAACTGCACGTTACAGGTTGGTAATAGATATTCCCCTTTGCCTCCTTTATGACGATAATACGTGTGTTCCACATATAACCGTTACAACGTATCGAATTGGAGTTTTATCAAATCAAACTGTTGATGTTCTGTTAGCCCAAAGAGCATCAATCTCGGTTCTAGTGGTGCTGGCTAGATTTATAAGCATATCGTAGAATCCCCATTTAGTTTATCACCAACTCCTCAATAACAGCGTTCAACAAACATTCTCGAAATATTCTAAAGAATTAGAATTAAAATTCCTTTCTCACGAACTACACAGGACCCTACATCTTCCACTCTTTCCTTACCCTACTTCATAATTAAGCTGTCCTACTTTTGCTGTGCTTGGCCAGATAGTTCGGGTGTTGATATTACCCACAGAAACTTGGATGCTGGTAGTTGCTTTTCACCTGTGAGGTTAGATCGATGCTATGATGTATTACGCGGCGTTCGTTGAAAACCACCCGGTGGGTGGCGGTTGCGTTCACTGCGGGCAACCGGTGGGTGGTGGTGAAACGTGCTGCTTCGTTTCACAGCTGCTGATGTACTGTAGACAATTGAGAGCGATCCTGTTCGGCGCGGCATGGTTGGCTTACGACGAATGAAGTACTGCGAGCGATGATTGCATACACCAGGTGCTGCACATGAGCTTGAACGACCAGGCTGTATTGGCTTTTAGCTGCGTAAACCGTAGGCTAATCTCACTGGCACGCAGTGGTTTCAAACCCAAAACAGATGGTTAAAAGTGTTTTCAGGATTCAATGACGTAGCAAAGTTTATTGAAACTTGATACCACATTTAAATTGGCTAATACCTTCACATTTCTTAAGGAGGATACTACATAGGAAACATTTTTTTTATTCAACGATATAAATTTTTTTTGCTTCTTCGATCTTATATAATAGGCTATTCGGAGAAGCTCGGCTGAATATACTATTGATATATGTATTTAAATGATTGATGTATTGGTAGAGGTACCTTAACATAAGTTTTATTGGTGTTTTCTCCATGCAATGAATTTACATTGCACTTAAAATGCTTTTTCCAACATGATTTTTTCAAGATTGTAAAACCTTGTGACCAATACCTAAAGTAATTTTATTCGTTGTAGCGTGTAGTATAAGTTTGTGCAAAGGGATGACGGAAGGTTTTGTTTACTTTATCTTCCACCCTCCTGTCTGTCTTGTGTTTTTCTCAATGATTTTTAGCGTTTCTGAAGTGCACTAAAATTATAAAAGTTAACTATATGGAGAAAACACCAAAAAATTAGTTTAAGGGACCTGCACCAACACATCCGTCTACATTGCCAGTATAAATGAGTGAATAGTATCTATAGTAAAGCTATTCCAAATTAACTATTACGCATTTTTAATTAACACTTTTACATTTCTTATAAAAGAAATGTATAGAATTCGTTCAAACTTTCAAGATTTTTTCCGAGGCCCGGAGGGCCGAGTCTTATTTACCACTCGATTCAGCTCGACGATTTGGGACAATGTCTGTATGTGTATGTAACGGACAAATTCTCATTCGTGTTTCTCAGCAATGGCTGAACCGATCTTATCCAAACAAATTTTAAATGAAAGAACTAAAAAACAGTATGAACGCCATTAATTTGTTTTTGATTCTGATGTTTAGTTTCCAAGATATGAATGCTTGAATGCGTAAAAATGGCGTTTTTTGCAGTTTTTTTAAATTATCTGCCGAAATTGACAATATTGATTAACAATTATATGTTTTTAACACAGCTTTAATACCTTTCGAACAAGCTATAGATTGTTGAAATCGGACTATTATCAAAAGAGATATTTAACATTAAATACGGACGAAAGATTTTTATCATTTCCCATTGCCAGAAATATGACCAAAAACATGTAATCTATTATTAACGCCAATACGGCTTATTTTAGGTCAATAGTATCTTCGGAGAATTTAATGGAGGTAATATGCCCTTTCTTTTGGTATTGTGCTTTTGCTGATTAATCCCCCTATGAGTGAGATATTTTCACAAATTTTCTTGGAAGCGATTATATCGAAATGATGCCTTCAGCAAATTTGTAGCTCTTACTTTTGCGAATAACTTTACCGAAGACTTCAAATATTTTGAATACTTTAAAAGTTATGGCTTGTTGTTTGTGGATTACTGTTTGTCGCCTATTTATTGTTCAATATAGTAATAATCCATTGAAATAAGCCAAACATTATTTCGATAAATCGAATTTTGTATTTCATTTTTCTATCTACAACCGCTAGAAATAATCACCGAACACTTCCAAGTTGTCTGGAAGGAACTTGATAACTTATCAGTGCAAAAATGTTCATTTGTGCGAACCTTCTGACTGCAATTTTTCTAACGTATGACCATCGGATCGATCTAAAACATATCGGAAAATGAAAAGCGAAATAAATAACTCCAAGCAACGGCGTAGCCAAGAGAAGGTTTTGGGGTTTAACACCATACAACCCCCCCCCTCCCCCCCACCACACCCAAAAAAAAATATAGGATTGAAGTTGAAAATTTATTGATGCTGACTGATTCAATTCAATATTACAATAACAATTATCTGATCCGTACATTGATAACCTGTTGTTGTAAACATCAGGAGGATTTTTGGTAAATTGTCGGAATGGGGTCCTGATAATTGATCTGTTGGTCTTGATTTCACAGTTGCATCAATATCAAATTCCTGCCTGAAAACATTCCAATAGAAAATTCCAGAGTTCAGAATCAATCATATTCCTCAGATTTATTTTCAAATTGGTCTCGTTTTTGTAGAGATGTACTGTAATAAGGGTCTTTATTTAATAGGAAGCGAAGTTAAAATTGATTTAATGTCTATGAAACATAGAACTGCTAATGAAAAAAAGGATAACTTTCAACATTTGCTAAAAATGTTTTTGCCTTTTTTATTCACTCTAAAATTCGTCAATCTAATCCCGAAGAGTGCAATCACATAGCAAATTCCCATATAAACTGAAATGAAAAATTTTCAAAATCAAATTTGTATTTTTGATGCCAAATGACTTTATAATGTATGAAACATTGAGATTTGATGTAAACTCGAAAAAAATAATGTTTGACAAATAATGATTTTTTTGGACTTTGGTACATTTTTGCCTTTCTCATATAGAAAGGTTAAGCAATCACTCTAAAAATCGTCAATCATACCGGCCCGGAGCGAGTATGCAGTGAGGGGTTGCTACTTTAAAATTAAATCTAGTTTAAAATTTCCTAACAAGTTGAAAATTTTCGGCAGGACCCGGACCTCCCGGATCTTTCTTCATGATCCGCCGCTGGTTTCCATCGATGTTTCAGTATCACATAGTATCTCAAGATCGTGGCTGTCGATCCATTGTACGTATGTGCAAATCGTACTGAACATGTCATATTCATATCCACAATTGTATTGAACATAACCAGCCATGGAATCGTAGTCTGGACAAATGAGAAAAGCACAATTGTTTATTGTGGTGTAGTATTTCACTTCCCCGACTAAGTGCCGAGAATACAAAAGCACCAGCTACTCTCACTGTGGAGGTCGAGCGAGCATTGCTCTCCTCCACAACTAACAGGAGAAGGAGAGCAAAGGAGGCAGAGCTGAGACATCACACTATGTGGTGTCGGTTATTCGTCACCAACAAATTTTATTTTCGCAACAAAGGGGCAAAACTCACCTTCCTAGCCCAGTTAAGGATCGCTGCTGGAGTAGCAACAACACCGCAAGAACTCGTTTGATGTTGACCTAGTCAGTTGGATTAGAACAAATCTGTCAGACCTTAGTGCAGCTGGTGATAAGCACCACTAAGAGTGAAATGATTTGGTAAAATTGCAGTAAAATAACTTTTTTACACCATTTTGAGCGACTTAGTGGAATGCAACATTTCAATTGTAGCACATAGCGAAATATTACTTTCCTTAACCCTTCGGAAGTAATACGGCTTACCGCATATGGCTTACCGAACGAGCAGCCGCTGGTCCCCTAAGACGATTTCGCTAGATTTTCAGAGCAGTGTGCACTCAGTGCACTAGCGCGACTTCCGAAAAATTAATTTGTAGTAAATTTTATTTGTTTTGTCGTGACTAACGACTTACCTTTCAATATAGGGGCCCCTTTTCAAAATTTCGGCAGAAAAATGATGTAAGATTTTGAACGCTTATATCTTTTGTTGTACTGAATGGATTTAATCAATTTCTTCGGCATTTTGTCGAAAATATTTGTACCAATATTGTATTAAATTTTGGAATATGTAGGACATTCATTATCAACGGAAAAATAGTGTTTTGAAAAATCTTTCGAAAACGACTCGGAAAAGTGAAAATTTTCAGCCCATCCCGCACAGAGCCGTCAAAATGGTGCAGCAAATGAAGAATAAAATAATGAAAAGTTTATATATAGGTTCACTACATGTTTGTTCCTTTGATTATTCGTATTGGGTTGCTTGACGAGAGCAGTTGGTGGGGGAAAGCCGGCATATTATTTTTGGTTATGCCATTAGAAGCCGGACGGAAAGGAAAGGCTCATGCACGCCACGAGAACGAGCGAGAAAGCGATAGTAGTGCATATTAGCGAAAGCGTTACATACATTTTGAACCTTAATAACTTTTCTTCTACTAAACGGATTGCCAATCTTGTTTCATAAATCGGAAGGAAAACGTTCAACGCTTGCTACCGATACGTTGTTTGCTATATAAAATTTGTTTAAATAGTTCAAAAACTACTTTAAATGAGAATCAACAATAATGATAAAACCTATATATACCCGATCAGAAGGAAATAACACAATTATAACTCATGCTGATATTTTGTTACGAAAAAAATCCTATCAAATTTTGTTATAAAGTAGAAACCGTTAGGTGTTAAAATAACAAAAATTCTAACAAAAAATTCTCTACGAACATCACATTTATAACAAACGTTGATAGCAATATAACACGATCATAACTTGAGATAGCATAATTAAACCCAACATAGCGTGTATTACTTATTGTATAATATCAACGATTTTAGCGTGCACGTCTAAAAATAGAATATGAGAAAAATAAAGCATACATTGGGGCACTTTTTGCTTGGCAGCAAAAAGCTTCATGCAGCAAAAGCTTTTATAGCATTGCCAAATGATTGCATACTTGCTGGCTGATTTTTATAGTGAATATATGATACGCAGATTATTATTTGTCGATATTGCCCCGCTTTGAACCTGGGTATTCCGAGTTTGATGGGAAAGTTTCCTATATGAACCAACGACGTTGTTTTCGACTGATGTTTAATGTTAGCATAATATTCCACGCATCCGTCAAGGGCAAAACGATTATAGATGTAGAAGACGTTTCCAGAACGCACACATTGAACTTTGCCCAAGCCTAAGTGCTGCTTGTTTTCCTGGTGTCATACGCTTTGTTTTTATTCAGTTTTACTCACAGATACAGCTGCCTATGTGATGATAGGCTGAATAGCTTTATAATATCTTTTCAGATTAGGAAAGAGGGGCTATTTTTAGATTCTAAATAGTGCGCTTTGGTGCTTGCCTTGTACGTTAACGTGTTTTACATGGTTTTTAGAAATAATGTCGATGCGACATGGTAACAATGAGCGGATCTTTTACGTACATTACTTTACGGAGAATACGACAAATCTTATTTAGGATTCTGCATAGATTCAAAGCAACAATTGGGGATTTGTTATTGGCATTTTTGGTATGGGGAAGACTAAACAAACCAGTATAATTATCTCGCACCTAATAAATTGCTAGAAATGCAAATCTTCCACAGAAGTTATATCTATCAACTGTAAATATAACAGATATATGATAAAATTCGAGAAATTGTTGATGCTTTTTCGATGGGACGAATTCTTGAATATTTCATGTTTTTTCTGTTACACATTTTCTTCCAAATTTGATTTTTAAGGAGGAAATTAACAAAAATTTTGCATTGAAGTTTTTAGATATTTCAAGGATTATCTGAAACGCATTCAAATCACATGTTAGTGCAAACATTAAATATCAGACTTATCTTACGGGGAATGAAAAGATATAATACTCAAGTAAACTCAAACACTTTTTATGCGGAGGATTAAACAAAAAAGCCACGATGTTCAAAAAAACCCGTCATCTCTTAATCCAACTGCAACCAAGTAAGTCAATCAAACACGTTACTGACACGTTCTCCGACCACTTACATCTAAAACTATCTATACTCAATACGCGGAATTTTGAAAATCCATGTGCAAAACACAAATCAAAAATCAAAACCTTCGAAAATTCACTTTAAAAAGTTGAATTACGACGCATAGAAAGAGACTTCAGTGTATATGCAAATAGACTGTCATTTGTGTAACCGTTAGTGTTCAAAGATAATTGTGAAAGAATATATAACTTACTGTAACATCATCGTTGTATGCGTACATAAACATCATATTATTAAACCAATGATAGCACCAGAAGATATAATCTTGATATAAGTTTTCTTGCATTCCTGATCGGTATATCATAAAGATAACACAGAGAGTAATAAATATCAACATGAGATATAAATTTGATAGTTTTCTGTTATGATGTTCTGATCGGGTAGGGGTGTCGCAGCTTTTCTCAAAACCAGACGTGTGTAAGGGTGCAGATAAGCTCAGAAACGGAATTCCGTTTTCTTGCATCCCTTTTCCGGCTTCCCTTTTTTCTATTTTTATCTCTCTCTAAAACGGAATGAAAACTATTCCGTTTCGTGATCAGGGTTGTGTTAAACTCGAAGAAAATCTTCCGTTCCACAAATATTTGACATTTCGTTCCACAGCTTCCACATAGAGCTGTCAACATTGTTTTGACTGTTGTTACTCTGAATATAAACATTTCAACAGTAATTCTTCAAAAGGGCTAATGAGACTTTTGTAAACAAACTTATTTCGCTCATTATTCTGCTACCGAGGATTTGATATTATATTATTGCTATTAGATAAATTTCAAATAGTTACAAACAAAAAGTTAATGTTAAATCTTTTTTGTACCACTGTTGTTCCAAATCTTAGGAAAAAAAAAGTTTATTCAGTTGGTATAAGGACAGACATGCAATTTGAAGACAACATATATGTGTAATTAAAATGACGACGAAAATAAGTTGTTTTGAAAACGAGTGCGTAGTGTTCCAGTTATGACCTAGTTCTTGTGGTGGTCAAGTTTCATTGCATTATAGACTGCTTTTATGTGTATCAAAATTTATTCATTGGCTACCATTGTGAATAACTTGCAACGGACAAGTTCATCTGAAACCTTTTTATTAGATATTAAAACTCTAATCATTGGCTTACTGTGTCGCAGTTTTCCCAATTGTAGATAGTAAAATTAAAGTCGTTCCTAGCAAACAATCGTGCATTCTGTTGGTTAATTTGATCTGCATAGTATCAGTGAGTAGTTGAGGGATATAACAATATAAACATTCGCGATATTCTAATCTGCATCTGTTTCTCATGCTGAAATATCGATATATCGTTTTGCATCACCTGCTAGTAAATATATCATTTTGCCTCATGTGCTTTAGTAAAATCATTGTTTTGCCTCACCTACTAAAGAAGAAAATTGATGTTGTTTATTTCTGTTTACAGTTTGTGACCAACGTGTATTTGTTCCTGCTGTCCAACAATTCGCTCGTTCAAAGGCAACAAACGGAGGATAGCGAATCGCTACCGGAAGCAACGCAAATTCTGCTGATCGATCGTGTCAATTGTGCTTTACAACGAATCGTTATACTCCGGGCTGATCGTGGTCCGGCACAAGATGCTATACCGGATCTACGCTTGCACGGGAAATTGTAACATACCGAAACCGAATGAGGGGGAAGATGCATCAAACGGTGCGGGTAAGTTCGATGGCGAATAAATATGAAAAATCATTACTGACTTCCGTTCATTGCAGTATCGTCCCCACTGGGCTACCGACCAACGTGTAATTGTTCCTGCTGTCTGGAAAGTCGACCGGACTCGCTCGATCAAGTACCAAACGGGATACTGAGTCGCTACCGGAAGCGACACCAATTCCGCTGAAATCTATCATTTGTGTGTTACCACGAACCGCTATACTCCGCGCTGATCGTGCTCCGGAACGAAATGCTACACCGGTTCTACGCTTGCATGGGAATTTTAATCGTACCGAAACGGTAAGAGTCAATGTCCATCTGCTTCCAGTGTGCGGCAATGAGATTTCAGCTCGCCGGATACACCACGGCCGCAGCTGCTTGTAGCAGGTGAATTTGCTCAACACCATATTATGTTTAAAAGCGACCCAGACCGCCCGAAATGTCACCTGATTTGCTCTCTGAACGCGTTGCTCATCCAGAGTTGCTTATTTTGGCTATTCGCAACTAACCTACACTGGATACAGGTCGTTCCTGCATCCACCACCCGTGGACGCGCTCGATGGCTCTCAGCTGAGTTTGTGTATGTATGTGAGTATCAAATAATGTCACTTTTCTCAGAGATGGTTGGACCGATTTAAACAATGTTATACTCAAATGAAAGGTGCAACATAGCCATAGGCTGCTATTGAATTTTATTTGGATCTGGTTCTGGAGTTATGAGTTGGAAAGTGCGATCGCACATGAAATTATCTAAACCTTTGTGCTTTTTGCATATAAAGAAATACTATGCAATCACTCCACAAATCAACTTTTCAACTGAGACTCGGGGGCCGAATGCCATAATCCATTCGATTCAGTTCGTCGAGATCGGTTAATGTCTGTGTGTGCATGTGTGCACATCTAGGGGGAAGTGGCCCAATTCGGACCGCTGGCCAATTCGGACCCCCAGCTGTTTCTCAGCTATGGTAATATTATGAAAAGCGTATATATCATTGTCATGGCTGTCATGTAGCTCTGTTTTATATCTCAAAATTTTGCGGTTCTCAGTTTTCGTATGCGTGCGCTGGGGGCGAATGTTATTTTGGAGCGCTTTTTTGAAAAATGTGTAAGCCAAAAAACACAATTTTCGTTGGCAACAACAATATATCAAGTCAAATGCATTATCGTGATTTTGGATCTACTGGATAATATCTTTTATTTAATATCTTGTTTTGGGCGAGACTATCAACTGTTTTCGTTTAATTGGTGTGTGAATAATAGAATATGGGATGAGCTTGTCAAATTCCAGCAAAAATCCGCATTGCCGTCGACGGGGGTACGAATCGATGGGTTGACTTTCTTAAGGAAAATATTGGCACAGAAGAACAGTTCGGTGACGGGGGATTTCGATTCCTGCACCGATTAATCCATGACTTAAGGAAAGCGGTTGAATTGCAAGGTAAGAACATTACAAATAAAAAAAAAATTTCACTCGTTACTGATGTCTATTTAACAGATAATCAAAACACCCAAATGCTACAGATTTTACAAAATCTCTCAAAGCGATTTAGAGCACCAGTTACGATAGCGAAATAAGTCGAATTCTGGTGTTGTGTGAAAGTTCTGGCCGGTTGTACCAAATCATGGCCAACATTAATACTTTGTTCCTGGCCCGTGACATTCTACCGAATGCATTTGTATTCTTGCGATCCAGTAACTCTCAGTTGGCTGCTACCGGCGGGAACCCACTTAATTCAAATTTCCCCTCGGTTGGTACACGAGCGTATCTGGTGTTCGCTTGTTCCTATTGGACAACGGACCGTATGTAGCACTAGTGGATTGCACTGGAACCTCGACAACCGGGCTGTTTGGTAAGCACTTCGAACACTTACTCTAGCCAGGAAGTTCAAATTCAATCAGAGAGTGCCGTACTTTGGTTAATGGGAACGACCCCGAAGGATATGTGATAAGAGTATTGCCTGCAACTGAAAATACGCGTTCATGTCAACGGGCTTTTAGGTGCCTAATAAAATTCCCTCATCTCTCTGTATGTTGCTTTATTAGATATAATCAGGGCAGGAAAATTTCGAAAAATGAATTGATTGCTGTTCGAAGCTTCACTAAGCACCTTCTCAAGCATACCACATGCAATCGATGAGTTTGACACAATCGCTGCGAACATTTAGGGGTAAAACTTATCTCTGCTCGGACGAAGCGAGCTTCGCATCTAGTTCGCTCTTTACAATGTTCGAAAAAGTTCACATTAACCTTAGAACGAAGACTACATATTAATATATGATATGTAGTCTTCGCTTAGAAGCACACATCGTCGAACACGAGGTAAGCTCTTGGCTCGTGGTTTTTGCGTTTTTGGAACATTTCCACAGAGTTTCGAAGCGATATTCGGTGAACACATATAAAGCGAATGCCTCGTTTATTTGAGAATCGCGAACATCGAAGTTTTATATCGCTTCAAGCATCAGCATCATAAGGCCACCGCGAACATGTTCGTTACGTGACTATCTGTCTTAAAATCATAAACTGTAAATCTTATTTTGAGTATAAATAAAATGGATTATTTTAAGATTATAATTTAGGATTTAGGGATTAGGTGCGTCGCATACCTTACCAATTTATGAGCCACGAGTTTGAATGAGCGTAGTGGTAGTGAAATTCAAATTCTTTTTTTCGGAATACAATTATGTTTACTAGCTACTTTGATTGCAAACTCGTCTTTTCTTCTTCAATCGGAGTATATTTTCCCTGCCAAGGAGTTTAGGTGAAGATGTATAAAGTATGTTTAAGGGGGTAAGGGTTTCAGCGTGAAAAAATGTTTTTTGGTGAAATGACTCTTTTGGATGAAATGATACATTATAATGTACAAAAGTTTTGAATAATTCGCTTCGCCCAAATTTCTAAAAAAAATCTCAAATAGTGTTTTTTAACGCTAAAACCATTACCCCTCTCTTAATAATCTCCCTATCTAAAACAAATTCTTCCTAAAAAGAACAATTTTCGGATGGAATCTCACTGCTGACGTCCGAGTTCAGTTAGACGGCGAACTTCAGTTATTTGCATCCACTGAGGGGTAGTTAGGCGTAGTCCGTTGGCCTTTGTTTTCAACTTGTTGCGGTTTCTAACGTTCTTGCGCAACATTCCTAAATCGGCTAGTCATATTCACTCAATAATATGCGATGATTTGTGTGTTAAACGTTATTTTTAATTTTACCAAATGAATTTATTAACAAATACCTACATACTTGAATCCATTATTATTGTCATTAATTGAATTATAATTTCTTGGCATCTGTACCAAACCAAGAGGAAAGCTTCCAAATGATTTTTATAATATTGTTTTATAAGTTTATTGGTTGATTACCTAATCACAAGAGACAAAATATTTATTTTCAAACATTTTCGACGGAATCTGTTCACTTAATAAATGAAGTGTCAAACTTATTACATGTTCCACTTTTATGAAATTTATTTCCTGACTCCTGTACATGTGTTTTGTGATAAATAATGAGAAGGATATTCCAACTTGTTTGTATTGTATTTGTTAACTAATTACTTATGGAGAAACGCAAAGAACTTACAAACAATGTTCTAGTGATTTTTTTTTGTTGGAAATCCAAAAACAATTCTGAAAAGGACAAAATTTGGTTTATCTTCTCCATGATGTAATCTTCCCTTATTTGACTTTTACTAATAAAAAATAAAAGGAAGAAATCCCCCCTGTATTTTTTTTTTTGAATCAGTTATAGCCGAAATGCTTTATGTAAGGGAAATCTCGGAAAATGAGAAGCGAAATAAATAACTCCAAGTAGAATGAAAATCGTTCTAAATTCGAACTTTTTCGAATACTGTCTTTCCATTATTATTCGCTTTTTGTCGCATTCCATATTTTGATATATTATTTTGAAGACCCATATTTAAGATCAATACAATAGTAATTCTTCAAAAGGGCTAATGAGACTTTTGTAAACAAACTTATTTCGCTCATTTTTCCGCTACAGAGTTGAATTTTATGAAAAATACACATGAATCAACATCTTTGCCCTTGGTAGAATCGATTTCAAATGTTTTCTGTGTTGAAATGATAACAAATTAAGAGAAATCAGCAAATCAAAAGTTTGTTCACAAATCTTATTAGCCCTATTCAAATGTTGATATGGAATAATAAAATCAATTATAATCAATTATAATAAGATCAATTTCGATTTTTTTTTTTAATTTTGCGGTGGTGTAATCCCTTAAGTGGTTGATTTAACGGTTTCTTTTTATCGAACCTACTCCCATTCGTTCATTCGTTAGAGTAGTTAAAGAGAGTGTACTAAATTAATAGGAACACTTAAATTTAGAAAGTTATGACCCTCGCTCCACAATGCAGTTTGCGATAGAATTGCTCAACTGAAAATTATTAAATGAAATGAATGAAAACAAACATTAGACTATAGCATTTTGTACGCATGCACTTCAGAGGTCCAAGGGTTACAATTTCTGTTCTAGTTCTCGGATCGTCAACACATTTTTTTCGATTTTTTGGCCCAGTTCTCAAGGGAAATCCAGTTTTTAACTTTTTGCATACATATTGCATTGAATGAAGAACTTAGATAATGTATTCATAAAGTATTAGTAATAATTCGATTGTCCGTTCATTTTAAAAGGCTATTTTCTATAACTTTACAACTGATTTAATTTCACTTTCAAAATTTCTCGAAATATCATGTTCTAAAAGTTCTCAACCGATATAATATTCGAAAACAGTTATAAAAATGTCTCATTACACTGGTAGATGGATTCAAAGCGTTTTTTTAAATAAGTGCACGAAAAAACATGCGTCCTTCTAAAACATACTTCTGAATCAAAATGGTTTTGCTGTTAGTCGAAAACAAGATTTACAAAACGACCAGAACTGCCAAATATGAATCGGGAATGGTCGAGTTTATTGACATTCCCTATTTATTTCTAGGATTCATCATACACATCATGACGTTATTTATTTAACTGATAATCGATTTTTTCCTTTGAATGGATATCGATATCTCTATCCTCAAGAAACTGACATAACTGGTAGGTGACTATAGGAACATTGCTAAGATAAGCGAGCCACTCAATACGTTGTGTACATTGTGTTTAACTTCATTTTCTAGCCCTAATTTATTTCATTTGAAAATTTATCCCCGCCCTGTCACGAAATCTTGATTTTATCCCTACTGGTAATATATCAGTAGGGTATCTTAAATAAACTTGTTACGTCACTTTTCAGTTAACCCCAGCATCCATAAGCTACACATTGTCACAATTATTTTTCACCTATTCCACCCTTAATACAAGGCCTCTGTCTAGAATATACTTTTTTTTGCATAACTAGTAGGTAGGTATTTGAATAAAGAAAACTAATATCGTCCGGCGAACATGTTAGCGATGGCCCTCGCGATGCTAAATTGATATAATCCTTCGGTGTTCGCGATTCTGAAATACTTCGAGGTAATCTTTTTTCTGTGTTCGCGAACATCGCTTCGAAGCTCCGTGTAACTTCAAAAATATCGATCACACGAACCAAGACCTTAGCTCGTGTTCGTCGAAAACTACGCAAAAGCTTTTACATATCTTTCCGAACATCAATGAAATGAACAAGAAGCTTCATTTGTCCTCGCCGAAGAGCATGCAAAAGTATCGCCCAAATGTCCGCAATTACGATGGTAAGCGATTGTGATGCGAAGCTTGTGAATTCGAACCAGTAACGCAAAGCTTCGCGCTTTGAAAGTATTCGAACATAGGTTCGGTTCGAATATTTCCTGCCCTGGATATAATCGAAGACTCCATATCAAGAAGACTGGCAACTCTGTCCAGAATCCGGAGACAGTACCCACTGAGACGTCCAAAAAATTGTTTCAAAATCGTTCAACACGGGTCCAACGATGGACGTTTGTTGAACGGTTATTTGGACGTTGTCCAAATTGGTCCAACGAACGTCATTCATTGGACGATTTTGAAACCAACCGTTCTTAGAGGGTAACAGCAACGCCACTTGCGGGTAAAGGTGGTACTTTCCATAGTGATGCACACACACATATACATTTTTACATAAAGCTTCCTCCCTTCTTCCAATAGAGGCGCTGTAACCTCTGTCGCTTCTCGTTTATATGGGGGAAGGAAAGAGATATCAGTCTTATTGATATGGAGTCTTCGATATAATACAAATATATTGATATAGAATGACAATATTTTATTTTCTTAAAGTAAAAGTGTCAATTTCTAGCTTTTTAGTAATACTGTTCAGAGAAATCGACCTCCGACAATTAATCGGCGATCGTTTTACATGTCTAGATGGACATGTAAAATGATTTAATTTTCGCGGGAAACCGGCACAGCATTATTGGTTCGTTTATTTGCTCCGTCATTTTTCGTTCCGGACCCTCCGTAATATCATCGCCAAACTCATAAAAAGTTCCATCATTCTTGGTGACGTTGTTCTCCTTTAAGTCAATAGCATCGACATAGTTCGGTGGCATAAAATTCAGGTTAAGATGACCCCACGGAGATTTCAATACTCGATCGACAACATCTACTATCAAATCTTCCAGCCGATCAAGTAGCTCTTTGAAAGTAATAAAGGGACATTCACCCTCAATATAACTGTATTCTGCTAAATCACGGCGAGCAAGACTCTGCTCTGCACGGTAACTTTGAGAAATGCAATAGTCGCCCAATGCCGGCAAACAGGTTTCCATATATTTTTGTGAGCTTTGCGTCAGGAATGCTTCCGCCCTAAAATGTATTTATTGTTTGAGCAAATACTTCTAATGCGAACATTTTTTATTTACCTAAAATAGTCCAGTTTGAACAGAGTCGACCCTCCTTCAACTTGTGTTTGCACCAGCGTCGGCGGCGTTACCTCCGTGTAACCACGTTCATGATAATGCTCCCTAAATGCCATCATAATGACATCTCTCATCTTGAGAATCTTAGAAGTATTTTCGCCTCTAATCATAATGTGTCTGTTATCGAGCTAGACATCAGGATGAGCATCCTCGTTCAAAATAGAATCTGCCCCACTGGCCGGAGCTAATCCAATTAGCTACCAATAATCAACGTGCAGCTCATGTCCACCGGGAGCGGACTTACCTTCTGGAACCTCTGACACAAGGTATCGCTGAGAACGCTTTTCAAGAATTTTCTTGAGCTGAGATTTGGCTACTAGTTCGTAGGGTGATTCCGATTTTGCATCCTTAGTGTTTACATAAATTCTTGGGAAAGGTTCCTTGCCGGCGTGCTTCATGGCTTGTAGGATTGTTTTGAAGGGTTTTTCCGCTGTTCCATCACCGAACTCGTCATCGCCACGCTTTTCCAAGGTGTAGAGATCGTCTGGAGGTGGTGAGAAAAATTGGATCAATATTCAATTATTATTATCCATCACCGTTGGTTGAATTTCAGCGGCCGTTCACTTTCCGGCAAGTGTAATGGATAAGAGTACTTACTGGCAACGTTTGTTGAGTGCCGAACAGGGGATTGATTTCCGTTTCATCCTTGTTACTACGAGTAGGTTATGCTTCTTTTACCATCTCAGCATAGATATCAGTTTCGGCTGCCAACGTCGGATGGTAATCTAACGAGAAGAGATTATATTAAATTCAAAAAAATTTTATCTTAAAGAAACCACCCAACTTACCACTAAGAATTGAAACTTTTCATAGTTAGCGTCATACTGTTGAACTTTGCTGTCCAAGCATTCCTGACATTCTTCCGGGTGTTGCATGTGCATCTACGCCCCCCGGAACGAACGGTCGGGGTGAAACGGATAGTAGATTCTTCGTATACCACTAACCGTATCGTGGGGGATAAAACATTCCTTCTTCATAGCCTCCAACAGTTCTTAGTGCATCTGGTGTAGGATAAATCGATTCCAATTTTGAATTAGACTGATCAGATTGATGTTAGCAATGTTGCTTCGGTCCGAAGAAAATATTAACCCCAGGGCAGCTGCTTCCGGAAAGAGAATTCCTTACAACAGCAGTGCGTAATGGGTCGAAGTGACAGCTGCTATCTAAACCAAGACTATTGAAAACTATAGGTAGGATTATTCAAGATTAGCTAAAACTAGTCGAGATTATTTTGGGAATAAAAAAGTTCACTAATTTATTTTAGTCCAACGTTTAGAGTGATTTCCCCCTAGGGGTGTGGATGTTTTTTCATAACCGTTGGCTGAATTTTCGTGAAAAAGTATGTGTCGCCACGCGATGGGAGTACAATGTACGATTATTTCAAGTCAATTTGAATAGCTTTCAATAATTATTTTCTTTGATATTTCACAGGTGCCATTAGGAGCCTTGAGGACAACCATAACAACTGGGTGACTAAACAGAACAGCGGGACATTATGATTTAGAGCAACACACCACCGTTCTATGAATCGTTGGGGTTTGCACCATGCGATGTAGAATAATATAGTCAATGAGACAAAATAACTAATCGAATGATTCACTGCGTATAGTTATTCTCATGTTCCCAATCTTCTATTGGCAGACAGCCGCTTTAAATAATCGGTGCAACGTCGTAACATTATTTAGTGGATTCTTGGTGGAAATGTGGTGCTTCCTGCCGATGTTGGTGACTCGAAGGCAAACCGAATAAAAGGGCTCCAGATTGAAACAGTTAAACATATAGGGTAGATGATTTAATTTTTCTCAAACTATTAGGGTGCTATACTATGTTCCGATGAATATACTGGAAGAGGTAGAGATTTTGTGCGAAGTAGGGATACCAATTTTTTATCCCATAATTTGAACAGCAGACGATGTGTTCGGTTAGGTACAATAAATAGATAGGCTACGATGATATAAAGAGATGTAACCCTCTCAGTGGGAGGCACGATTCTCGAGAGTCTAAGATAGAATATTTATGCAATTTCACCCGATCGAAGTGAATTATAACTTACAGAAACATGGACAAATATATTGCGAATGAATAAATTATGTTTCTAAAGTAAATTGCTTTATGTATCGAAAGAAAATATCCAGTTAAGTTATAAAAGTTTGCCCTCTTGCTTTAGAACAATTCAGCAGTTTAAAACTCTCTTAAAATTAGACGTGCACACTCTGGGAGCCAAAAGCGATATACGAAGAATAAACTGAATCGTAATGACATTCTATAGAGAAAAGAAAGGAATTTGGCTTTCTTTCATTCATAATCTTTAGTAAAAACAGCGTGTGGTGATATTTCATTCGTTTGTCTATTCCTTATATAGTTTTAGTCGAATAGTTATCAGCCAGCTCCAAATCGCATTATGGCACGTTGAAATCTCGTATCGAGGGTATCCATTTCCACGTGTAGCCTTCAAAACTGCATGATCGCTGGTCCAAATAGCAGCTGTGTATCAAAGATGCTAACACGTTTCACTCGTTGTAATTTCGTAATTTGTATTGCCATACAAAAGAGCCTTCAACTGAAAGAGTACAGAAAAGGAACAAATATCAAACTGAATTTATTGAAAAACCCCGAGGCGGTGGATTGCTCTCGAGTTGCACTTTCTAGCAGAAGAGCAGGCCACTGGACGTGTTTCATTCCCACTTCTGCTAGAAAGTGAAACACCAAGGCAATCCACCGCCTCGGTGTTTTTCAATGAAAAACGACATGAATGAGTTTACAAATGAAAAAGTATTATATCTTCAGTACAATGGAATCACTATCAGTGGGAACCTTGTTTAAGCTTCCGGGGTGAAGTCTTCTCACTACATGATCTTCTTATTGGCTCCTTAAAACACTACACAAGATCTTCCTACACTAGTTTCTAATCTGATTTGGATTAATCGAATTACACATCATAATACCAATACACAAAGGTGATTTATTGTTCGCAATAGAATAGAATTTATCATCAGGCATTATTTCAACCGTACATCGCTCATCAACAATTTGTCATTTTTGTTGACATGGTGTTAAAAAATATCCACTCTCGCTAGCTTACTATTCGGAAAAACAACAACAAAACTCCACAAGCACTTCCGGAACTTTTTTATGCTCCGATTGTAGTGAAAAACTTTTGCTAATATATATTTTTAATTGCAGAAAGATTTAAAATGTGATTGAAATTTTCGTTTGCTGCTTTTAATACTATATGTAAACAAAGTTTTTTATCTCTTTCTGACTGGTAACGCAACGCATGATGACACACGAAAGAAAAATTGATAGGAGAAAAAGAGATGATCGATTTGTTTTGCTCTGGTTTAGACATATGCACAGGGTTGAACATAAGTTCCACTGCGATCCACAACGTCAAAACGGAACGGAATCGGAACGGAATTTCAGCTTATCTGGGCCCTAAGACGCAGTGCATAACAGACGTGCGTGGTCGTGAGAAGCTGCATCGGACGATCAATCAAATAAGCTACCATCGGAGAGAAGCAGAAAAACGTTGGTGGAGGTGGTGGCGGTGAGAAGGCCAAAAAGCCAAAGGCTAAGAAACGCAGTCACTGAAAAAGCGGTAGTAACTGCCACTAAAATGCCACCAAAACATCGAAGACTGCAAAGCGTACTCATTCGGTGTGAGCTGCGAAAGGGGAAAGATCGTATGGATGTACGCAGTAAAAACAATCGTCGGCAAGGTTTGAATTGTTTTAAAAGATTCCCGTCTTATATCAACATAGTTATCTACAAACCGTCCTTATTAGGACGAATGCAAAATGGAAAAAGAATTTAATTAGAAAGTTTCTTTTATTAACTGATATTAAGTTTGCGCTTGGTAATCCTGTACTTTTACCAGTGAATCATAAGAAAATGTTTTTCTAATCTACAAACCCGAAGGTTTTTGCAAATCCTTCCAAGAAAATCAGTGAATGTGGCAACTCTGCCACTAAGCGAAAGCTACACCAAAACGAATGATGAAAATATTTTCATTTATCGAACAAAAGGACGTCCTTCCATCTGCATTGTAAAGTCAATAAATAGGAACACCATGATGAAAACCGTGCTCATTCGGTGTGAGCTGCGAAAGGGGAAAGATCGTATGTTTGTTTTAAAAGATTCCTGTCTTGTATCAACATAGACAAACCGTCCTTATCAGGACGAAGGCAAAATGGAAAAAGAATTTAATTAGAAAGTTTCTTTTATTAACTAGTATTAAGTTTGCGCTTGGTAATTCTGTACTTTTACCAGTGAATCATAAGAAAATGTGTTTCCAATCTACAAACCCGAAGGTTTTTGCAAATCCTTCCAAGAAAATCAGTGAATGTGGCAACTCTGCCACTAAGCGAAAGCTACACCAAAACGAATGATGAAAATATTTTCATTTATCGAACAAAAGGACGTCCTTCCATCTGCATTGTAAAGTCAATAAATAGGAACACCATGATGAAAACCGTGCTCATTCGGTGTGAGCTGCGAAAGGGGAAAGATGGTATGGATGTACGCAGTAAAAACAATCGTCGGCAAGGTTTGAATTGTTTTAAAAGATTCCCGTCTTGTATCAACATAGACAAACCGTCCTTATCAGGACGAAGGCAAAATGGAAAAAGAATTTAATTAGAAAATTTCTTTTATTAACTAGTATTAAGTTTGCGCTTGGTAATTCTGTACTTTTACCAGTGAATCATAAGAAAATGTTTTTCCAATCTACAAACCCGAAGGTTTTTGCAAATCCTTCCAAGAAAATCAGTGAATGTGGCAACTCTGCCACTAAGCGAAAGCTAGACCAAAACGAATGATGAAAATATTTTCATTTATCGAACAAAAGGACGGCCTTCCATCTGCATTGTAAAGTCAATAAATAGGAACAGCTTGATGAAAAGTGTGCTCATTCGGTGTGAGCTGCGAAAGGGGAAAGATCGTATGTTTGTTTAAAAAGATTCCCGTCTTGTATCAACATAGACAAACCGTCCTTATCAGGACGAAGGCAAAATGGAAAAAGAATTTAATTAGAAAGTTTCTTTTATTAACTAGTATTAAGTTTGCGCTTGGTAATTCTGTACTTTTACCAGTGAATCATAAGAAAATGTGTTTCCAATCTACAAACCCGAAGGTTTTTGCAAATCCTTCCAAGAAAATCAGTGAATGTGGCAACTCTGCCACTAAGCGAAAGCTACACCAAAACGAATGATGAAAATATTTTCATTTATCGAACAAAAGGACGTCCTTCCATCTGCATTGTAAAGTCAATAAATAGGAACACCATGATGAAAACCGTGCTCATTCGGTGTGAGCTGCGAAAGGGGAAAGATGGTATGGATGTACTATATTACGATGAAAGAGACGTATTGCGCTCGGTACATTTTGTCTACACCAGTCGACTGTTCGAAATCGGCTCTCAATCCGCTCAGTTTCAGAGCTAGTAAGGGCCTCGCCATTACCAATTTTGGTTAGTATGGTGGAAAATTCAACATCGGTTTGACGCATAACTTGCACTAATGGAAAGAAATTTAAGGATTGCCATAGTACAGGCCCTTGAAAAGAATTTCGACATGGTTTGAAAACTGGTCGAGCATTAACAGGTGGCAATTGCCGAAGATCACCACAAAATATAATGTGAATTCCTCCAAACGGATCATCAAAGTTACCAGTGATGTCTTGCAATCGAGAATGAATGGTATTAAGTACATCTGCACCTATCATACTCACTTCATCAATAATGATTGCTTTTATTCCTGCGAAAGCATTACGATATAGTTGAAGAGTTTCAAATCCAAGTTTCGAATTATGTCTACGCGCCATTGTAATACGAAAAGCGGAATGAACTGTAGTGCCGCCAATAGCTACCGCTGCTTTTCCTGTGGAGGCACAAGCAACATATGCATTTTTTTTAGCGAATTATGGGATTGACTGAAACGATTATACGTCTCCATCAAAATACGAAGTGTGAAGGTTTTACCACATCCTGCAGGACCAGTGAAAAATATTTGCAAAGGTATGTTCATTCCGTCGAAACTATGCAAGATATCAATTAAATGTAGAATCAAATTACGTTGTTCTACATTTGTAGCCCTCACCATAGCGCAATACTCTAACTTGCTCATAACATTGGTACGTTTCTTAACAACCGCTGATAGAGCACCAGTGGGCAACTGTTCGATATCATCATCGTTTGGCTCCATGACAATAGCTCGAACGAATTCGTTGTGTTTATCGTTGGTTTCATTTTGTAGATCGTCAGATTCAATTTCTTCGTTTATACGAAGATATTCTTCGACGATATGCTGGAGATTTATATTGCAATCATATTCTTTCAGTTTATTCAATATGAATGCCTCATTTTGGTCATACAATTCAATAAAGTTGTTGCGATCGAGAATATCGCAAGTTTCATTCCGGAATGGTTGAAACAAAAGAACCATTTCACGCTTGAAATCGTTTAATTCGGTCATTTTATATTTTCTCCATCGCACTATTCGAGGGATGCTTCGCCGTTTATAAGTGTTTATACTACTTCT
Organism: Topomyia yanbarensis; assembly: GCF_030247195.1. Lineage (NCBI taxonomy): Eukaryota > Metazoa > Arthropoda > Insecta > Diptera > Culicidae > Topomyia > Topomyia yanbarensis. The sequence goes on from NC_080670.1 coordinate 77,302,032, forward strand.
ATCCTTAGTATAACAAGATACAAAATCAGCCAAACAAATGTCGTCAAGACCCTCACGCTTTTCATACTTTTGTATTATGTTAAGTGTCCACACATCGGTCGAGTCATCATTAATACCTTCTTCGTCCATTCGTTTTGTGTGTTTTCTTGATTTTATTCGTTCATGTGGCCACATTGTTGGTATAAATTCAACTTTTCTGCTGGCTTCTGACATTGGCTGTCGCAGTAAATACCAAGCAGCTTCTTGGGCACACATTTCTACTGAATTCAGCATTTTAATACTGACTTTCTTCAGTAATGAACAATAGTCTTGGTCAGGGTATTCTTCTTGGAGCTTGATTAATTCGAGATGCAAGTTACTAATGCCTCTGTTTGTTTTATTTACATATTCCACAACATACGCAGCACATGAATATTCGTCCATGATAAATTGAAGATCCATGTTTGAGAGTAGTTGGTTAGCAACCCATGGATTGTAAGGATTAGTCCATAGTTCTTCCATGGATCGCTTCAAGAGAACGGTGGGTCTTTGTAAAGAAGCACGAATAACATCCAGGTAGTTATCGTACGAACAATTACAATCAGAAAGATATTCATCCAGTGTTGTATACACCTTTATGTTCAATCTTTCGTGCATTTCCCTACCTTTCGCTTTTAGTTGGCTACGACGCGAATTAGTCGATTCCATTGGCAACAACATTCTAGTTCGATCCATTGGCCAATAAGGGATGTTGAATCGACATTCTTTGTCATTTCGCTTGTAACAAGTGAATGTATGTTTATGGATTTGATTTCCATTGGTACTAACGGAACAAAGTAAATTTATAAGTTCCACAGTAGCGGGCATGTCCTCTGAATGTATTTCTCGAGGATCATTTTTCAACCATAACAAAAGGTGAGCATGGGGACTGCCACGGTGTTGAAACTCTATTCGTTTGAAATAATCAACAACATAGTATTTGCCAAATGGGCTAAATATTTAATAAAGTTTCAACTAACCTATTGAAATAAATGCAACAGGTAACAGGATCATTATTTACGAGCATAGTTCGCTGAAGAGCAGATAATTGCTCTATAGGATCGCTCAAGTCGATAGTATGTTCGTTAGCGAGTTTATATAAAATTCGCAACAAATTAGGCCATCGAGTTTCGTTGGCACTCAATGTTATGAACATTGTTGGCTTTCTGAGTTGGCGAATCATTGCAAAAACGTCATGTTTGCGTTGTTGCCAATATTGAACTGAATTTGGAATAGACTTGAGGAACGACAAGTTACGCTCAATGCAGGATTCCAAGAATTCTCGGTCCTTCAACATTCCACGGGTTATATTTGCAGTTCCTACACATTTAAATGTGTTTTGCAAACCTTCAGAAACGCGTAGCCGTAGTATTTTCATAGCCATGTAAAGCAAATGTTGTGGCTTTGCGCCTCGTCTGTCGCGGCGTCTAAGTTCACTAGTAGCCATCATAAATGGCGTAACATGAACGTCGGTATTGAATGAGCGTGGATGTCCAAAATAAATGTCAGGAAAAGAAAGTTCTTCTGCAAATTCATCAAAAATTAGGGACAAAGGTACTCTGTTCTGAGCGGGTGCAATCTCCAAACACTTGTCTTCGTTCCAAAGCAAAGTTTGTTGTTGCCCTATCAAAAGCTCATAGTCGTTTGTGGAATCGATCGTTTCCAACTCACTGTCAGCTTCAAGTAGCCTTGATGATGATTGATCAAGACCATTCAACTGACCTTGATTGATAACTATGCCGTATCTACGATATAACGGAGTGTCAACGAGATACTGAAGCCACTTATAAACTGTATCCTTCTTTATAAACCCATTCAAATAAGAAGATTTATGAATAGAATGCTTCTTGATGCTAACATTAAAGGCATAATCATCATCAATGTTCCTTGGGAGCACGCGAATCATTTCAGGTCCATCCACTGGTACATTGATGACTTGTCCCATTATTGAATGACTACCTGCAGAATGACGCAAACGTCAGATCTGCATAAATGGTAATCTAGGGGAAATCAATCTTTCACTTATGGGATCAAGCGAAGGTAAACCCGAAGGACGATTAGGATATATAAATCCATTCGTTGAAGCCAGTTTAGGTACTACCCCTCGATTCAAACTGCTACGGCAAGTCTGACAAACTCTGAAACCCTCCACTGACTCAAATAATCCCATTGTTAGAAGTACATTTTCTTCTGTTCTGCCGACATTTTTCAAATCACTTGTAAACCATAAACGGTCGCAAACACTACACGCTACACCAAAATCATTACCAGTAAATCGCTTTTTAAACTCTCTACTAGCCCTTTCATAGTTACGCGTCATATCTATAACAAAAGTAGAGAAAGAAATAGTATTGAAATGACCACTGAAGTAGTCAAACTAGTATTTGAGTAATTAAGCTATAACACCTTCTATCTAATGTAGCATGACATTTGTGCTAGTTGTCAACTGATGGTAATCATCGTGCTGGCAACAACTACCATCATAATGTAAACGCATGCCATCTTCTGGTACCAGCTGCTGACAAGCGTTTACATTATGCTGACAGCATGTTGGTTGCACCAGTAGATGTAAACTGTGCATAAAGCAATATAATGTATTAAAATGTTGAGATTTCATATGGTATAACAATAATGTACATGAATAAACACTTTTTATAACAAAATTTACTCATATAAGTATGCATTGACAAAGGCTGCGGCCTGATAGCGATGGAAGAAAAGCGAAGTGAATCATAGGAGACAAAATGTAAGTTTTCAAACATTCAAACATCTCCATATCGCTGCAGTCTAGCGCAACCCTTTACTTTGAAAATCTGAATGTAATGAGTCTATATATATATATATATATATATATATATATATATATATATATATATATATATATATATATATATATATATATATATATATATATATATATATATATATATATATATATATATATATATATATATATATATATATATATATATATATATATATATATATATATATATATATATATATATATATATATATATAAACGAAGTTGGCGTACATAAGACCGTGCATTACCTAAGAACGACTTGATGAATTTATGCTATTTGTTTGTACGCAGTAAAAACAATCGTCGGCAAGGTTTGAATTGTTTTAAAAGATTCCCGTCTTGTATCAACATAGTTATCCACAAACCGTCCTTATCAGGACGAAGGCACAATGGAAAAAGAATTTAATTAGAAAGTTTCTTTTATTAACTAGTATTAAGTTTGCACTTGGTAATTCTGTACTTTTACCAGTGAATCATAAGAAAATGTTTTTCTAATCTACAAACCCGAAGGTTTTTGCAAATCCTTCCAAGAAAATCAGTGAATGTGGCAACTGCTACTAAGCGAAAGCTACACCAAAACGAATGATGAAAATATTTTCATTTATCGAACAAAAGGACGCCCTTCCATCTGCATTGTAAAGTCAATAAATAGGAACACCATGATGAAAAGTGTGCTCATTCGGTGTGAGCTGCGAAAGGGGAAAGATCGTATGTTTGTTTTAAAAGATTCCCGTCTTGTATCAACATAGACAAACCGTCCTTATCAGGACGAAGGCACAATGGAAAAAGAAATTAATTAGAAAGTTTCTTTTATTAACTAGTATTAAGTTTGCACTTGGTAATTCTGTACTTTTACCAGTGAATCATAAGAAAATGTTTTTCCAATCTACAAACCCGAAGGTTTTTGCAAATCCTTCCAAGAAAATCAGTGAATGTGGCAACTCTGCCACTAAGCGAAAGCTACACCAAAACGAATGATGAAAATATTTTCATTTATCGAACAAAAGGACGTCCTTCCATCTGCATTGTAAAGTCAATAAATAGGAATACCATGATGAAAACCGTGCTCATTCGGTGTGAGCTGCGAAAGGGGAAAGATGGTATGGATGTACGCAGTAAAAACAATCGTCGGCAAGGTTTGAATTGTTTTAAAAGATTCCCGTCTTGTATCAACATAGTTATCCACAAACCGTCCTTATCAGGACGAAGGCAAAATGGAAAAAGAATTTAATTAGAAAGCTTCTTTTATTAACTAGTACTAAGTTTGCACTTGTTAGTTCTGTACTTTTCATTTATCTTTTCGTAACTTCAATAATCACAATCCTATGTTGAAATTCTTTTGACATTAAGACAGTGTTAAATGATAAATGATAATAACTACCGCCAAACTAAACGGAATAATAGTTTTTGCACTATATGATAGACAATTTTAACTAATTATCGCAATTACATTTAAAGTATGCATAATTAGCAAAGATGATGGGAGTAATTGCATTTCATTAAAGCTTTAGAAATCGATGATCTGATTGGTTATTCGCAGCGCGCCAAAATACTCAGTTTGCAACGTAAATCACGCCTTTATTCGGTTGGTTGTAATAGCTTTTCCTATATAATAACGAGCACCAGTCTTATAACTATCCGTTTTTGGAATTGTCTGGCAAAAGTGTTAGAAATGGCACGATCTCGGCATTTGCAGACAAAGTATACCGCGAACCACCGCAAGCGGAAGCATCAGGAGACTTCTTCAGTGCGTGAAGGAGAACCGAGTCGTCTTTTGAGGCGAAATGGTGATGCAGGCGAATCGAGTGGCCTTTCGAGGCGAGTGTTGGAAGAAGCAGCAGAGAGAGTGACAGAAGAAACAGGAGGAGGATGTCACTTAGCAGCAGTTGTAGAGGTGTCAAGCGGCCCCTCGGATCTAGGTGCGATTGACGAACGGGGCTCGGTTGGATGCAATACTGGTATGTTTTATTTAATTTATTAGTAGTTCTATCGTAAATTGACCAAAGCACTCATTTTACTTTAGATTTTTTTTAAATTACAAGGATTTTCAACCACTTGTAAAACAAATTTCATATATTTTGTATTTAAGTAGAAGTGCGTACGGTTTTTCAATATAAGGAATCCGCTTAAATATTTCATCAATTTCAAAAATTCAATGGATACTTTGGTCAATTTTCGATTTATTTGAATTTTTATATGGAGTTGTGATAATATTATATAACAAGGCCTCGAACGGTTCTACAAAAAGCCAAAATATAGATAATGTGCTGTTTATTGGGTCTATAACAGATAAATTGCGCATATATTGTTATAAATCACCACCACTTTTTCAAAAGCACCATTCCACCCGGTCAATTATTTTCCCACCAACTATTTTGTATGATTTGAATTGTCATAATTTAAAAATTGACTGATTTTCTTATTTTAGAGTTTAATAAATGCTTTATGTGGATAAACCAGCGGCAAAGCTGTAAGCAATTTTTCCTGCGCATACCACCAAGCGTTCAATTCTTTGACATGCTCAAAGAAAGTTGCTTGAGCCTTAATACAGCTCTACTGGAAGCGCATTTCACTACTGAATTGTATGATAGAATTCTTTTATGTACACTTTTACTAACTAATCTGGTAAACTTCGTCCTGGCCAAAAGAGTATTCATGATTGAAATTATTTCGAGCATTCACGATACCAACACAACAAATAACAAATAGCATAAATTCATCAAGTCGTTCTTAGGTAATGCACGGTCTTATGTACGCCAACTTCGTTTATATATATATATATATATATATATATATATATATATATATATATATATATATATATATATATATATATATATATATATATATATATATATATATATATATATATATATATATATATATATATATATATATATATATATATATATATATATATATATATATATATAAACGAAGTTGGCGTACATAAGACCGTGCATTACCTAAGAACGACTTGATGAATTTATGCTATTTGTTATTTGTTGTGTTGGTATCGTGAATGCTCGAAATAATTTCAATCATGAATACTCTTTTGGCCAGGACGAAGTTTACCAGATTAGTTAGTAAAAGTGTACATAAAAGAATTCTATCATACAATTCAGTAGTGAAATGCGCTTCCAGTAGAGCTGTATTAAGGCTCAAGCAACTTTCTTTGAGCATGTCAAAGAATTGAACGCTTGGTGGTATGCGCAGGAAAAATTGCTTACAGCTTTGCCGCTGGTTTATCCACATAAAGCATTTATTAAACTCTAAAATAAGAAAATCAGTCAATTTTTAAATTATGACAATTCAAATCATACAAAATAGTTGGTGGGAAAATAATTGACCGGGTGGAATGGTGCTTTTGAAAAAGTGGTGGTGATTTATAACAATATATGCGCAATTTATCTGTTATAGACCCAATAAACAGCACATTATCTATATTTTGGCTTTTTGTAGAACCGTTCGAGGCCTTGTTATATAATATTATCACAACTCCATATAAAAATTCAAATAAATCGAAAATTGACCAAAGTATCCATTGAATTTTTGAAATTGATGAAATATTTAAGCGGATTCCTTATATTGAAAAACCGTACGCACTTCTACTTAAATACAAAATATATGAAATTTGTTTTACAAGTGGTTGAAAATCCTTGTAATTTAAAAAAAATCTAAAGTAAAATGAGTGCTTTGGTCAATTTACGATAGAACTACTAATAAATTAAATAAAACATACCAGTATTGCATCCAACCGAGCCCCGTTCGTCAATCGCACCTAGATCCGAGGGGCCGCTTGACACCTCTACAACTGCTGCTAAGTGACATCCTCCTCCTGTTTCTTCTGTCACTCTCTCTGCTGCTTCTTCCAACACTCGCCTCGAAAGGCCACTCGATTCGCCTGCATCACCATTTCGCCTCAAAAGACGACTCGGTTCTCCTTCACGCACTGAAGAAGTCTCCTGATGCTTCCGCTTGCGGTGGTTCGCGGTATACTTTGTCTGCAAATGCCGAGATCGTGCCATTTCTAACACTTTTGCCAGACAATTCCAAAAACGGATAGTTATAAGACTGGTGCTCGTTATTATATAGGAAAAGCTATTACAACCAACCGAATAAAGGCGTGATTTACGTTGCAAACTGAGTATTTTGGCGCGCTGCGAATAACCAATCAGATCATCGATTTCTAAAGCTTTAATGAAATGCAATTACTCCCATCATCTTTGCTTATTATGCATACTTTAAATGTAATTGCGATAATTAGTTAAAATTGTCTATCATATAGTGCAAAAACTATTATTCCGTTTAGTTTGGCGGTAGTTATTATCATTTATCATTTAACACTGTCTTAATGTCAAAAGAATTTCAACATAGGATTGTGATTATTGAAGTTACGAAAAGATAAATGAAAAGTACAGAACTAACAAGTGCAAACTTAGTACTAGTTAATAAAAGAAACTTTCTAATTAAATTCTTTTTCCATTTTGCCTTCGTCCTGATAAGGACGGTTTGTGGATAACTATGTTGATACAAGACGGGAATCTTTTAAAACAATTCAAACCTTGCCGACGATTGTTTTTACTGCGTACATCCATACCATCTTTCCCCTTTCGCAGCTCACACCGAATGAGCACGGTTTTCATCATGGTATTCCTATTTATTGACTTTACAATGCAGATGGAAGGACGTCCTTTTGTTCGATAAATGAAAATATTTTCATCATTCGTTTTGGTGTAGCTTTCGCTTAGTGGCAGAGTTGCCACATTCACTGATTTTCTTGGAAGGATTTGCAAAAACCTTCGGGTTTGTAGATTGGAAAAACATTTTCTTATGATTCACTGGTAAAAGTACAGAATTACCAAGTGCAAACTTAATACTAGTTAATAAAAGAAACTTTCTAATTAATTTCTTTTTCCATTGTGCCTTCGTCCTGATAAGGACGGTTTGTCTATGTTGATACAAGACGGGAATCTTTTAAAACAAACATACGATCTTTCCCCTTTCGCAGCTCACACCGAATGAGCACACTTTTCATCATGGTGTTCCTATTTATTGACTTTACAATGCAGATGGAAGGGCGTCCTTTTGTTCGATAAATGAAAATATTTTCATCATTCGTTTTGGTGTAGCTTTCGCTTAGTAGCAGTTGCCACATTCACTGATTTTCTTGGAAGGATTTGCAAAAACCTTCGGGTTTGTAGATTAGAAAAACATTTTCTTATGATTCACTGGTAAAAGTACAGAATTACCAAGTGCAAACTTAATACTAGTTAATAAAAGAAACTTTCTAATTAAATTCTTTTTCCATTGTGCCTTCGTCCTGATAAGGACGGTTTGTGGATAACTATGTTGATACAAGACGGGAATCTTTTAAAACAATTCAAACCTTGCCGACGATTGTTTTTACTGCGTACAAACAAATAGCATAAATTCATCAAGTCGTTCTTAGGTAATGCACGGTCTTATGTACGCCAACTTCGTTTATATATATATATATATATATATATATATATATATATATATATATATATATATATATATATATATATATATATATATATATATATATATATATATATATATATATATATATATATATATATATATATATATATATATATATATATATATATATATATATATATATATATGTATATATATATATATATATATATATATATATATATATATATATATATATATATATATATATATATATATATATATATATATATATATATATATATATATATATATATATATATATATATATATATAGACTCATTACATTCAGATTTTCAAAGTAAAGGGTTGCGCTAGACTGCAGCGATATGGAGATGTTTGAATGTTTGAAAACTTACATTTTGTCTCCTATGATTCACTTCGCTTTTCTTCCATCGCTATCAGGCCGCAGCCTTTGTCAATGCATACTTATATGAGTAAATTTTGTTATAAAAAGTGTTTATTCATGTACATTATTGTTATACCATATGAAATCTCAACATTTTAATACATTATATTGCTTTATGCACAGTTTACATCTACTGGTGCAACCAACATGCTGTCAGCATAATGTAAACGCTTGTCAGCAGCTGGTACCAGAAGATGGCATGCGTTTACATTATGATGGTAGTTGTTGCCAGCACGATGATTACCATCAGTAGCACAAATGTCATGCTACATTAGATAGAAGGTGTTATAGCTTAATTACTCAAATACTAGTTGTCGTGAATTTTAGAAGTTCGGTGCGAGCCCTCCATAAAAATGGCTTCCTTTCGTGGCAAATGTGATCAAGTGTCTGAAGCACGATCTAAAATTGCTCGCTCATCGATCCGTACATATTGACCAGCCTTCCACACATACATGGGTACGTCACTACCGATTCAAGCTTCGGGCGCTTGCAGTTGTTCCCACTCATTCGTGTTCTCTCGCTCGATCAACTGCGATGCAGCACCCGTAGGTACGAAATTGGTTGGACTACAGATTCGAAGCATGCTGCGGACATCTTCGTGCTCGTTCGCTTTATTTTATTCTTGTTACCAACACCTACCTACCTATATAACCAGGTAGAAAAGTGAGCGACAAAATATTCGGCATATAGGGAAACCATTAATACAGAAACTTTGAACGTATTAGTTTCTATTCGCTTATCCATTCACTTCTTCGTATGGTCAGTTAACAGAGAGATTTATTCAATAATTATATAGCCAGAGGACAAATACAAACACAGAAGAGATACGCAATGCCGATATTCACCAAGCATGAAATTTAATAAAATCTCACGAACACTTATCGTTTTTTGGGTACGACTAATATATCTAGGCTTATTCCCCACATTCTTCCCCTTCTCTACTCCTAACGAAAATAACGTGTATGATTTTATCATTGAATCGAATGTTTTTAATGATGTTGTAATAGAGTAGTGATCACGCTACTAATCTGCTAAATTGTTCAAGCATAATCTGTGTGCATGTTAACAGGCCTCACCATCGCACAGCACAGTGGCACGACTTAGAACAAAAGGTGGACTAAAGTCCAAACTTTTCCGTATCGGTTCATATAGGACGTCTTTATGTAATTTTGGTACGCTGAATTCGTTTTCGATATTAAAACATTTCAAAAATAAACATTTACTATTCATTAGGGTGTCTCAAAAAATTTTTTTTTTCTAAATCGTTCTTAAAATTTGTGTATATTAATTTTCGTGTGCTAAACCGTTTTTGATATTAATATCTGCAAAAAAAATTATTATACATTAGGGTGGCTCAAAAATAATTATTTTGCTGTGAAGGTTAAAAAAAATTTTAAAGACATTTTTGTACGCTGAATTCTTATGTTGGTTATAGAAAATAGAAATTAACTTTACTATTTATTAGAGTGGCTTAAAAATAAATATTTTGTCTTTTATAAAGATTTCTTTCAATTGTAATTTTGGAATTTATTTTCCGTATTGAAACGAATTGATTCTCATTATGTGGCTTTAGAAATGACTATATTATTTTTAAGGATGAAATAAGATGTGATCGATTAATTTTGGAACGTTTAATTCATTAGTGGGTTACTTGGTATGAAAACTCCATTTTTTTCATTTTCACAACAAACATTTTGAGCGTCTTAGTGGAATATTGATTACATTCACTAATCAACAAGATGGTTAACGATTTTGTTTTCGCAGGTGTGTTTTAAGTTGCTTATATTGCTTATTTCATACCTTAAATTAAAATAAATCCAAAATCCTTTTTTCGCGTTAATGGTTCATTTAAAAATGGTCTTATTTTATTAGGGTAATATCGCATACCTTTAAGCTATATCAGCGCTATGCAAACTCGAAAAAAAAGTCTTATCAAATGACTAGAACTCAACTGTGTTCACTCAATTTGACAGTTATTGCGTAAGTTAGCAAACATAGTTCATGAAACATTTTATGACACATTTCAGATGGTTGAAAATATTGACTGAATTTTAAACATTCTTAATTCCTTTACCACTTAAAAACCATACTTCCCATTCGGCTCCTTACTCTTGATCACTAGTAAAACCCTTGTAGATCATGCTCTAAATGCTATTATTGCTGTGCATAAATTAGTGTCATTATTCTAGTCATAAAGTGAATATTCAAATTAAATATCAGTAATAACCATGCGTCTCCATTCACAGTTTTTTCAAATTTTGACTGCTTATCGCAAGTTTTCGCAAAACTAGCATAGGCTCATTTTAAAGAGAAAATGAAAAGCTTTCGAATGAGCATAGTGTGATCGCGGGCATTCACGGGCGTCGTTGTTGTTATCGCTTTAGAAGTTCGAATTCAATAAAAATTCATGACAAACAGTTATCTAAACACTGACTAAACCAACTAGTGACTTATTTTTGGCGATTTTACGATGTAATTTTATCACACGGATTATTTTGGTGAAGTAACGCAATTCATAAAATCAACCGTTTCTTTGAAAAACGAGAATAACCGTATGTAGTTCCTATGGTCAAATAATGCAAAAAACACTTGAGTTATGCCCTTCAAAAAGCTGTCAAAAATTCATTTTGCATTCAAATCACCTAAAATCTCGCGAAAATGTCTCTAATGGCTCAGTTGATACGAGAAAAATACTACTGAGAATATCGCATAACCTTCATATATGGACTTAAGTCCGGGCTCGTCCCACTGTGCATCGGTAATTGATTTTCTAATAGTACCAGTAAAATTATGACGATACTCATTCTAATTCAACAGAGTAAACATAGTTTTACGGAAATGCAGCACAGAGTTAATGAATAAAGTCGCGCTGTTTCATTTGATATGAAAACATTCGATAGAAATTCAAAAATAATGTTGAGATTCGGAAGAATTTTCTAATTCTGAGATTAAGTTGAATGTTTCATATTCACTTGACTTGATCCACCGTTTTTCCCAGTCGTAGATTTTTTCTTCAATAAAAATTGTTTTTGATTACAAAAAAAAATCACATTTAATTGGGTTTTTATTAATTTGAAAATTTCCCTTCCGTTTCATCAGATGAAATTAAAAACAGTTGTATGGTCGAATTCATTGTTAGCTAGCGAAACAAAATTAAAAAATAATAATTTCATGAGCATTGCTTGATAGTTGTACTCATTTCGGAGCATGACAAGAATTCGAAGTCGTTCTTTTTCATCAAAACTTTTTAATCGCCCTTTCGTCAAATAGCATTAAAATATCCAAACCATCTCTCCATCGGTGAGCGTTTGGATTCGTGCTATTCAGAAAGTAAATCTCGTTTTATTAGATTTCCAATTCAATTCCACAATTGTCATTCCAAATATTAGTATTATTTATCTTTTGAACTAAACCGCCCTTACGTTAGTAAGCATTTGAATTCGTTTTATCTTTCTGAATTTTCTCTTGTCCTATCATCGACAAGCATTAGAACTCGTATTTTACAATTAAAGTTTTCTATCAAGGAGCATTAAAATCACTACACCAACGTTTCTAAACCGCCCATCTTATGGCATGCTTTGAACTCATTTTATTTATTTTTTCAATTCAGCTTCTCTATTGCCCTTCCGTCGACAAGCATTAGAATTTGTCATATTTTTCATTTAAACTCCACACCCTTTTGTCTAGAGGCCTTTCAAAACATTAAACCGGCCTTCCATTGACAAGTGTTTAGATTCGTTTGATTTTTGCAAGTAAACTTCTTTATTTCCTCTCCGTAGAAAAAATTCTATATTGTTAAATTGCCGGCAAACCAGTGAATTTACTTTTATTCATTTCCGTCTATTTCATTTCAAAGAAACAAATCTATCAAACAAATCATTTTGAATTCGTCATTTTTTATAACTCAAAGTCGTCGTTATGTGTTTTACATCATTTTCAAATTCAAAGAAAAAAAGCGCTTCCGTCAACAAATATTTTTTGTCAGTTCAAAGCAAGCGCAGGCTATTTTTTTTAAATTCCAAGCTTTGCCGCTCTTCCGTCGGCAAGCGTTTATTTTTTAATTCCATAGCTTCCAAGTTTTTTTATGCTAAACCGCCCTTCCGTCGGCAAGCGATACTTTTAAATAATTCTTAGCATTACCGCCCTTCCGTCGGCAAGCGTTTTATTCCAAGCTTAACCGCCCTTCCGTCGGCAAGCATTTATTTTTTTAATTCATAGCTTTACTGCCCTTCCGTCAGCAAGCGTTTTTAATTCATTTTCAATTCCAAGCTTAACCGCCCTTCCGTCGGCAAGCATTTTTTTTTTATTCCAAGCTTAACCGCCCTTCCGTCGGCAAGCGTTTATATTTCTTTTTCAATTTCAAGCTTAACCGCCCTTCCGTCGGTAAGCGTTCACTTTAAACTATAACATTTATCTTCACTATTTTCGCATTCAAAACAGTTTAGCCTTTCTTCAAATCACACCATAACCGCACAATTTGTTTGTGATATAAAAAAGATTTTCTTACCTCATGAGAGCGTTTTCTGCGCCATTGTCGTGAATTTTAGAAGTTCGGTGCGAGCCCTCCATAAAAATGGCTTCCTTTCGTGGCAAATGTTTGACTACTTCAGGCACACTAGTTTGACTACTTCAGTGTTCATTTCAATACTATTTCTTTCTCTACTTTTGTTATAGATATGACGCGTAACTATGAAAGGGCTAGTAGAGAGTTTAAAAAGCGATTTACTGGTAATGATTTTGGTGTAGCGTGTAGTGTTTGCGACCGTTTATGGTTTACAAGTGATTTGAAAAATGTCGGCAGAACAGAAGAAAATGTACTTCTAACAATGGGATTATTTGAGTCAGTGGAGGGTTTCAGAGTTTGTCAGACTTGCCGTAGCAGTTTGAATCGAGGGGTAGTACCTAAACTGGCTTCAACGAATGGATTTATATATCCTAATCGTCCTTCGGGTTTACCTTCGCTTGATCCCATAAGTAAAAGATTGATTTCCCCTAGATTACCATTTATGCAGATCTGACGTTTGCGTCATTCTGCAGGTAGTCATTCAATAATGGGACAAGTCATCAATGTACCAGTGGATGTACCTGAAATGATTCGCGTGCTCCCAAGGAACATTGATGATGATTATGCCTTTAATGTTAGCATCAAGAAGCATTCTATTCATAAATCTTCTTATTTGAATGGGTTTATAAAGAAGGATACAGTTTATAAGTGGCTTCAGTATCTCGTTGACACTCCGTTATATCGTAGATACGGCATAGTTATCAATCAAGGTCAGTTGAATGGTCTTGATCAATCATCATCAAGGCTACTTGAAGCTGACAGTGAGTTGGAAACGATCGATTCCACAAACGACTATGAGCTTTTGATAGGGCAACAACAAACTTTGCTTTGGAACGAAGACAAGTGTTTGGAGATTGCACCCGCTCAGAACAGAGTACCTTTGTCCCTAATTTTTGATGAATTTGCAGAAGAACTTTCTTTTCCTGACATTTATTTTGGACATCCACGCTCATTCAATACCGACGTTCATGTTACGCCATTTATGATGGCTACTAGTGAACTTAGACGCCGCGACAGACGAGGCGCAAAGCCACAACATTTGCTTTACATGGCTATGAAAATACTACGGCTACGCGTTTCTGAAGGTTTGCAAAACACATTTAAATGTGTAGGAACTGCAAATATAACCCGTGGAATGTTGAAGGACCGAGAATTCTTGGAATCCTGCATTGAGCGTAACTTGTCGTTCCTCAAGTCTATTCCAAATTCAGTTCAATATTGGCAACAACGCAAACATGACGTTTTTGCAATGATTCGCCAACTCAGAAAGCCAACAATGTTCATAACATTGAGTGCCAACGAAACTCGATGGCCTAATTTGTTGCGAATTTTATATAAACTCGCTAACGAACATACTATCGACTTGAGCGATCCTATAGAGCAATTATCTGCTCTTCAGCGAACTATGCTCGTAAATAATGATCCTGTTACCTGTTGCATTTATTTCAATAGGTTAGTTGAAACTTTATTAAATATTTAGCCCATTTGGCAAATACTATGTTGTTGATTATTTCAAACGAATAGAGTTTCAACACCGTGGCAGTCCCCATGCTCACCTTTTGTTATGGTTGAAAAATGATCCTCGAGAAATACATTCAGAGGACATGCCCGCTACTGTGGAACTTATAAATTTACTTTGTTCCGTTAGTACCAATGGAAATCAAATCCATAAACATACATTCACTTGTTACAAGCGAAATGACAAAGAATGTCGATTCAACATCCCTTATTGGCCAATGGATCGAACTAGAATGTTGTTGCCAATGGAATCGACTAATTCGCGTCGTAGCCAACTAAAAGCGAAAGGTAGGGAAATGCACGAAAGATTGAACATAAAGGTGTATACAACACTGGATGAATATCTTTCTGATTGTAATTGTTCGTACGATAACTACCTGGATGTTATTCGTGCTTCTTTACAAAGACCCACCGTTCTCTTGAAGCGATCCATGGAAGAACTATGGACTAATCCTTACAATCCATGGGTTGCTAACCAACTACTCTCAAACATGGATCTTCAATTTATCATGGACGAATATTCATGTGCTGCGTATGTTGTGGAATATGTAAATAAAACAAACAGAGGCATTAGTAACTTGCATCTCGAATTAATCAAGCTCCAAGAAGAATACCCTGACCAAGACTATTGTTCATTACTGAAGAAAGTCAGTATTAAAATGCTGAATTCAGTAGAAATGTGTGCCCAAGAAGCTGCTTGGTATTTACTGCGACAGCCAATGTCAGAAGCCAGCAGAAAAGTTGAATTTATACCAACAATGTGGCCACATGAACGAATAAAATCAAGAAAACACACAAAACGAATGGACGAAGAAGGTATTAATGATGACTCGACCGATGTGTGGACACTTAACATAATACAAAAGTATGAAAAGCGTGAGGGTCTTGACGACATTTGTTTGGCTGATTTTGTATCTTGTTATACTAAGGATAGAAGTAGTATAAACACTTATAAACGGCGAAGCATCCCTCGAATAGTGCGATGGAGAAAATATAAAATGACCGAATTAAACGATTTCAAGCGTGAAATGGTTCTTTTGTTTCAACCATTCCGGAATGAAACTTGCGATATTCTCGATCGCAACAACTTTATTGAATTGTATGACCAAAATGAGGCATTCATATTGAATAAACTGAAAGAATATGATTGCAATATAAATCTCCAGCATATCGTCGAAGAATATCTTCGTATAAACGAAGAAATTGAATCTGACGATCTACAAAATGAAACCAACGATAAACACAACGAATTCGTTCGAGCTATTGTCATGGAGCCAAACGATGATGATATCGAACAGTTGCCCACTGGTGCTCTATCAGCGGTTGTTAAGAAACGTACCAATGTTATGAGCAAGTTAGAGTATTGCGCTATGGTGAGGGCTACAAATGTAGAACAACGTAATTTGATTCTACATTTAATTGATATCTTGCATAGTTTCGACGGAATGAACATACCTTTGCAAATATTTTTCACTGGTCCTGCAGGATGTGGTAAAACCTTCACACTTCGTATTTTGATGGAGACGTATAATCGTTTCAGTCAATCCCATAATTCGCTAAAAAAAAATGCATATGTTGCTTGTGCCTCCACAGGAAAAGCAGCGGTAGCTATTGGCGGCACTACAGTTCATTCCGCTTTTCGTATTACAATGGCGCGTAGACATAATTCGAAACTTGGATTTGAAACTCTTCAACTATATCGTAATGCTTTCGCAGGAATAAAAGCAATCATTATTGATGAAGTGAGTATGATAGGTGCAGATGTACTTAATACCATTCATTCTCGATTGCAAGACATCACTGGTAACTTTGATGATCCGTTTGGAGGAATTCACATTATATTTTGTGGTGATCTTCGGCAATTGCCACCTGTTAATGCTCGACCAGTTTTCAAACCATGTCGAAATTCTTTTCAAGGGCCTGTACTATGGCAATCCTTAAATTTCTTTCCATTAGTGCAAGTTATGCGTCAAACCGATGTTGAATTTTCCACCATACTAACCAAAATTGGTAATGGCGAGGCCCTTACTAGCTCTGAAACTGAGCGGATTGAGAGCCGATTTCGAACAGTCGACTGGTGTAGACAAAATGTACCGAGCGCAATACGTCTCTTTCATCGTAATATAGACGTAGAAAAGTATGATACTGAAACATTACGTGATCGGGAGGGGCATGATTTCATTGTGGACGATGTTTTCACAGGTTACAGGAACGCTGAACAGCTAGCAAGCGCTCGTAGTAAACTTTATAAAATGAGCGTTGTGGAAACAGGTGGTTTACCATATTTATTGCGATTGACAATCGGAATGCCCTATATGATCACCACCAACATTGACGTTGAAGATGGAATGGTTAACGGTGCTATAGGGGAACTCAAATTTATCGAACATGGCGAAGATGATTCCGGTGAACATATTAGCCGACTTTGGATGAAATTCGAAAGTGATGTTATTGGTACCACTTTGAAAATTAAATCTCGTCCTTTAGTGTATTCTAAACCAGGTCAACTGCAGTTTGGTTGGGTTCCTCTTACGAAGCGATCAGCTAGCATTAAGCTTGGTAGCATCACTTGCAAACGTATTCAATTTCCGGTTGTTAGTGCATGTGCACTTACAGTACACAAATCGCAGGGAGGTACCTTCTCTGAAGTTGTATTTGACTACGACAAAAGTCTAGAACAACAATTAGTTTATGTTGGGCTGTCGCGAGTCACATCAATGGATGGTCTTTATTTAACTAACTCGAAAAACAATTTTAAATTTAATCATTGTAAGAGTAGTAATACACCCCGTATTGTTGAGCTGAGAACAGAGCTAGAACGTCTATCAAATCATCAGTTGCCGACGATTAGTGGCGTATTACTGGATTTTATTGAACAGGCAGATCATAGTTGTAACCTAATAAGTTTCAATGTACAAAGCTTGAATGCTCATTCCTCAGACATATCAACTGATAATTTGCTTACCAAAGTTGACATTTTATCCATCAGTGAAACTTGGTTGAACAATTGTTCTGCTGTGGATATAATCGGTTACAGTTGTATCGCCGAATCCAAGCGTCCCCATTCTAGAGCTGGTGGTGTTGCAATTTATCAACGTACTACTGCATCTACTATGGCTATTGTTCATGAAATTGAACAAGTCAGTGAAGAGCATGACGAGAATTTGTCCTTGGCGGATAATAACGGAGACATTTGTGCAACGGAAGTTATGCTAAAAGGTATTAAAACGTTGCTGGTTGCTGTGTACATTTCGCCAGATACAACATTTAAAGAAAAGCAATTTTTCGTAACGCGTAATTTATTTCCGTATGCTCGGAAAAATATTCCGATTGTTGTTTCAGGAGATTTCAATATAGACATTTCAAAGTAGGAAAACATGAAATTTGTTCATTTCATGAATGAATGCCTCGAGCTTCGTCTTATCTCTGATCCCTCACAAGCTACTACACTTGGAGGTACATGCATTGATTTAGTGTTTGTTAAAAACGTTAATATAGAAAGCCGAAGATATATTTCGTACTTTTCATATCACAGACCAATACTTTGTTTGATTGATCCAGTGATTTAATATGTAATCTGCAATATACAACACAGTAAAATTATAACCGGTTGACGACCTACACCTACACCAATCATATCAGAATCGCATTCATGAACAACAGATGAGCCTGAGCATAGTGAACAGAAGTCAGCAGCATCCAACGATCCAGCGCATCACCATCAACACCAACGCCGAAACCAAAGGTTCTTTTCAGAACCACCATTATTACCATAGAGAATTATTTGAAAATTTCCCATTCAAACGTGATTCCGTTGAATATCATTAGATTTAAATTAACGTCTCGAAGTGAAGTCACGACGCTCCGGTTATGTCACAGACATTACCCACCCATCTTTTTTTCATTTTCATTGTTTTGTGAAAGAAATTAGCAATATTTGGTGAACTCTTCGCCCCCTTGAAACGAAGGGTTAGTCGGGAAAATAAATCTGTAATACTTAATTTAGACTTTTTAAATATTTTGTAAAGAATCAATTAATTCCAAAAAATTGAACCTATGCTTCTTCCCAGCAAACCCGGAGAAATTTATGTTAAACTCGGAGACCCGGAGATCGCTCCCGAAAACCGGAGTCTCCAGGTAAAACCCGGAGGGGTGGCAACCCTACACATACAGATTGTGGTTCTGATGAAGAATGATGTTCAAAATGCCTTTGATGGTTGTTGAAATGAATAAATTTCCTTTTCCCTTTGAATGATGATTTTCATTCATATTTTTCCATTTTTAGTAAATTTACAGCCTACAGCCGACAACATTTTTCAAAATGGTAAAAAATTATCATTTTACGAAATTGTTAATAAATTTCATGTTGTCAGAATAAATTAATAAATAAATTATCAATTCTTTCATGAATTATTAACTAAGGCCTCTAGCTTTCCATTGGTATGCTTTTTCCCATATATTGTGCGATTGGAGTAATGTTGTGAGCTAAAAACAAAAATGTGCCGATAACCGAACACATTTCCCTACTTTTGTATTTTTCCTAATCATAGCTTAACAAAATTTTGAATTACAATGGTTTATTTTATACCCTTAAAATTTCATACAACGTATTTTTTGACACTTTATCCCTATCTTTCTTTGTTTTGCTGCAATTTAATAGTGAACTAGTAAACACAACATTTCGTCCCTTCAAATGCAGTGGGTTCGCAATTGTCGTTTTTGCATGTGCAATGATACGATTAAAATGATTTTGAATCGAAAAAAGAGAAAACGATATAATGACAAAGACAGAATTGCTAAACTTGCTGAGGCACATAAACTGGATGAAATTATTTGTGATCTTTGTTATTTACTTTTATAAGAAAATATTTGAACACTAATAATAGCACTAACTAAAAATTAATTTTCATATAAAGAATACTAAATTCACTCAATTAAATGAAAACTCGATAAAAAATGCAAGCTTTTGAAATAATTTGCTTCTAAAAGGTTAGTTAAACTCATAAACTTAAAGGTATGAGAATACCATTCAATAAAAAATACTCCCCTTTTCAATGAAACTAAAGGATTTAAAATACAAAAAAAAATGTTTAATTTAAAAAAAAAGATTTCCAAAAATGGGAGTTTCCCCTTAAGAAAAGTTAAGATGCTAACCGATTTAGATCGGTTACCACGTTTCATGAAGCTTTATCCAAGAATTTATTGTAGATATATTCAAAAATATATGAAATATAATACACCAATTGAAGATATATAATTATATTTGTATATTAAATAATTGAAAAGTTTTTATTGGATTCATAGGAAAGAAAAAACATCTATCGGTCCATCGGGTGGATCGCCATCGCAATGGCCACATTACGATAAAATTCACAGAATATTAGGGAGTTTCCGAATAAATAACATCGAGTCAGTCATTTAGGATAGTATAGTAAATGATACAGATTGTAATTATTGTATTATTTCTAAGGGACCTAAAACCGTCTAAATTTGATTCTTTCTTCAGATTCTGCTATGTACCCGGAGGATTGGCTTGGAGTAGAGGAATCTGATGCAGAACAGCAAACAACAGGACTGTCACTGGTCAATGAAGTTCAAGACCAGGCAGCAAGTTCACCCGTGGAAATCTCCGCAGGCACATCGAAAGTAGCAATTTCACCCATGGAACCCTCCGCAGGCTCATCGAATGTGGCTTCAAAGAGAAAAAGGAACACATAATGAATTAATTGAAGAATTCAAAAGAACGAACGAAAGCATCGAAGTAGAGTTAGCACACATGAGGGAAACAGATGAGAAATTAATTGCTTTGGAAGAAGAAAGAAACGAAATATTGAAACAAATGAGCACTAGTTCAACTGCACTAAGTAACGCAATTATAAACTATTTGAATAAACGATATGCGACAACGGATAGATAAATACGCACATCCATATACATTTATACTACATACTTGAAATACAATGAATTTGATTTTATACCTAAGGGCATGTTCAGGAGTGTTTCAGTTGCAGATTCATAATTTTGACTGTTCTATAAAATAAAACTAAAAATTTTAAAACTATAACTTGCTGTCCCCAGCAGCAATTTTAGCGGGTGCTCTATTCAGTTTAAAATTCATTTTCCGCCATGCCTTCAGCGTTACTGCATTCAAATTTATTTTTCCCCAGTCTATCGGGTCCAAGTGTCTGTGCTGAAAACTTTGCATGTATTTAAAACACAGTTCTAAACGTGTTTTAAAATCAGCAACAAATAGAACGGCGTCGTATAACAGTTTTAAATTTTAAAACATAACTGTTCGAAATTATAAAACAAAACGCTCTGCTGGGGATGTGAATGTTTCAGTTCCAGTTCTACTTTGAAACTCCTATACAAAATAAAACGCTTCTGAACATGCCCTAAGTAATTACTAATTGCATTCCGAACACCTTGACCGGCGGAATTGAAGTCCGAGATGAGAACATTTAGATCTGGTTGCTGTCTGAAACTTGTACGTTCTTCTTGTGTCATTTACATCAACCATTTACTGTTAAGACAATCATTGGATTCGTTCAGGAAATTGTGCAATATACAACAGCTTTTAACCACTAGAGAAACATTATCAATGTAATTGTCCATCCCTTTTCCTATGCGATTATTTTTACTTATTAAAAGCGTACATGCTTGTGACTAAGAAATAAGCTTGGAAATATGGACAAACCTAACGACCACTAAGTAGGGGAACTGTGGGTAAGACGGACAGGTTGGGTAAGACGGACACATGGTGTTATGTTTGCACATAATGGTTAAGATAATGTGCATATTGAATTAAATTATAAAATTAAATTATGGTTCATTGAGGTAATTATGATAAGCGTGCACGGCATACCCGACAGAAGAAGGTGTGCAAGTAAAACACTCGCTTGACAAAAACAAATTTGTCTGGCAACAAAAACCGGACGTAGGCTAAAACGTCAAAAAGGTACAAAAAAGGAAAAAAACGTGGAGAAAAGTCAGTAGAGAGGTTAGCGTTGAATCGAAAAGAAGGCAGGTACGAGCAAACGGAGGCTGATCCTGCGGACGGAAAAAAAGGAGGACCGTCGTGCTATCAGCAGTCACCGGGAACACATGCGATACCGTTAACACCGAAGACACCACTCTCGCATCCGTACCATCATAGGCAGGAGATAAGTAAAACATCCCCATCGTCACGAGGCGTGAGTATAAAATAGTGCCGCAAGGGTCAGCGCCGGCAGTAAATATAAGAGCAAACCACGCTGCCGTGCGGATGCTAGGTCCCAACGAGTTCGCCGGTAAAATCAAGAGAAAGACGGCAACAACTATTCGGGAGCATCCAATAATCATCCCTCGGCGACATCGGCCCGGTCCCGAGAGGAAAGTCCGTGCAGTCCGGCTCTTCCCAGGTCGGCAATACTCGTAGTGGCAACAATCACCACGACATTTCGGTTCGATCGCAACAGCCAGAGTCCGGTGCGGCTGGCCAAATCCTGAGGAGAACCGGTTTGGTCCACCGAGTACGTGATCAAGTTTCCGAACAAGGCGATCGAAACCTGCACAGCGGATCCGGATCTGCGAAGAAGACAGTATTACAGACCTCAATTGTTCAGACTGCCCGGGAAAGCAACCACAGCGCGGGTGGAAAACGGTGGGAAAACAACCGCCACTACCAATGCAACGGCAAAGCAGCAGATTCATTTGCGGCAACAGAGCGGTTATTGTGAAATTTCTCGGATCGAATATGTTGTGTCGGCGAACCATCTAGTCGCGGAAGAGCGCTGTGTATTTGTGAGGAATGACTAATTCGCTTAGGATAAATAAACCAGTGACGGTGGTCTGGAATAGGCAGCTCTCAAGCAATTCCCGGGGTCACATGATGACGACGGCCAACATCATTAAGGTGAGTGCACCTCTTTTTACCTCCTTCTAAGAACCATATGTGTTTTGGGGCAATTTTGGGAAACGATTTGGGTAAAGGCAACTTTAATTTTACATTGGCGCCCAACTAAAAACCCCACATTTAAGATACATTACCGTTAGTATTGAGTTTTGATTATATTCTTGTGATAGTTTTAGTGTAGATTTCACTCGAATTTTTTAAGCTTGCAATTCGATTTGTGAAACCGATCTTAGATAATGGATTACACACACTTAATCGATGAAGAGATTGAGTATGAATTGGCTTTGAGACATGTGGTTAACTTAGGACCAAAGACTCATCGCACGAAAGTGCAACTTTTGCATAAGGCAATCCGAGAGGATGCAGCACGGAATGTGACACGGGATAGCGCAGAGCACGCTATAAGCCCCACAGTAAACATGGAAAGGTGTCAAATCCAGATTTACGAATTACATAAGCAGGTTAGTGTTGCTCTCAGAGACGTCAATATTGAAATGCTCGCACAGCTTCGATCGCGTATCGCACATTATCGATTCCGGTTAGCAATCTTGAAACCTCCGGATGGGTTCGCGGAAGCGCACAGTTCACTTCAGACGTTGGTTAAAGTAATGGAATGTGATGTGAACAGTGTACTAAATAGAGCAGTTACCCGAGTGGTAGACGGAAGTGGTGGAGGAAGAGAACAGTTAGGCGTACCGATGGGCAGAAACAAGGCCACAAGTGCTAGCGATAGCAGGCAACACACCTCGTTACCTCCAACCAGCTCACCACTTTCAGCAGGACACGGCAGCGATTTGGCGTGGCCGGATTTCACCGGAGCACGTTTCGATGCGAGCTCGCACTACACCCCATTCCAATCCGGAAATCTAGCAAACAACAGCAAGAGGAGAGGAGCAACGAGCGAAGTTCAAGAGCAGTCGCATCTGAACAACATCGACACAGCGGAAGTCATTTGGCCACCACCACCAATAACACAGCAGGAGGCTGAACAGACGCGCAACCCAAACAGACACAATCGATGTCGCAACGCATGGGAAGAATTCGACGGACTTCGAGATGATTTATTACGTCATCTACTGCGGCGGGAATCGAGACCAACACAAGATCGTAGTGAAGACAGGCGAATGCTGAAGGCAGTGCATAACTGGCCGTTCAAGTTCAGGGGGGAGAAAGACACCACATCGCTGAATGTTTTTCTGGATAGGGTGGAAACATTCGCCAGATCGGAAGGAATGAACGATGACACGCTGCTGGCATCAATCAAGCATTTGTTGCAGGAGGACGCGCTTGATTGGTATGCTCGAGCTATGACGCAGCACAGATTGAACTCGTGGGAGGCATTCAAGCAGGAGATTCGCAAGGAGTTCTTACCCAGCGGGTACGCGCAGATATTGCGGCTGGAGGCATGCTTTCGGTTCCAAGGGCTCAATGAGTCATTCGCCAAATATTATCGGGACATCTCAGCTTTATTTCGTTTTGTAGAACCACCAATGCAGGAAGAGGAAAAGTTTTTCATTGTCAAGAAAAACATGAACGCGGATTACGCGGCGATCGTCACGGCAGCAAGACCAAGGACACTGCAGGAGATGGTCGAGGTTTGCATCAGCTATGACGAAACTAGATTGCTTTTAAGCAGGCAACGGCGTCTTCCCATACCGCACGGTGCATTGTTAGAACCAAACTTTGCAACGCCAACGGTCACACCGAAGCCGACACACACCTCACAATATCAACCACGATTCAGTCGAGTTCATGCGGTAGAAATGGAGAACCTGTCAGGAGAGAATGGTACAATGGAGTGTCCATACCCGAGCTACGAGGCCACTCAGTCGCAGGATGCTGAAGATCCATGGCAACTGAAAATAGATCAGCTAATGGAGCAGGTCAGTGAAATGAAATTGCAATTATCAGCAAGAGGACAAAGACCAACCTTTCCACCGTCGCAAA
Source organism: Topomyia yanbarensis (assembly GCF_030247195.1). Lineage (NCBI taxonomy): Eukaryota > Metazoa > Arthropoda > Insecta > Diptera > Culicidae > Topomyia > Topomyia yanbarensis. Next base: position 77,326,693 of record NC_080670.1, read on the forward strand.
AAACAAACCCATCGGAGCAGCATCGGCGGTACATGCAACCACAACAAGGTCAAACACGACACGGACAGCTTCAGTCGCATGCACTGCAACAGCAGCAGCCACATCATGTGCCTTTCACACTGCCAGCGGCACACGAACCGAAACGCGAGGAGCGCTCACTGCAAGCACAGGGCGAAAGCACCGCTGATCACCGGCGTTTAGTGTTAACTTGCTGGAACTGTGACGAGGAAGGACATCGGTTCATGGACTGTCCAAAACCACAGGCGATATTATTCTGTTACAGATGTGGGCGGAAAGGATATTCACTGCGCAGCTGTTTCTCTTGCAGAACGGATGCGGGAAACGGAACAGCGGAGAACAGACAATAGAGGGAAATGATTTTCCGCAGCAATTCGAGAATCCCTCAACCATTCCAGAATTTCAAAACATCAACTCCATTATCATCAATTATGGACATGACAACCGGCCACACGCAGTAATCAGTGTGATGGGAAGGAAAATAACGGCACTGCTCGACAGCGGCGCGAATTGCTCGATTCTAGGAGGAAAATATGCAAAGTTGGTCGAAGACCTATCGTTGCGGATAGGCTCTGTCGAAGGTGGTATCAAAACAGCTGATGGCACGCGGCACAGGATCAGCAGTTTCACCCGACTGCCCGTAGTATACAACAATCGAAATGACACAATTCCGGCGCTTCTAGTACCCACCATTCCAGACTGTGTGATCCTAGGAATGAACTTCTGGGAAAAATTCGGTGTAAGGGCGATTTGTTGTACAATGGAAACCGAAGTACAGGACACTGAGCTGAAAGAAGACGAGTCCATGAAAAAGCTGAACATCGAGCAACAACAACAACTTCAACGTACGATTGATATGTTTCCAAAGGCGAAAGACGGAAAAATAGGCAGGACTACCATGTATGAGCACCGCATTGATGTTGGACAAGCAGCACCACGCAAGCAACGCTACTATCCAATGTCCCCGTACGTACTGGAGGAGGTAAACCGAGAAATCGACAGAATGATCTCGTTGGACGTAATCGAAGATGCACTGTATTCACCGTGGAATAACCCTCTAGTGGCGGTGAAAAAGAAAACGGGACAACATCGCGTCTGCTTGGATGCGAGACACTTGAACTCCGTGATGGTGAATGAAGGCTATCCGATACCTCAGATTTCCTCGATTCTAAATAATCTCGGCGGCTGCAATTACATCTCGTCGATAGATTTGAAGGATGCGTTTTGGCAATTACCGCTACATCCGGATTCGAGACCGCTGACGGCGTTTACAGTTCCTTCGAGAGGACACTTCCAATTTAAGGTTGTCCCATTTGGACTGTGTACGGCCAGTCAAGCCCTAGCACGGTTGATGACGCGACTGTTTGCAGATATGGAACCTGAAGTATTCCACTACCTGGATGACATCATCATTTGTTCCAGGACTTTCGAGGAACACATAAAGACGCTCGAGGAGGTAGCCAAACGGTTACGGCATGCAAACTTGACGATATCAACGGAAAAATCGAAGTTTTGCCGGCGTGAAATCAAATACCTCGGCTACATCCTAAATGAAGACGGTTGGAAAGTGGATGAGGACAAAATCGAAAGCATCGTTAAGTTCCCTTCTCCATCGACTAGAAAGGAAGTGCAAAGATTCCTTGGTCTTTGCAATTGGTACCGGCGATTCATCGTGGACTTCTCAAGAATCGCAGCTCCAATCACGGAACTAACGAAAACGAAAAGCAAATTCTGTTGGAATTCACAGGCTGAACAAGCTTTCCTGAAACTCAAAGCAGCGTTGGGGTCGGCACCGGTATTGGCAATGCCAGATTACACGAAACCGTTTTCGATTGCTTGCGACGCCAGCGATGTGGCAATAGGCGCAGTACTGACGCAGGAGATAGATGGGGAAGAGCATCCAATTTGCTATTTCTCTCAAAAGCTGTCTTCATCCGAAAGGAAATACTCCGTGACAGAGCGGGAATGTTTGGCCGTAATCCGCGCGATCGAAAAGTTCCGTGGATACGTTGAAGGCATACGGTTTACAGTGTACTGTGATCACGCAGCGTTGAGTTACTTAAGGTCGATGAAAAACCCGACGGCGCTAATGAGTAGATGGCTATTAAGATTGAACGCGTATGACTTTGAGATCAAATACCGGAAGGGAAGCATTAACGTTGTACCGGATGCGTTGTCGAGGATCGTTGCAAGCATGGTATTCGCGACGGAAGAAATCAAAGATGGCTGGTATAAGAGCCTACAAGAACGTGTTGCAAAGAACGGTGATAACTTCCCGGACTTTCGATTGACAGGAAACGAGCTGTACAAGAACTGTCTTTGCAAGGATGAAATGGGAAACACGACACACAGATGGAAGAAGGTTGTTCCAAGCGAGGAACGGATCGAGGTCATAAAGCGGTTCCATGATTCCCCGACAGCCGCACACCTTGGTTTCCACAAAACTTGGCAGAAGATACAATCTCATTTCTATTGGCCAAAAATGCAGCTGGAAATCAGCAAGTACATTCGAGATTGCGACGCGTGCAAGGCCAGTAAAGCACCGAACACACAGATGATGCCAACAATGGGAAAGCTGAAGCCGGCTAGAATGCCATGGGAACTGGTTTCGATGGACTTCGTAGGTCCGCTGCCCAGATCGAAGCGAGGCAACACAGTGATGTTGGTTATCGTGGACTGGATTACGAAATATGTCATCGTGGACCCAATGCGCAGCGCAGATTCGGTGAAAATGACGGAATTCCTGGAGAAGGAAGTATTTTTGAAATTCTCACGCCCGCGGATAGTACTCTCCGACAACGGGAAGCAATTCGAGTCAATGGCATTTAAATCGTTGCTGTCACGACACAACATCGCCCACATGAAAACGGCGTTCTACTGTCCAATGGTCAACAACACGGAAAGGGTCAACAGAGTCCTAGTAACATGTATTCGTTCCCTGTTAAATGGAGATCACCGAGAATGGGACGAGCAGCTCCCAGCAATCACTGCGGCCATCAACAGTGCTAAACATGAGGCGACCGGCGTAAGTCCGCACGCTGCAAATTTCGGCAGAGACCTGATTCTCCACACGGATCTGTACAAACAACAAGAACTAAACAGTCACGATGACCCGAAGGTGGCACAGGACATGCGGTTATCAAAGATCAGGCGAATTCAGCAGTTCGTTGTACAACGCATACAAAACAACCACGAAAAGGCGAAGCAGCGTTACAACTTCCGTAAGCGAACAGTATCATTCAAGGTGGGGGACCTGGTGTGGCGAAGAACATTCGGCCTGTCCTCAAAGGCGGACCACGTCAACCAAAAACTGGATCCGAAGTTCACACCGGCCATCATAAAGGAAACCCTCGGAGCCAACCTATATTTGCTGGAGGATGTGCCAACAGGAAGAAAGGGCAGATACCATGCGAAGGACATCAAGGCAGATTAGAGAAAAAATACTCAGCTATGTCGGCGGGTTTCAGTCTGCTAACCATGAGCAATGTGCTCCAAAAATACCGTTAGCCGATCGGGACAAATCGTGCCCTGTCATGGTGTGGTGAGCAATAACTTCTTTCAAACTACCTCCCCACCATGGCACACCAGCCAGCGTCAAATGGATTCGAGGAGCTGTCTAGGAAGGCCCATGACAACTCTCAGTCGCAGTAAGGAGCGGTCGTGACGTGAAGGACGGTACAGAACTTCCACCAACGAGAAGCAGAAGCCTTCAGCAGGCACGCCGTTAGCGATTCGGAAGAAAACACACGTCGAGAAGCAGAAGCCTCCAGCAGGCACGCCGTTAGCGATTCGGGAGAAAACACACGTCGAGAAGCAGAAACCTCCAGCAGGCACGCCGTTAGCGAATCGAGAGAAAACGCACGTCGAGAAGCAGAAGCCTTCAGCAGGCACGCCGTTAGCGATTCGGGAGAAAACACACGTCGAGAAGCAGAAGCCTTCAGCAGGCACGCCGTTAGCGATTCGAGAGAAAACGCATTTCGAGAAAGCAGAAGCCCACAGCAGGCGCGCCATTTCGGAACGAGAGAAATCGACCAGCGAGCACGCGAGCGCAACAGGAAGGAAAGCAGGCAACCGCAAACTAGAGACGGAACTTTCGGAGCGAGTCTCGGGAAAACCTTGAGCCGTTGCACAGGGGTGCAGGTCGACGAAGGCGGACCCCTCTGGACTCCGCAGACATAGCAAAAGTCAATCTCATAGGTAAGCTGCTTCATGGTGACACATCAAACCAAGTTATAGACCTCAGTCACTGGCGCAAGCGCGCGAGCATTTTTCGGAGCGAGCAAAACCATGCAGCGGATGGAGCAGGGCAAACCAGGACAACAATTGAGCACAGCAGACCGTGGCGAAGCGGAATCACCAACGGACACACACCGCTCATAGCGGGGATTTCGAGCATGACGAAGCCAAGCACCATACCCTGTCAACTCCTGCTGCATACAAAACGTTCGAGCGTTTGCCGTTCTCGATACGGGAGAAATCGAAGTACGAGTGTTTACGACACGCAAGCCTCCGCGGGTTAGCCGTTTGTCAGAGCGAGAGAAACTGATACAGTTCACGAATCAAAACGCTGACGGAACGAATAAATTCGGATAAGTTAACCAGCTATGAGCAACACCAGCTACGACAAAATAAAAAAAAAAGCCACTCAATACAATACGCTTCGCGGAATCAAAATAACCATTTCCTGGATTGGTGTCAAACTGTGGTCAGTGCTAACATGATCCATAAGATCGGAGGGAACTCAATTGTGGCAGGGGCCGTCATGAAAATCAAAAGAAACGCGATTCTGGGCGCGGTAAAACCCTTGCTACGGACTCATGGCGGTTTAGGAATTAAATACCCCTTTTCCTGCGCAATTATAATCCCCACACTATGAAAACTATCACTGTTAATTGTAACTTCTCGTAATTTAATTATAATCCTACTAGTTTAGTGTTAAAATTAGTAATGATTATTTGCCTGTTGAGCCGAAGTGGGGGAGGTACAGAGAAGCATGAATAAAAACTCAGTCGGAGACAATTTTACCAAAGATTTGTTGGTGTTGGTGATCGCAAATTTTGCCAGAACTCGCTGGTGTGTGATTGGATTAGTTTAGATGAGATGAAGATTTAGCAAGCGTAGAGGGTTGCAGTTTAGGATTTGCGTTATGTTTGTACTGGTTGAACCTGTTGTTCGTGCAAGTCTCCTGAGCGATCCACCGTCTCTGACCGACTTTTTGTAAGGAAAAGTTTTAGAATTTTTCATGCATCACTAGCTACGATGCATGAAAAATTCATCCGCTTCGGTAATGTTATGTTATGTTTGCACATAATGGTTAAGATAATGTGCATATTGAATTAAATTATAAAATTAAATTATGGTTCATTGAGGTAATTATGATAAGCGTGCACGGCATACCCGACAGAAGAAGGTGTGCAAGTAAAACACTCGCTTGACAAAAACAAATTTGTCTGGCAACAAAAACCGGACGTAGGCTAAAACGTCAAAAAGGTACAAAAAAGGAAAAAAACGTGGAGAAAAGTCAGTAGAGAGGTTAGCGTTGAATCGAAAAGAAGGCAGGTACGAGCAAACGGAGGCTGATCCTGCGGACGGAAAAAAAGGAGGACCGTCGTGCTATCAGCAGTCACCGGGAACACATGCGATACCGTTAACACCGAAGACACCACTCTCGCATCCGTACCATCATAGGCAGGAGATAAGTAAAACATCCCCATCGTCACGAGGCGTGAGTATAAAATAGTGCCGCAAGGGTCAGCGCCGGCAGTAAATATAAGAGCAAACCACGCTGCCGTGCGGATGCTAGGTCCCAACGAGTTCGCCGGTAAAATCAAGAGAAAGACGGCAACAACTATTCGGGAGCATCCAATAATCATCCCTCGGCGACATCGGCCCGGTCCCGAGAGGAAAGTCCGTGCAGTCCGGCTCTTCCCAGGTCGGCAATACTCGTAGTGGCAACAATCACCACGACATTTCGGTTCGATCGCAACAGCCAGAGTCCGGTGCGGCTGGCCAAATCCTGAGGAGAACCGGTTTGGTCCACCGAGTACGTGATCAAGTTTCCGAACAAGGCGATCGAAACCTGCACAGCGGATCCGGATCTGCGAAGAAGACAGTATTACAGACCTCAATTGTTCAGACTGCCCGGGAAAGCAACCACAGCGCGGGTGGAAAACGGTGGGAAAACAACCGCCACTACCAATGCAACGGCAAAGCAGCAGATTCATTTGCGGCAACAGAGCGGTTATTGTGAAATTTCTCGGATCGAATATGTTGTGTCGGCGAACCATCTAGTCGCGGAAGAGCGCTGTGTATTTGTGAGGAATGACTAATTCGCTTAGGATAAATAAACCAGTGACGGTGGTCTGGAATAGGCAGCTCTCAAGCAATTCCCGGGGTCACATGATGACGACGGCCAACATCATTAAGGTGAGTGCACCTCTTTTTACCTCCTTCTAAGAACCATATGTGTTTTGGGGCAATTTTGGGAAACGATTTGGGTAAAGGCAACTTTAATTTTACAATGGTTATTTTGGGGATATAACATTAAAACTTCAATTGTATTGTATGTGTACCCTATCATCACAGAGAACAGACATCCATGATCGAACCAAAATATTTGAAAAACGTGTGTAAACATTTGAATTAATATACTAAAAACACTAGCGCCGCCACACCAACCTATCCCAACTATCCGTCAAATCAATTCCGGAACCGGTTCGAAATCCTGGATGGATTCTGCATGGAATCTAGCTCAAAGAAAACAACCGATTCCGACTCTATCGGTTGACGCATTTGAGCTGGAATTCATTCTGGAAGTCCGAATCGGTTCCGGACTAGTTTGACTGGGTAGATGAATAACCGCTGTCAATTCTGTCGCACTCAGCCACAAAAAACATGACGACAGTAGCGCACCTGGTTTAGATATCCAAACTACCTTCGAAACCGTTAGAGATTTTACACAAGTTGAATGCTGAAGATGGACGTCTGTTCTCTGTGCTATCATTATGAGTAACCTTGAATTATGAAACACTTAGTAGGCCTTGAATACTGCTAAACATGTACAATTTAAGGAAATATTGAGAAACAGTAGTGCAGTTTCGTGCTGATGTAATTTTCAAGTTTCCGATTTTAAGGTTTATCGACGTAAAAATCAATTATTTCGCGGTTGTTTTCCTTTATTTCGATAAAGTAACTCTTAAGTGACATCTTCGTGGAAAATAACAGGTAAGTTGATTTATACGTGAATAAGTACAAACGTTTAAAAAATATGTGTACTGGTGGGGCAAGAAGGACAGTCTTGTCGTCCTTATATGAATGTTTCGCGCGTACATGTATGAATTACAAGATATGCTTGTAATCTATCAATGCAAGCAGTACCGTTGAGTACCACCCCTTGTAGTTGTGGTAGTCTACTGCATCATCAGCGTTAGGTCTGACCTCAATGTGACATCCATCTGTGCAAAAGTAGTAATGAAGAAACAACAGAAACAAAGGACATCATAACTATTACCAATGGCACCATAGCATTGTGGGACCCCAAGCTTTTCAAACCCTGCAATCCTCTCTTTCAGTTGTTCTTCGCTAATAGGATACGTGTTTAAAAAATCTTTCTTCATGACTCGCCACACTTCGTTGTAAAAATCTAATAAAATTTGGCATACTGTGGATTTACCAACACCAAACATATTGGCAACTGTTCTATACTCAGCAGAAGATCCTAGGGCGTACATTGCAATTGCGACTCTTTTCCGCAGCGGTATACATTTGCGGAAGTTGGAATCGAGTTTTTGCATCTGTTTAACCTTGTCACACAGTAAGTCAAATGTATGTGGAAACATTCGAAAATTTTCTTTAAAAAAATCTCCAGTATTTTGTGCATCTTTTTCCCAAAATGTGCTTGACCTTTTCTGGAAAGGTAAATTATGAAAGAAATGTATAGTGAAACATTTTTTCGATCGAGGAAAATTATAACCATTTAGGTGCAGAAAGGTTTGGACACAGCTATTGGATATTGTCACTATTAGAAATCATTTCAAAAATATGATAAAAAATGTATTTTGAAACTTTTGAATACCTTTGACCATATTCGTCCTTTTCCTTGGAGCTCCTTCAATTGGTTCAATAACAAGGTTCTTTTTCTCTGTAGCAGCAAAATATTCAGCATATGACTTTGCCGTTTTTGTTTGAGACGTGTAGCACGCACAGAAAACACTCTATTTACCGAATTAAACATATATGCACAGAGAACAGACATCCATGATCGAACAAAAATATTTAAAAAACGTGTGTAAACATTTGAATTAATATACGAAAAACACTAGCGCCGCCACACCAACCTATCCCAACTATCCGTCAAATCCATTCCGGAACCGGTTCGAAATCCTGGATGGATTCAGCATGGAATCTTGCTCAAAGAAAACAACCGATTTCGTCTCTATCGGTTGACACATTTGAGCTGGAATTCATGCTGGAAGTCCGAATCGGTTCCGAACTAGTTTGACTGGGTAGAAGAATAACCGCTGTCAATCCTGTCGCACTCAGCCACAAAAAACATGACGACAGTAGCGCACCTGGTTTAGATATCCAAACTACCATCGAAACCGTTAGAGATTTTACACAAGTTGAATGCTGAAGATGGACGTCTGTTTTCTGTGTCAAGACTGTCAACATATTTATTTTAAATTTAAATTTTATTTTTGCGTTTCCTGAGTTGCAAAAAAAATATTGTTGTTATCACGAAAATCAGCTTTATCGATATATGTAATAAAAACCTGTTTTAATCCACCTAGTGGTGTAATTAGGCCTTTCTCATTTATCCAAACTATGATTCATTAGCTGGTTTTGTTCAATAGATTTGTGGAAATGTCTATTATATTCTTATTTCACTTAGCACGCTTCCCACGAGTACCACGAAAGTAGACGCTGACTCACTTTAAACAAAAAATATAGGGGAGACCGGGGCAAGTTTGCGGTGTTTTGAGTTTCCATTTTTACCGCTTTGATGTAGATAGATCTTGAAAAATAGAACATGCGGCTGTAGCCAACATCCCTGAACTTTATCAATATGTTTGTTGCATTGTTTTTGTTTTTATAGACAATAATGTATGATGCGGAAATCCCGCCAATTTACCCCGGCCCCGGGGTAAGTTGGCGGTATGTATGAATACGCCAGAAAATGGAGATTCGATTATATCAAAGGTTCGTGCTGAATGTTCTTTTCAATAAAATTGTATACTAACCGACAATTGCCAATATATTTCAGTCTCAATACCCCGGCATTTTATTTTGACGCGTATTCCATATTCAAAAGCATATTTTTGAAATTCTTCAGGCGATTGGCCGAAGTAAATATCCCCTGCATTGACGAGATACACAAAGTTTTACTTTGGAGTGAATTCCAAAAATAAAAATATTTGATGACTATATTTGCACTGCAAATAGTAGCGCCAACTGGCCCCGCGTGCGTCACCGCCAACTTACTTCAACCGCATATTTTACAAATAACTATAAGGTCTTTTTACGCACTATCGAAAAACAAAATCAATTGAGAAAGTGTTTAAAATTTAAAAAAAATTACTTGGTATGCTCGAAAACACAATATCGCCCACAACTTTTACAAAACAAAATGTTTTTTAACACATTGGATAATGGATTTCACATAACTTGAGGTACACAATGACCCAGTGAGCAAATTTTCTGGCAGAGACCGCTCTGCTAGATTTCTGTAAGTCTTGGTTTGGCAGCCCTGTCAGATTTCTGCGCGTATCCTATCGGGTTAGTTGAGCTAGGGCGAACTCTGTTTCGCTCGCGTTATCTGGCAAATCTTGACAGGAACCAAGCAAAACCCTGGCATAACTCGGACATAAACTGTGCAAAGATCCTGTCAATTCCTACCTGGTAGAATTTAGCATGAATCGAGCAAAACATCTGACAAAGATGTTGCTGGAAGCGTGCAGAGATCTTGGCCGTACATTTCTGGCTGGATTCTGGATAAAAGTGAGCAGCATCGGTTAGTTTAACCGCTTCTGTCAGAAACGGTTGTTGTATTTGAGCGAATTCGTTGCAAGAATTCGCGCACAAATCGCGCAAAATGCTCGCAGAAACTGCCAGCATCAATTTCGCTTTGCTCAACTTTTGCTAACTTTCTGCTTGCCACGCTGACCGGGGAGAGGCAGCGCTATATGTTCAGTGATGCCAGATTTACAGACATGTCTGTATTTTACATACTTTCGATGGTCTCCTCACAGAGAACAGACATCCATGATCGAACAAAAATATTTAAAAAACGTGTGTAAACATTTGAATTAATATACTAAAACACTAGCGCCGCCACACCAACCTATCCCAACCATCCGTCAAATCGATTCCGGAACCGGTTCGAAATCCTGGATGGATTCTGCATGGAATCTAGCTCAAAGAAAACAACACGGAAACACAGAAAACAGACGTCCATCTTCAGCATTCAACTTGTGTAAAAACTCTAACGGTTTCGATGGTAGTTTGGATATCTAAACCAGGTGCGCTACTGTCGTCATGTTTTTTTGTGGCTGAGTGCGACAGGATTGACAGCGGTTATTCTTCTACCCAGTCAAACTAGTTCGGAACCGATTCGGACTTCCAGCATGAATTCCAGCTCAAATGTGTCAACCGATAGAGACGAAATCGGTTGTTTTCTTTGAGCAAGATTCCATGCTGAATCCATCCAGGATTTCGAACCGGTTCCGGAATGGATTTGACGGATAGTTGGGATAGGTTGGTGTGGCGGCGCTAGTGTTTTTCGTATATTCATTCAAATGTTTACACACGTTTTTTAAATATTTTTGTTCGATCATGGATGTCTGTTCTCTGTGACGGAAACGCTCCCGATCGCATAGCAACTAATATATTAGTCGAATTTCTGAAATCGATTGGTTGAAATTTGGTACAGCTAAACGATTGTTGATTTTTCAAAAATTTCCATTTTTGTTTTTGAATGAACAAAACAGTTGCTGAAGCAACTAAATCATCTAGTTGGGATATTTTTCAATAATACAATTGATTGAAACAACCATCTTGGTTTTTAGTTTCAACACGCAGCAATCTTGAAATCAACAATTATATTAGTTGTTACAACTGGTTGGGAATTATTCCAATATTACAATTGACTGAAACAACCATCTCGGTTTTCAGTTTCACCTCGCACCAATCTTGAAATCGACAATTATATTAGTTGTTACAGCTATTTGATGAGCTGATTCGGATGGTGTGTGTCTTTGATAACTGACAGCATCGCATTTTCAACTAGATGATTTAGTTGCTTCAGCAACTGTTTTGTTCATTCAAAAACAAAAATGAAAGTTTAGAAAAATCAACAATCGTTTAGCTGTACCAAATTTTAACCAATCGATTTCGGAAATTCGACTAATATATTAGTTGCTATGCGATCGGGAGCGTTTCCGTGCATATATATCACTAAATTAGGTAGGCACTTCTAAGTATTATAACTGGTTTATTAATCTAAACTTCAAAATCAAGTTCTTTTATGTTAGCCTCAAAAATTTTACAAAATGAACATAGCGAGAAAACTGACGTATCCTTTTCAACTAAAGAAATGGTTAAATAAAATTTGCAAATTTTTGTTTCCTTTTTGCTGTCTTTATTTTCTGAAAACTGACAGCTTTCAAAAACAACTAATTTATTCAGCCAATTGATGATGCGAAAATCAACAGGACAGTTAGTTGAATCAACAATTTTTAGTTGAAAGAGTCAAGACAAAAATCAAAAATTGCAATATTCATTTTTTGTGATTGCGGGGTTTTCCGTGAACCGATTCCGACTCTATCGGTTGACGCATTTGAGCTGGAATTCATGCTGGAAGTCCGAATCGGTTCCGGACTAGTTTGACTGGGTAGAGGAATAACCGCCGTCAATTCTGTCGCACTCAGCCACAAAAAACATGACGACAGTAGCGCACCTGGTTTAGATATCCAAACTACCTTCGAAACCGTTAAAGATTTTACACAAGTTGAATGCTGAAGATGGACGTCTGTTCTCTGTGGTCTCCTACAGACGTAATCAGAAATCTACAGACTTTTAAAAGAGCAACAGTGTTTAACAAAATCGCACTAGAATAATTTGATCCGAATACGAATGATTCCTTCACAATAGTTTACTAATTTCAAGTTACTTTTAAAGTAATAACCTAGTGTAAATAGGATTTACACAAACATCTACAGACTTTTACAGACATTTTAATTATTCTTCTACAGACATTTCACAAAAACCTGGGACGGGACCTGCGGAAAGAAAAAAAACGCGTGTCGAATTGATCCAGCACGCAAATGTCAGATTGAACCGGCTGTCCTCAGAGTGATTAATATGGGGAGTATTCTATTTGAAATTAAGTAAATGCTAACTTTTTTTTCAAATATTTCAATAAATTAATCATTAGATCAATAATGATAGTGCTTTCATTAATTTCGAGATCGTCATCTCCGGATTTTTTGTTTTACTACGACCGCAATTTTTGACCTTGCACTTCATGATAATGGATTCACAAAAAAAAATTGAAAGTTCAATTCTTGTTTGTTCTTTAAAAAAGTCATGTCATTTCTTGAACTACACCAAGTATTAGTGTGTGTGAATCGAAGAAGTAAGATATAACAAACAAAAAGAAAGAATAAGAAAACACGAATCCGCAGGTCCCGTCCCAGACAAAAACATGTCGCATCGCTGTATACACGGTAAAAAATCCTCACGTTGATGGAAAGTGATTTGCAGTTGATTTCGCACTACTTGCTCAACATTTCAATGCAATGTGTCAATCTGTTGGAATGGATCATTTAAAAGCACTACGAAATCAACAGCAAATCACTTTCACTTGAAATGTGTTGTACATTGCTTCTAACAGATCTTGCATTTAACTATATACGTACTCCTTACGGTATATCCCATTATGGATTACCTGAGAACAAATAATTACATAAATAATTATCTACAAGTAAAATATACAATACTCACGTTCTACATTACTTTAGAAATGCAAATTTTCCATTTTTGCCTCTATTTCCGAGCATACGTTTTAGTCGATTAAAGACTTTAGTGTTTCGACACTTTTGACACTTGTATTTTAAGATGGAACCACTCAAATTCAATAGATTAGTACAGTGGTGCGAATTCAACGGATATTCATTTCAATTTAAAGATCATTTCTATTAAATAGCTTTCAAAGACCAGGTCATTCTGATACGAGTTATAAATCCTTAGAAAATCAATGCTAAATCACTTCAATTGTTAGTGATACATGATAAACTTCAAGTGCAACATCATTTGAATTAGACGTGACTATTTTTTACCGCCGTTCTATTTTTTGCTGATTTTAAAACACGTTTATAACTGTGTTTTAAATACGTGCAAAGTTTTCAGCACAGACACTTAGACCCGATAGACTGGAGAAAATAAATTTGAATGCAGTGACGCTGAAAGCACGGCGTGACATGAATTTTAAACTGAATAGAACATCCGCTGAAATTGCTGTTGGGGACAGCAAGTTCTAGTTTTAAAATTTTCAGTTTTATATTATAGAACTGTCAAAATTATGAATCAAGAAATGAAACACGCATGAACATGCCCTTAGGGCATGTTCAGAAGCGTTTTATTTTATATAGGAGTTTCAAAGTAGAACTGGAACTGAAACATTCACATCTCCAGCAGAGCGTTTTGTTTTACTATTTCGAACAGATTTGTTTCAAAATTTAAAACTGTTATACGACGCCGTTCTATTTGTTGCTGATTCTAAAACACGTTTAGAACTGTGTTTTAAATACATGCAAAGTTTTCAGTAGAGACACTTAGAACAGATAGACTGGGGAAAAATAAATTTGAAAGCAGTAACGCTGAAGGCATGGCGAGAGATGAATTTTAAAGTGAATAGAACACCCGCTAAAACTACTGCTGGGGACAGAAAGTTCCAGTTTTATATTATAGAACTGTCAAAATTATAAATCTAAAACTGAAACTCTCCTGAACATGCTCTTAGGGTTTAATATCAGCAAATACAAATATGTTAATACGGAATGCTCTAACGATTTTTCAAGGACACATTAGGTCTGTTCCAGTACCAGGAGAAACTGGAAGTACTCCGGAGAAAAGCGTTCCTGTACTCTCTTCTTCTCTTTTTTCTTCTTCTGGTAGCAAACCGGAGTAAAAAAGAGCAAAGATTTTTTGCTCCTGTTTACTCCGGAGTGACTTCCGTGTAGTGGAACAAACCTATTTTATAACCCAGGTACACCGATGAAGGTACACTGTCATACTATGTTCACATTGGCACTGATATCAAGTGATATGCGGATAATCTTGATATCCGGTGATATTACATACCATATCACTTGATATCCCATACATTTTAAATGTCATCTCATATCATCTTCTTTGCGTGATATACGGGATATCATGAACGAAATCAAGTCAAATTGTCAAAAGTAGTGACTAGCAACACGGATAGCGGCATTGAACGCACTCATTTATAAATGTCATTTCGAAAATTCATTGGATCGCGGCAAGCGTTGACTTGATGTTTTTCGTGAAAAAACCACAACAAACATCTCAAAGTTCTAAAATGTGAAAAAGAGGTTCACAGTTTGTGCTAGTAACAGTGCAATATTGCTCTGCCAAGTGATGTTATGCAGCAAAGACAGTGTGATGCGGCTTGGCCACATGGTGTCCAAGTATCCGAAGCGGACTACAGCCAGAATACTGGAATACCAACCAGGACGAGCTGTTGGCAAACTCGCCATCGGAATTACAAACAAATCCGTAATCCACTCGCCCGGTTTACTCAAACATGGGGGTCTCAAGCTAGCAATGCTAGCAACGTCGGACAGCACTCATGAGGCTGAAGAATGCTGTTATACATATTGTGTAAATGTGAGATTCTGTAACAATCACGAAAAATGCCGCTGGCTAATGTGACAACGACATTTCACTTTTTTGAATGCCGTTTAAAACTAGCCGTAACCCCTACGTTTGAGTTAACCGGGCAAACGAGGGGATCACAGGTTTGTTTAAACTTCAGACAGCGGTTTTGCAGACACTGTCACTATTACTAGTGTTATTAAACACATCTTTATCAGTTTAACTGATTTGAAAACAAAATTCAATATCCGCTCTAGAATTCGGCTTATTCCGGCCGAAATACTTTAATTTGGCAAAAAAAACACTAAACTAAAGACTTACCAGACAATTACCGAAAAAATAGTAAAAAATCGCGGTAAAATGAAAAGAAAGTAAAGCTTCAGACATAACTGTCGTGACTGGAGCTTTTGCATCTGCTCTCATCCATTTCCTTACAAAAACTGAAGCTAGTTTGTTATAGAGATTTCATCGGTCTTCAAATGAAAAACCTGTTTTAATAAACCTAGCGGTGTAATTGTACCTTTCTCAACCAATATTCCAGTTCTAAAATTTTCTAAAAGGGACAGGGCCAAATCGAAAACTTGAACCATCACAACCAGCTATCGGCGGTCTGAGATTTTGTTTAGCCGTCTTGATCAGCTGGTGGGGGAAGAAAGGTAATGTTTGCAAAATGTTTAGGAAGGATTCTTTATGCACAAACACCACAAATTGTTTACGAAAGTTTTTTATAACAGCCACGGTATTATTAAATTGAAGGAAATGCGGATGTGAGGGTTGTCCAAGGGGGAGGGTGTATGAGGGAAGGGGTTGGTGGAAGGGTAAGGTAGGGAGGGGGGCGATACAGTACCTAACTGCATATTATACCTTCCATTCGAGACTTGGTTTGAGAAAATCGGTTCAGTCATGACCGAAGAATTGATGTGATTTTGTTGTGGAATATGCCCGGAATCCGGGACTTCCGGAACTGTCGATAGTAGACAACATATTCAAAGAATATTTGATTGGCAATCAGTAATCTAAACCTGCTAATCAATGTAATTTGGTGACCAATGAGGTATTACGTTTGTATGGGGAATTCCAGTGTAACCTTACTAACCAACCTGTAACTCCGGTACTAAAAGTCAGAACCGAATGAAATTCAGTAACAGTCAATGGGATTACTGAAACTTTTATTTGAAATCAAGTTTGAAAAAAAATCGGTCAAGAATTGGGAAATTGGTGTTGCATTAGCTTAGGAACTTGGCGAGTTCCCCGGGGGCATCTAGAACCGTCATAGGTGGCCAATGTAGTCAAAGCTTTAATTGGTTATTACTGATCTACACCCGCATATCCAAGTAATGGTGACCCATTTTAATATGTATTACATCGTTCGGACATCATGGTATTACCAGAATTCACTCTTCAATCCTTAATTCCGAAACCGAAAGTCGGATCAACTAAAAATTCACTAGCAGCTTATGGAAGCGCTATACCTTTTATTTGAAACTAAGTTTGTGAAAATCGGTTCAGCCATCTCTGAGGAAATTGTGTGAGTTTAAATGACTCACACACATGCATACACACACAGACATTTTCCGATCTCGACGAATTGAATCGAATGGTATATGATGCTCGGCCATCCGGGCCTCGTTTAAAAAGTCGATTTTTACAATGATTGTATAACCTTTCTTTATATGAGAATGGCAAAAATAACGACATTCTCGGTGGTCAAAAGCACAGGATGCATATGGAGATAAATTTCTAATATAAATAGGGGAACTGTGGGTAAAATGAACAGGGGGGGGGGGGTAAAATGAACAGGTGGCCAAATCAAGTCAATGTTAGTGAAATTTAGAACAAACTTCACAGAAACGTAATCTGCCAAGAATTCAAAGGATATTGAAATCATTTCTTTTGATAAAAAGCTGTCGGATGTGAAATAAATATGATGAAAACAAAAATCGGCATTCATCTTTGTCGCTGATGTTAAATTCGGCATGTAGAATATAAGGTTTTTTGAGGTGAAATTTTAATTTTATTATGAAAATGGCCTTACATGACAGTAATTGAACCTCTTGCAGATATTTCACAGCAATAAGTAGGGATCAGGAAAAATTGGCTCAATCGGAACGACTGTTTAAAAATAAAATGTCTTAGGGGGTAAAATGAACAGGTTGTAGTGGGGGTAATATGAACCATCTTGCTGCTCCAAGTACCAAGCCTCAAAATTAATCGCTAAGTTCAAGTTGCTATATCTTCATTGTTCTCCAACAGATCCTTAAAATTTAATCACCTATGGATAACACCAAGTTTGTAGATGTGTTTCGATGTCACAGAATTGTAAATTGGTTAGTATTACATGAAAATTTAATTTTTCCGTGACAAGTTTTTTTGCCTACAAAATGCCCTGTGTATGCAATTCTCATGAGCCGCTGGGACATCAACATTGCTCGAAAAAATGCTTTTGAACTCTAAGCATTGCATACATACAGAACATTTTGCAGGTCACTAGAAGGTGTTCATTTTACCACCAGCACATGTTCATTTTACCCACACGCTATAAACGTGTCTCTTTTTGGACATGTTTTGAAATCAAGAATAATGTTTGAAAACTTGTGTTTATGTCAAAGTATTTTCATCAAATATGTACAAAACATGTCTAACAAGCAACATATAAGGTGATTGTAGTATCTCAATCACTTATTAGTTAGAAAATAATGACTTTGCTTAACGTGTTCATTTTACCACCAGTTCCCAGTTGGTAGTAAGAGCTTCCTGTTAGTTGCATTTACGTGTTACTATGTTTTAATTGTCGCAAGGTTCTGCTGTATCGATTTTGTTGACTATTTTCTGCAAATTTGAGACTAAGAGAAACGAAAGCAATGAAATTGAAAGACGGATAGGTATTCTAGAGCGAATCAGTTATAAACTTAGAACGGAAAACTGGAACTAGGCAGGCTCATATGGGCATGATCGAAAGGAAATGTGGAGAATTCTTTGCCTTCTGCAGAGTAGGAGTTGGGCGTTGCACCCAAGTCTACCGCATGGTCTATGGTAGAACATAACTCATCATCATGTTTTACCGCCGACGCCGGCAAAAAAATCTTCACAAATCCTCGCCTAGAACGACCATGCGATCATTCTCGTTTCTCTTAGTCTCAAATTTGCCGAAAATAGCCAACCAAATAGATAAAGTAGTTGCATTTGAGTAGATAATTTTGGAAGTGACAGATTCACCCGCATTCGCCACCTGGCTTTTTGATTGGCGAAAAGATTTTTGCAGCCTTCCCAAATGAACATCGCGCACGAAGGTTTCTCAGTTACTGTGCTTATTTAAAATACACATTTCGCGTACAAACCGGAATACGCCAATTTGTACAAAAATACGTGCACATGTTCGCTTGCACAGTCGAACTCGAATGTGTGTACAGAGTGTACGTACACACTGATTCGTGACACCTGTTTTCTCTTCTCTACCCTAATCATCGCTAGCGTGGTCTCTTTTTGCTTTGCGCGTAGCTTCACAACGTACGCACCTGGTGTACCTACACGGATGTTTAACCGAACTTTGTACAACAGTGCACCGTTCGCTTAGGTTCGGTGTTTCATGTCGTTTTTGCTTGAACCCGAACTTGAGTCAGGCTGCAACTCTAATTGCTGTCATCAGTTCATACATTATGGCAGTAGATGGGGTTAGACTAAGATTCAAAAACGGCATTAGACGAATATGTATGTCGGCACAAAGCGTTTGATGTTGATCTCGCACACAAAATTTTGTACACGTTTGCAAACATGTTCATGTTCATGGGAAGACTGGATTTATTTTTGATTGAAGATTTCGTTTTGGACATCTGCCACTTTTTTGCAATCGGTTCGAATGTAAGCCAATCAATGAATAAAGCATTACTAGTTTTTAGTTCGTTTATTTAAAACGCACAAATGCGTTAGCTTGGCGGTGCCACATTCTTTTTTTTTTACATTTTGAATATCTCAAAACTAAAAGGTTACAATACACAAAATTACTTATTTTTATTTGCCTTCCAGGTCTATTTACAGATGATGTGATACAGTCGTGATTCGCTGTTTGGACACTTTTAGCTGGACCGCTTATTAGTTGGACCTCCGCTAGTTGGACCATTGTCCAACTAAAAAGCATCTGAATGTCAAAATCTTATGTCAAATTTACTTTGACAATTTGACAATTATTAGAGATGTAAATAGATGCATTTACACTGCCAACATCTCCGTTGGAGAGTTTCTGACATTTGGCAGTCTGTCCAACTATTGAATCAAATTCCTTAGTTGGACAAGGCTGTGGACCAACCAGCGAATCACGACTGTAGTTATTCTTTGCTGTTGTTATTACTGATGTAGCATGGGAATAATATGGTGTAATGATGCAGTTCTCGTCGCGAAGTACGTCTTGCAAGATGATTTTGCCTTAAGGGGGGGGGGGGGGTTTACAGGTTTCAGCAGGAAAAGAAAATCACTTATTTTGAGAATTATTTTAGAACTTTGGGTGAAGCAAATTGACAAAAACTTTTGTGTATTATAATGTATCATTTCAATAACATTCTGTAATTTGTTTATGCAATAATATCGACTCGGTGATGAAGCTTGGTAGAATGTCTTTGAAAAAAACACGATTTTGTGATAATTTTTCTATCAGCGGCTGCTCGTTCAGTGAGCCATATTCCGGAGGGTTAATTATACTTTGAACTTCTTAATTCAAATTTATTTCATCATTTTAATTTATACTAAGCTGTTTCAGAGGGGGTCGGGTTTTGAAGTTTTCTCAGTTGAACCTTAAAGATTTTTTAATATCAGGTTTTAATAATGCCAAGCTCATGCGAGATTGACCTCATCAACAAGTGTGACATATGAAACTTGAATAAATTTCCGATTATTTGCAGATGGTTTGGATGAATTGGAATGAACATAAAAATTTAGTAGAAGCAACCGTACGCTTAGAAATATTTTGGGAACGCAGAAGCGTATTTACATCAGTTTAACAACAATGGATATACGTCCTAATAATGCATTGGAATAACGGAAGACAGATCCTTGTGATATGACAGGTGGTGTTAGCGACTACTGTGAGAATAAAGACGACAAGAACGAGGTGATAGGGCATCAAAGTGTTTGCCCTTCAGCTGTTGCTTTCACGATTCCACGATTTTTTCCTTAAGCTGGTACGAAATCCAAAGCGTAGATTTGGACCTATGTTATGAGAGGCAAATCCCCTATTGGTTAGATCCATCAATATTAACCGACAGCCATGGACGAGTTTAGAATCGAAGCTACGTGAACCCATAGCTCTTAACATAGTCTAGCTATCTGGCAAAATTATCTACTGCTTACTCCTTGGGTCGTTTCTAAGTAGACACTTTCATCTCAATTGCTTAAAAGACAAACGGTGTAGAAACTAGAGCCTTGTAGAACCTACAGTAAGGACCACACATCCTACTCCCACGCCGCAGCATCTTTTTGAGTAATCGGTACATATTCTGTTGTGTTCAGTCAGATATTACAACCTCGAATGGTAGATCAAAGACTTCGGCATGATGTTAGTGAATGTATTTAAGTACAACAGTCCCGAGACTAGCTACAGGATTTTAAAAGCCTCGCAGTATCCCTCAGTTAATACCGATAGATACAATATGTATTAATAAGACACTACGTGCTGTATCCATTTTAATGTAGGCATATAATGGCACTAGTTTTAACATTGATGCCAATGCAATCGTTGGGGCCGATTTTATTGCCCCTGTGATAACTAAACAAGCCACTCTTTATACCTTTGATAGTTACAGACAAGCCTTTTTGCTTTCCTCTCTGAGCCCTCACAAAATTGAAGCATACGCAATCATTAGTCTTATGACGAAAGGGCAAAGCCAGTGCGCCATTTTTGGCTTCAATCCCATTTTTCCCAGAGACTTCGGCAAGCCATCATGTATTTTAGGGCCTTTCTGTAGTTCTTTTGATACGCAGATTTCACAACAGCTTACGATTCCACAACAGTTTATTAAAATGATAACGATGTTGGCTGGAATTGTTTGTATTTCGATTCCCTCACTCAATACACATTAGATTTCTTCTAGCACTTGACTCTTGCCCCAGCTTACAAAAGGGAAACCAGGAACAATGAAACTTGCTCACTTCCTACGGTCTGGTAATTAGAGTATAATCCAATGCAGGAACGTTTGTCTCCCTGTTAAAGCTTTGTATATACCTCTTGTGAAATGAAGTTGCAAAATATGTTGCCTTTTTCCGTGTGGGATTTTGACATTTGCTCACGAGACGCGTAGCACGAACAAAAACATTATTAATCGAATTTAAACATATGTGCGCACAATAATGCAGACTATTTCTTATTACAAATTGTTAAATCTTTCAAATTGTTATGATTGAAAATTTATGACACTTGAGTTGTCATGTCAATTGTCAAACGATATCACCTCGCATTAATGTGAACACTTTGACATGATATCCATATCATCTCGTTATATCAAGTGATATCAGCGCTAATGTGAACATACTTTGATGAAATATTGCCAAACTAGCAACACAGCTTTTGCTTTGTTGTTATGATTGAAAATTCATGACTTTTAAAGTTTTAAATGAAAATGAACTCGTATGCCGAGGTTCGTTAAAGCACAACCGCACAAAATCAAAAACTTGAAGAGCCATCCGGTGCTCCTGCTGCTGCTTCCGATAGTGTAGAAAAAGAAGATATATTCAGTGCTTTCGCCAGTCACAACAAAAAGGGCCAATTCGTGGAGCCACAGTTCGAAGACTCGCTATCAGCTGGTATTGCTGCTGATGCGACTGCGGTTGTTGCTACTTCCGATCCCGCACCAGTTGCGGCTCCGCCGCCAGTTGTCACCCCAAAAGCAGTTACTCCAAAAGCGGTAACCCCGGTGAGACAACCATCGGAGGAAATGCCGAAACCGGTAAAGCTTCTTGCAGTAAACCTGCTGAGCAGTGTATACAGGTGGAGAAATCATTCAAGCAGTTTGGTTTAGATGCTTGGTTCAAGCCGGAGAAATTGCACCCGAAAGTGGAATCGCTGATCTACTGGCGCGATGTTAAGAAATCAGCAATCGTGTTCGGCAGTGACCTAACAATCCTGCTCGCCATGTCGCTAATTTCGTTGATCAGTGTTTTCTCGTACGTTTCGCTGCTGGTCCTGCTCGGAACCGTTTCGTTCCGAATCTACAAGAACGTGCTTCAGGCCGTACAAAAGGCCTCCGAAGGACACCCGTTCAAAGAATACCTGGACTTTGATTTGACCCTATCGCAAGAGAAAGTATCAGCTGCGGTTGCTGTAGCGCATGCCAACGCTCTGCTGTTGGAGTTACGCCGTCTGTTCCTGGTGGAAGATGTAATCGATTCTATCAAGTTTGGCGTTGTCCTTTACTGCTTAGCCTATGTCGGTGCCATTTTCAACGGAATGACGTGTGTCATCATTGTATTCGTTGCACTATTCACCTTGCCAAAGGTCTACGAAAATAACAAGCAGTCGATAGACGCTTACTTGGAACTGGTCAGAAGCAAAATTCTGGAAATCATCGAAAAATTAAAAGCCGCCGTTCCTCTGGGAAAGAAAGCCGAACTCGATAAGGAGAAATAAGTTGATAGCTTGTAATTGTAAAAAAAACCCTTTTATTTTTTTTTGTAATTGTAAAAAAATCCCTTTTTTTAATCCACAATAGTGCTATCCATTGGTCTCTGCGCGCAGATAAACTTCTCACGCTCCTTATAACCAGTGACGAAACTCGTATTGATATAATCCGACATGGACAGTCCGTTCATCGTCGACTTTACGCGCGTCTGATCATAAGTCTTAATATCCGGGTAACGATTCTTGTGAATGTTCTCCTTCAGATCGGAATTCTTCGTCGTACGATCGGCAAACTTATTCGGCAAAAGTTCAAACTTGTGCTGAAAAAAAATCAAAAAAAAAATCGTTCTATACATAAATTCTAATCAGGAATCCATCTAATATCAATCGGTAGTTAATGAATATTAGAAAAACTCCAAAAAAGTATGACTTTCATGAAACGGAGAATTCAAATACTAAAATTTTTCGCTTTAAAGGTATGAACTGGCTATTCGAAAGTATTAGTATTTAATGCAATTTTCCTAATATTTTTCTTTGGCAAAAGGTGTCTATGTGAATTTTTGTTATCTGAGCTAACTTTGAGATGTGTTTTAGTATAAAGGGGGGCTTTGCGATGAACACGTCGTAAGAATGTCGGACGACGACCCGGCGAAAATGATTCTTGAGGGCGACCCTACAGGAACAAGAAGAACGAATAGAGTAATAAGCCTAATTTGGACCGCTCCTTATTTAAGAAGCTTTTCATACATTTGTCTCCTTTGGTGCCAATTCCTCCAAATTTGTTTGGTTTGATGAAGATAATTACATTCTTTGGTTTGTCTTTAAGACTCAGCATCACTAGTTTTATTTAGTAATTTGGTTGCTTCAAATCAAAATTCACGGTTGAAAAAATTGATATCGAAAACGAATAATGATTCCACGAGTGCCAAGAGGAATCGGGAGAAGTCATGCGTTTTGAAATTGGATTTAAGAGTACAATTTAATTGTTTTTAATGATCTAATAATTTTGTATCCATTTGGAAGAATCATTTTATGTATTTAAAATGGTTCATTTGTAAAGTTTTGCTCAGAAGTATAAAAAAATGGTGTCCATAATATGTTAAAAAAAATAATGGTGCCAAATTATTTTGAACGCAGCTAGATTTTCTCCGCTAATAACAGTTTGCTTATCAAGTTAGAACAATCAAAATGTAACAAAATCAAGCAACGATAAATTTGATTGCAGATTATATTCGTATTTTTAATCAAACTATGGCTATTCAATGTTTTGTTCATGTTTCTCTATTGTAGAGTGAAAAGTATAACTCGAACATTCTGACAGAGAGCTTTGCGTGCGGTTGCGGTAATACGCACGGCAAAAGCGCATTTCCCGCACCGCATCTGCGGGAAAAGGTGTCTCACCGCACCGCGGATTTAGCGGTGCGGTAAATACCGCGCGGTTGCGGTAATTACCGCAACCGCGACGAACCCTACTTGGCATATTATCCCGATAAGATCTAGCTGACGTGTAATTCGCTCCTTGGTTGATAATGTTGTTACCATTTAAATAATCGATTGTTTTTTTTTATACTGCCCATAATCGCAAGTCAGTTCTATGTTCTATCGGAATCCCTATCCACATCGGATTGACTGCCGATTATAGGCAGTACATATATCACTAATAAAACAATAGTACGATGGCTTTGTATGAAGTAGATACTGCCAGTGGATTAATGAATAGATTAGTACTCCAAAACTTCGTATAACAGGTCAGGTAACGAAAGGGAACAGTGTACGCTCTTAGTATCTTCCTACGGGTTAGAGTTATATACATAATTATATTGATTCTGGCATATAACACATAACTTACTCCAAATATAGATAGCTGAGTAAAACAATAGCATCAGCGAGGACATAATCCGCCAGCCAAAAATATTAACGTCGTTTCTAGAGATTTGACCACTTCCTAGTGGCCACCTCCTCCACTATGCATACCAAAAAAAGAGTTTATGTATTGGCACCATACTTCCTTATCCTTATCCTAATCCTTACTCTTCCTCGTCACTATGTTGGGCTCATGGAGAAAGGGTATGTGATTGGCCTGGTCGATTTTCAGTTCATGTCTGTAAGGTCATGAGACATTTGAAATGTTTAATTGACTAAGCAAAAATTCGTTAGGATCACATGCAGTCATAAAGTTCTAAAACAACTTACGACGTTGGTTAGACTATACTCCGCACTATCGGGGGCATTCCTTGTTGTCCACCGGCCGTATTACTTGCCACCGCAGCATTCGAGTTCCGGTCCTGTAATACAATGCCCATGATAGAGAGCATGGTTTATATCACCGAGATTTATATGGCCAAGAACAATTATTATTATCGCTTCCGCCGGTATTGAAGTAGATCTATCAGTATTCAATGCATTTTTATTTTTTATCTTCATTTGGATGCTTCAATGTTTCAAGATTTTTTTCACCTCAGAAAAAACTTAATGACCTCGCCTGGGATTAAGGGGCGAGTGTTGGCCACGCTTACCACTCAACTACCGGCGCCGTCATTGATTATATACTGCTGTAACTTCTGCGAAATAAGTAAAAATAACGCACATTCAGAACGGCATGCAATCATGTTACAAGTAATGCTTACTGTAAATGAACGATACTAACCGAATGTTGATAGCAACGAAAAGCTGCACGGAATCCATACAAAATTTATTTTGAATCCCGAACCGTTATCCGGATGGAGGGATGATTGATAGATTGTTCTACGCGCATTTAAATGAATTTTAAGAAAATCGTTTGGCACTTAGTTTTTTTTTTCTAAAAAAACAGCAAACTTTTGTTGTACCAACGGGTAGATCACTCTAGCAACGGGTGGCCACAGCGCGCTTTCATCTGATATCGTTGCCAGTTTAATTCTTTTCAGGCAATTCTAGGCTGTCATCGCGAAACAGATGAATAGGGTAGAGTAATTTGATTATTCGGTAAACCAAAAAGTGGTGACCCGTTTGTATGGGACCTTGGCGTATTTAATTTGTATTTGATATCAGCAACAAATAGAACGGCGTCGTATAACAGTTTTAAATTTTGAAACAAAACTGTTCGAAATAATACAACAAAACGCTCTGCTGGGGATGTGAATGTTTCAGTTCCAGTTCTACTTTGAAACTCCTATACAAAATAAAACGCTCCTGAACATGCCCTAATACTGTTGTGCATTTCTATTCGGGTAGACTTAACACAGATTTGCACAGATTCCCAGTAAAGTTCAGCCGGAAATGAACTGGAATTCTGGCTGGTTCCAGTTCGCATTCCGGCTCCAGTGCCACAACCGATTCTAACTAGAATAGGTTGTGTCACTGGAGCCGGAATACGAACTGGAACCAGCCAAAATTCCAGTTCGTTTCCGGCTGAGTTTAACCGGGTTGTAAAATCGAGCTCCGCACACCCAGTGAAGTTCAGCCGGAAATGAGCCGGAATTCCGGCTGGTTCCAGGTAGCATTCCGGTTACAGTGACATAACCGATTATAACTAGAATCGGTTGTGTCACTGGAGCCGGAATACTTACTGGAACCAGCCGGAATTCCCGCTCATTTCCGGCTGAACTTTACAGTGCAGATTTCAAGAAATATGACCTGGCATCCCTGCTGTACACGTATTTAGTTGTCATTGAATTTCCATAGGCTTTCGAAGTTTCGTAAAATTTGGTAAGGAAAATCGTACAAAGTATTAGTTTATCAACTATAATGCTTTTTTGGATTCTTATACAACTGGCTTTTGTATGAGACTAAAATTAATATATGAATAAAGTATATTTTAAAACAATTGTAATATATTAAATTCTAGCATTTGCGTAACCTTGGTGTTTATTCTTTTTACAGATAAAGGAAATTTGCGGTATACGTCACCTAAAAAAGTGCTACCTACTTTGAGAAAACGTTTTATGTAGATTCAAGTTGTTCTCAGATCCAGAACTAGAAGAATCCAGCCAAACCTAATAATGTCGCTTTCGGAAGGACCTTGTTACACTATTATTAATGCTCAGGAAACAGAGCCCTTCAATGAGATGCAGCTGAAGATGGATCTTGGTATGCTCTAACAATTTGATACAGGATTTATCCTAGATATTTTTTTTTGCAGAAAAGGGCGAGTTAAACGTTAAAGTCGACACTCTGAAAAGAGTCATCCAACTTCTTTTGAATGGAGAGCGTCTTCCGAGCTTACTGATGACAATCATTCGGTTTGTGTTGCCATTGCAGAATCACACGATTAAAAAGCTTTTGCTTATCTACTGGGAAATTGTTCCAAAAACATCTCCGGATGGGAAATTGTTGCAGGAAATGATTTTAGTTTGTGATGCCTACAGAAAAGATTTACAGCATCCAAACGAATTTCTTCGTGGATCCACTCTGCGATTTTTGTGTAAATTGAAAGAGCCGGAGCTGTTGGAACCACTTATGCCTGCAATTCGTGCATGCCTTGAGCACCGTCACTCGTATGTTAGAAGAAATGCCGTATTGGCTATATTTACAATTTACAAGAACTTTGAGTGGCTTGTTCCTGATGGTCCGGAATTGATTGCCAATTTTTTGGACACCCAACAGGACATGTCATGCAAGCGAAACGCTTTTCTTATGCTGCTTCATGCTGATCAAGAAAGAGCATTGAACTACTTGGCCTCCTGTCTCGATCAAGTAAATAACTTTGGGGATATCTTACAGCTGGTAATTGTTGAACTTATTTACAAGGTTTGTCATGCTAACCCAACGGAACGATCCCGTTTCATCCGTTGTATTTACAATTTGTTGAACTCTAGTTCAAATGCCGTTCGTTACGAGGCAGCTGGAACCTTGGTGACACTATCAACTGCTCCGACGGCTATTAAAGCTGCAGTTAGTTGTTATATTGAGCTGATTATTACTGAAAGCGACAACAATGTCAAATTGATTGTATTGGATCGGTTAATTGCGCTGAAGGAAAATGAGAATATGGAACGTGTTATGCAGGAGCTTGTTATGGACATTCTACGGGTTTTGTCAGCAACAGATATTGAAGTTCGTCGCAAAACATTAACGCTGGCTATGGAGTTGGTGTCTTCGAGAAATATTAAAGAAATGGTTTTGGTGTTGAAAAAGGAAGTTTCCAAGACTCATAACATCGAGCACGAAGATACCGGAAAATATCGCCAATTGTTGGTGCGTACTCTACATATTTGTTGTATTAAATTTCCCGATGTTGCTGCAACTGTTATTCCCGTGTTAGTTGAATTCCTGTCCGATTCGAATGAATTAGCAGCTGCTGATGTACTAATTTTCGTGCGAGAAGCAATCCAGAAATTTCCTCATCTGCAACTGCTTGTCATTGAAAAACTTTTGGAGGCTTTTCCAGCCGTAAAATCTTCCAAAATTCAACGTGCAGCCCTTTGGATTCTTGGAGAATACGCCGGTTCAGTGAAAGATATTCTTGATGTAATGAACGTTATTAATCAGACATTAGGCGAAGTCCCTATTGTTGATTCAGAGCATCGCCGTCTGACTGGCGAAGAAAACGAAAATAACGAAAACAAAGCTCAAAACGAGGTTCCAGCAGGATTACCAAAAAATAAAGTAACTTCTGATGGGACTTATGCCACGCAAAGTGCGTTCAGTGTAGCACCGTAAGTGTTGTTTTTGTACAGGAAATGATCTTTATTCTATTCAAATTTATTTTTTCAGTTTATCAAAAAAAATTGAACGCCCACCATTGCGGCAATATCTTATGGATGGAGATTTTTTCATTGGTGCAACACTTGCTTCCACATTAACCAAGCTTGTGCTGAGATACTTTGAACTGGAGCAAAATGAAAAGAAGCAAAACCGTCTTTGTACCAGCGCCATGTTGATTATGAGCTCGATTCTTCATTTGGGAAAATCAGGATTACCTAATAGAGCAATTACTAACGATGACAGAGATCGAATTTTTCTCTGCCTAAAAACTCTTAGCCAACGCACACCAGAAATTGTGCACATTTTTAAACAATCTTGTCGTGTTGCTTTAGCAAATATGTTGACTGCGCAGAATGAAGAAGAGCAACAAACTCAGAAAGACAAACAGTTAATTACTGCGAAAATTCAACCTGATGATCCGATTTCTTTTACACAACTGGCAAACGGAAAAAACGATCAGCTGGGGGAAAATGTCTTTGAATCAAGTTTGAATCAGGCAGTTGCTGGTACCAAAAACACAATCGTAACGGGCGTGGCTTCGCCCAGTAACAAGCTGAACAAAGTAACTCAGTTAACCGGATTTTCAGATCCGGTCTATGCCGAAGCATATGTGCACGTAAATCAGTACGATATTGTGCTGGATGTGTTGATTGTCAATCAAACTAATGACACATTGCAAAACTGTACCCTAGAGCTTGCCACTGTTGGTGACTTGAAGCTGGTTGAAAGGCCACATCCGGTAGTACTGGCCCCGCATGATTTTTGTAACATCAAAGCAAATGTAAAGGTATCGTCAACCGAGAATGGAATAATTTTCGGAAATATTGGTGAGTATGTTGCTATTATAGAGTACTTGACAATCTGTAACTGTATTAGTGTGTTCAACGATTTGTTTTCCTCCACCTGTCATAATTATTGATAGCTGGAGGAAAAATCGAAAAAATAGCTTTTCGGTCGGATTATTAGCATGGTGGATTGAACCCAACCGGTATTGTAGTCTCCGGAATAAGTTTCACATTGACACAGAGCATTTAAACACCGTTATAAATACTTTAGGAAAGCGATTTCAAACGTTTAAATTGTCTGACAGTTTCACATATGACAGGTGGAGGAAAACAAACCACCAAGTAGTGTGAGTAAAATCATTTGCATATCAAAACAAACAATATCTATTATTAATTGCTCACTGACTTTACCGTGTGTACTACTGCTACTATACTACTATTTATTATTTCATTTTATTTTTCATTTAACCCAATATGGTAAAATCCAGGACAATGTTTGTACAGAAAAAATCAGCTTTCTTTTGGCAATAGCTTAATAGCCTTTTCCCGCTTATGGTGCTCGCAGAAAAAAGATTTATAGGTCCAATAAACATATGGATTAAATTCAATAATAAAATTATTGGTCGGTAGACAATAAACTTATTTATTGAATTTGTAATTTGTGATTTATTTATAAGCAGAACGAAAACTTGTCAGTTACAGAAACTTTGTATCAAGTGAAGGAAAATTTATAAAATTTGTTTATTGTTTCAATAAAAACATTTATTGTTTCTTCTTTTAATAATAACTTTATCGAAATTAAAACAAAATTGTGGGAAGCGTCGAGGCGAAATAAAACGACCGGACAGTAGTCGAAACGCGAAACGAATGGCGATTTTTTCTGCTTGTCTTTACATGTTTTTTACATAAGCTCATACCGACGGGGCGCGCAACTGTTATTAGGTAGCGCCACCACACAACCCCCTCCAATTACACCAGAAATCTCACCTTGTGTCCTGATGGGATAATTCGTGTTTTTGAATCCGGAATAGGATGTATAGCTATATCCTCTTCACATATGAAGGCTGGTTTGATGCGGTCGATGGAAATCCTCCGCCTCTTTCCACTGTACTGTCAAAGTACTTGTGCCGCTCGACGATTTTGTATGGTCCATCATACGGTTGCACTAACGATAATTGCAGCATGGTTTCTGACGAAAACATGGGTGCACTTTACCACTTTGCCTTTGATGGAAAATTTTGGTTGATCGTAATCTGTTTCAGTTGGCTTTAGTTTACTTAGTGTATCTCGTAGTTGCTTAACGAACTCAGAACGATCAAGGTTGTTTGACGCTGCATGCCCGAGGAATTCTCCAGGTAGACGTAACGTTTGCCCATACACTAACTCGGCGACCGAACATTGAAAATCTTCGCGGAAAGCGGTCCGAAGTCCCAGCAATATCAACGGAAAACAGTCGCTCCAATGTTTTGAGTCTACCGACATGATAGCTGCTTTTAAAGTTTCCAATGTGTTCGGATCCAAAAGCTTTCGACAGCTTACGAAACAGTTCTGACTCAAACTGTCTGCCTTGATCAGAAGTGATGGTTTCAGGTACGCCAAAGCGGGCAATACAATTTGCACAAAGGGCTGTGGCGACACTCCGTAATCATATCGGGTAGAGGCACCGCTTCGGGAATCGATCAACTATTGTCAAAATGTATCGATGCCCACCAGACGGTGGCAGAGGTCCTACTAAATCCACATGAATGTGTTGAAAACGTGCACCAGGAACGAAAACTTCTCAAATAGTGCATTAGTGTTCCGGTGAACTTTGGATTGTTGACACTGGATACAATTTCGCATATACCTATTTGTTAATATCATTGTTCATGTTTGTCCACACAAAGCGACTTGCTATTAAACGTCGCGTGGAACGTGCACCGTGATATGCTAATCCGCGCATGTGCTTGAAGATAGTATTTCGATACTGAAAAGGAATGTGCGGTCTTATCCTATTACGCGAAACATCGCAGTAAATTAACTGGCGGGCCAATGGGACTTGGCGAAGCTCCAATTTCAATGAGGTAGGGGATTTTAATAACGACCAATTTCTTCACTTGGATGAAAACCAGTTTTCGCTGAAAACCGGTTTTGGACTAATTCCTCTCCAGCTATCCGAAAACTGGTTTTTAGCGAAAACCGGTTTTCATCCAGTGAAGAAATTGGCCGTAAGCGCTGCAGGTCGTCGTCCCTGACCTGATCCGAGGCGATTTTGCCGAAGTCTATCAGCGAAGGAATGCTTACTGCGTCTGCTCTTGACAATGCATCCGCAACGATATTTTGCTGTCCGATTATGTGTCGCATGTCGTTGGTAAATTGCCAAATATATTGAAGTTGCCGTTCCTCATGTGGTAATCTGCTGTTTGAGTTCGACGTAAGGGCGTGTGTGAGTGGTTTGTGATCGGTGAAAATAACGATCTGCCTACCCTCATGTCGCATATGTCGAAAATACTGAACAGGCAGCTTCATAGTAGTGAGCTCTCTTTCGAAAGTTGAATATTTGACCTGGGTTGGCGAAAATGTCTTGGAGTAAAAACGGAGCAGTGTCCAGTATCCGTTGTAGAATTGCTGAAGTGCAGCTCCGGCCGCAGTGTTCCATGTATCTATAAACAATCCCAGGGGCTTCTTTGGATCAGGGTAATGTAGTAGTGCTGATTTAGCTAATGATTGCTTACACCGTTCAAATGCTGCCGTAGATTGATTTGACCAAATTAGCTCCCTCTCATCGTTCTTTCGGTTATCGGGAACCAATCGTCGCAGTTCAGGTTGGATATCGACGGCTCGAGAGATAAAGCGTTTGTAGCAGTTTACAAGAGCTAAAAAACGTTGTAGTTCTTTAACGGTTGAAGGCAACGGGAATTCTGTTACTGCTCGGACACTCTCGGGAAGAGGTAGAATACCATCTTTGTTTACCGAATAGCCAAGAAACTCGACGCTAGGCTCTGCAAATTGACTTTTGGCTACGTTTACGATAAGCTCATACGATTGAAATCGTTCGAGAACAGCGCGGACGTGAACGTAACGCTCCTCTTCAGAGGTCGATGCGACGCATATATCATCTCCAAAGACAACTACGAAATCTAGGTCAGCGAAGATTTTGTGCATGAACTGCATACGAGTGAATTCAAAGAGACCGAAGGTCGTTATTGCTGCGGTCTTGTGAATATCGGACGGCTCGACCGGGATTTGATGGTATGCTCTTTCCAAATCCAGAGTTATGAAGATCGTTTTGCCCTGAAACGCGTTCAGTAAGTCGTGGATGTGTGGAACTGGGTATCGATCTGGTACTGTTACCTGTTTCAGAGCGCGGTAATTTCCAACAAATCTCTAATTTCCGTTTTTTCTTCCGTATACAATGTAGCGGGCTGGCTGAAGTGCTTCCGGAAGCATAAGCATAAGAGATCGCCCGTAGTTGCTACTCCGTTATTGACCAGAACCAAATTAGGTTGCAAAATGTTCATTGGAACAACATGCTTGGGAATAACATGATGAGCCACATTGTACAATCTATTCTGATCCCTGCATGCTGATCAATACCGACGCCGGCCACGTCCGAATGCAGATCCTCTGGGAAAGGAAGGAATGTTAGTCCGATACATGTTGCTACTAGAGACCGAGGAATCCTCTGCATCTCCACATGTATCACGGGAATGGGAGAGTTGTTAGTAAGTGTGCCAGTAGCGTTATCATGTAATAATTGCTCTGGGCAGCCGGCTGCCGAGAATGTGGGAAATTTATCATTTGTTGTATTAATACGATTAGCAAAATAAGCAACTTGAACTCCGGAAAGCCGGCTATAAGGAGCATTGCTTATATTTCTTAATAATATTCAATCACGCGACGAATTTTTTCGTGGTTTCTATCGTGTCGGTGCTGATTTTACCCGGCGATCGTTTGAATAAAATGAGGAATCTTATACAGAAGGTTCATCAGACTCTTCCATAGGTGTCGCGAGGTTGGTGTTCTAGGATTCGCTCCATGCAAGCGATGCGACCTGTACATAGTTTATTAGGTAGTAGTTTAGTAACACGATCGCTCGAAAAAGAAGATATTGTTTAGTTTTTGGTTCTTTTTAAACACTGGGTAGCCGGCTACCGAGAGTATCCTATGTTTTCTAAACAAAAGCAATTTCAACTCCACACAGCCGATCGTGGGAGTATTGCCTAGAAAAGCTAATCTTATCTGCATAATAGGCCGGATCACTATTTATTGCGACATTATTTAGACTAATTTCGCTATACCTTCTCCACAATATATTTGCAAACTACCGAGTGATAACACGTTATACACCCAAAGAGTTATGATAGCTCGAGATGTTATAAATCAACGAAAGTATTTCTTATTTCTAATTGTTTGATTTTTTGCGAAATACACGTATACGAACGATTATATCGATCATTAAAGGGAAATACAGAGGATCGTTAACCTGATGCACGGGCTTGCCACCAACAACGGAACTTGAAATTAGATTCATTTTTTTAATATTGTAACGACATACAACTAGCAAGGGACTGGAAGGTGAAGCACCTTTCAAATATTAAGAGCCACAGCACTCAAGGGAGAGCAAGGACTTGAAGCAAGAAAGCTTAGAAAAGCGTGGAGTAGAGTCAATGAACAAGCCTAGAGCTTCCCGGTTACTCAGCTTTCCGTCTTCTGCAGCGCAGTAGTCAGGATCCCCTGGCATCAAATGCGAATCACCTGAGTCTGCGACACGTCCGGACAAGCGTAAAGTCAATTTAATGACCTATGCTGTCGGCTCCGACAGCATAGGTCATTAAATTGACCCTACGCCTGTCCGGACACACCGCAGACTCAGGTGATTCGCATTCAATGCCGAAAGATCCCGACTACTGCGCTGCAGAAGACAAAAAGCCAAGTAACCGGGAAACTCCAAGCCCGTTCACCGACCCTACTCCACGCCCCTCTAAACCCTCCCACCTCAAATCCCTGCCCTCCCCTGAGCACTATGGCTCCCAATACTTGAAAAACACTTCACCCTCCAGTCCCTTGCCAACTATATGTCGTTACAATATAAAAAAGGAAAAAGATTGACTCACTATAAGTCGTTAATAAAAAAGGGGAAAAAAAGAAAAAATTAGATTCATTAAAACAGACGCGGCGAATTTTCAGTACGTATTGTCCCGCGATCATCGATACTAGTCAAATTAAAGTCTTATTGGAGCTGATTTTCCAACAACTATTCATTTGGACGGTATTGTTTTCTCCGCTAGATCTGTTCGCACCGTCTCATTCTGCTACTATTGGCAGAAGGCTGATAGCACCCAGTCGTCGCCGGTCTAAGGACCAAATGCCATTAATAAGCTTAGACTCGCGTGGAGGCATGAGATAGAATTGAAAGCTGAATGAACATGACAGCAAAACACTTATTCTTCGTGCTGACATAACTGAAGGTAATTGCTTACCGGTCCCCGATTCCTCTCGCGAATTGTCAATTCTCAAACCTTATACATGATTGAAGCCATCGTTCCACTCAAATTAGGCCATGTGTTTTCCCTAAGCACATTGAATGCTCTTTGGATCAGTTCCCCGTTTGTAAAACAAACCCTAAAGAAACATAGAAATTAGTTTGCTCAGTCCAAAGAAAAGTTTGCCGACCGGCAGATACGTGTTTTCTTACAGCGCCATCACATCAACGAACAACCAAAATTTACATGCGAGAAAATATCTGCAATCCAGAATATAAAAGAATCAAAACCTCTACTCATACGCAATAAAATAAGAAAGTAAAAAAAAACAGTTGAATATCCAAGGCGGCTCATTTCCAAAGATAGCACCGCCCATGAAACACCCAATAAAACATAGGTGACAAGGGACGCGGACGAAATCAGCTGAGCACCGACTGGCTGGTTTGCCACCTATTTTTCGGGCGAAGAATTTTGGGGCGACACCTGGTAGTCGCTAGTCGCTGGTGAAACGCCAATTATTTGAATATGCTAATTTTTCTTATTGTCGTATCTTTTTCACTTTTCGGATTGAATTTTTTTTTCTGAAAAACCATTTTTCACTATTTTTAGAATATACAGTGTGTTTCTAGATGTTTTCTGTGCACTTTTATTGTCTTTGCATCGGGAATCGACGGCCCGTAATGCGAGGAAAAGATA
Organism: Topomyia yanbarensis; assembly: GCF_030247195.1. Classification (NCBI taxonomy): domain Eukaryota; kingdom Metazoa; phylum Arthropoda; class Insecta; order Diptera; family Culicidae; genus Topomyia; species Topomyia yanbarensis. Next base: position 77,361,837 of record NC_080670.1, read on the forward strand.
TTTTTTCATTTGCCGGAATTCGATTTTCACAAACTGTCACCACTCGCGTCACTCAAAAATATGCCGAAAACGCTTTTATAAGCCACTTAACTTTGTATAATCGTTAAATTGCACCCTTATTGACACTTTCTATAACCGGGAGGCAGTAAACTGAGCCGAAAATAATGAAAATTAACCGACTCGAAGGGAGCTCTACAATAGTTATCCTCTAGGGCAGAGATGCCAGATTTGCAGACAAGTCTGCAAATTGGCAGACTTTTAATTTAAGCTGCAGATTTTTTCGATGACGCAGATATTTGCAGATTTTTTAGTTTGGTTGCAGATATTTGCAGATTTCTTAGTTTGGTTGCAGATATTTGCAGATTTTTGAATATAAAGGCTTTTGGTTACACTAGCTTTCCTGACATTTTTTGTTCTTCCCAGACTTTTAAAATTATTATCGCAGACATTTGAAAAAAGTACCTGGCATCTCTGCTCTAGGGAGAGATATGCGAAGACGCCATCTTGAGCCAGCTTACTGTCTACATTTTGAGCCAGTCGATCATTATTTGACTGCATTGGTGCAATATTTTTGGATAGTAATGTTATTTTTTTTATTTTTGTTGATAAACATTAGACAACAAATTATAAATAGGCGCTATTGTAAGTTGAACTTTCCTGACAAGAATAATGCTGTTCAATTAGGGTAACCAACCTATATCCAAAGGTAGGATTCCCGGCGGAATCGTCGGTAATACCTTCTATCTGATTTTTTCCAGATGGTTGCGTTGCTGGCAGTGTTGCTTTTGATTGATCTGAAGAGATGATTTTTTGTCCGAAAGCTACCGCATGGTATATTTTATGCATCTAATCTATCTTCTTGCTTACGTTGTTCGATAGGGTCAAGAATGGTTTTCTGCGGGAAATAGATCCATCATCAAAAGTTTGCTTTTTTGTTTTTCTTAAGCTCCTATAACTGCGTAACGTGCGAATACACAGGAACGGAGTTTTTCTTTGCAGTATTCTCTTCTTATTATATACATATTTACTGATTTTTGTTTGAATAATACTTGCGCTACATAGCCGCAAAGAATCCAGCAACGGGAACGCCGGAACTCGAAAAATTCAACCCATTTATCGCGTAATGCAGCATCCTTCGGGTACCGAAAAAAAACTTATTTCAGCTATTAGAGCGTAATTACAAGGCCGATTCGCACAAAATTTTCCAATGCACTTCATTTCTTATTTTTAAAATAAACGTTATGATAATAAAGTCACGCAAAACTTGGTTCGCAATAAGTGATGCTAGTTTTTTATCGCGATATTTACCGTTGCTAGTTTGCCTTTCTTTTCCTCCGCATATCTCTCCCTAGAGGATAACTACTCTACAAGAGTCAACCGCTCGCGCGAAGATACACAATCGAATCCCTCATTGTTCTGAACAATCTTAAAGTGTATTTAAAAACCGGGAAGCGAAAAAAACAATATCTTTAAAATAGGCGATAGTTTAATTGGCACAAAACTTCACACAGCACTTCATGGCGAAAAAAATATCGACGATCCTGGCTCAAGTGCTTCCGGAAGGACGACAAATACCAAGTTTGGTCATCAATTGGAACTCTTTTCGTGCTGCTTTCAGCTTGTCGGGTGGCATTCTGCGACATTTAAAAGCCACAGGAGGGCCTTTTGTTCGGATGTGATGAGTGATATCATGCTGTGCCTCTGTCGTAATTGTGGTTGGAATTGTAACTCTACGGAATTCACTTAAAAGATCTCGAAAAGGGTGATCGGAAGTCGCTTCGTGATGCTATGTACGGGAGTATCAATTAAACCACCTATAGATGACAACTTGGTTGTATCATCTACTAACCTCCAGTGTCTACTAGAATGCCAAACGTTGCTAAAGAATCGGCACCTATAGTGGCCGCACCAACATCTGCTACCAGAAAACACTAGTTGAATCTTTGTTGTAGTCCCAAATCAGTTGACAGATAACGTTTATCGTAAACTTTTATTCTAGTTCTGTTTGCAGCGTGAGATCAAATGAAGTAGCCCCTTTTGATCTATTGTTGTTTCTAGCCGGTGCGATGGAAACGACGGAACCGGTGTCAAACAGAAATTTAAAATTGCTCGTGCGGTCATGAAGAAAAATGCGGCGACTCGTTCACCTCCGTCGCTCCGGGTGAACAATTGATTAGTTTTTTTGAATCGTTATACTTGCAGGATTCGCGACATTTTAGTGCGCGTCCGCCATACTTGCGATGATACCAGCAAATTTCCCCATCCCTTGACGATCTGGATGCCGAACGAGTTGTTGACATCAGGACTACTTGACATAGCCGCACTATGACTGGTTGAAGATTCTAACATTTTATCCGCCATCTCCGCAAGTTTCCCGATTGTGCCGTCACTGATAGAAAAGATTGCTTTAACGTTAGGTGGCATTTTTTGGAGAGTCGTCTGTTACGTTTAATCCTGCGGCCAGCTCTTGCATCTTTGCGAGTAAGTGAGTCGGCCGCATATCACCTAATTCACAGGAACCTAGCAGCCGCACGAGTCTGCCTTGTCGTACTTGTTCTCGTTTGGCGGTTTGCTAGCCAAATCGGTTACGTGACAGATTACCGAATGGTTGATCTTGGCGATGATGTGGTAAAACTTTGTGTGGTCGCGAACAGGCTTGTTATTTGCTCACACAATGAGCCACAAAGAGCGAAATACACCGATTAAAAATAGAGCAGCACAAAAGCACTGCGATGTGCAGAACGACCGCACAAAGAGAAACTCGAAAACGAAAAAGAGTAAGATCTGTGCACCAAGAGCTGCACAATTTCGTTCAAAGAGTCACCTTGAAGAGCCACTTTTTTGTGCCTCCCCTCACTGGAAAGCAGGCAAGAAGGCGAATCAAACTACAATTCAGATAAAGTTTGATCGGAAGAACGTTTTAAAAATGTTTTCTGGTTGCCTTCTCTACTTACGTGCGCGTGGGACCAAGATACACACTAAAGAGCCTCTTTATTTCTACTCTTTGTGGCGTGCAGCCATGGAGTAGACTACACGTGTGGGAGCAACACGCATCGGAGTGAAGAGATTTATTGTGAAAGAGAAGAGCGGTGGTTCGCATGAAAAGTGCAAAGAGCGTTTGTTATTCTTCTCTTTATTTGCTCTGAGGTGCATAACATCCCTGGTCGCGAACTATGTTGGCAAGGGCGAACTGTGGTTCCGCCTGAGCGAACCACATCACCGGATCATTTTTCCAAAAATCCGGAAGTTTGACGGCGACACTTGCTGCTGCCGCCTGATTTGCTTTTTCTAATTCACCGGGGTTGGACATTTTGATTTTTACAAATCGTGATTTTTTGTCGGGGTAACCAATGTGGGAAGCGTCGAGATGAAATAAATCGACCGGACAGTACTCGAAGCGCGAAACGAATGGAGATTATTTTCTGCCTGTTTTTTTACATAGGGGAAAGTGAGGCAATAACGCCATGTGGGGCGAGTTGAGCACCCCCGTTTTCAAAGAATCTATGAACAACTTTCGACTTTTTTGTTTGCACGAATGCTCCGTCATTCATTATCAGATGATGTAATACTTCAATTGTAACGTAAAACAAATATTTAATAACAAAAAATATAAAAATCTGACGGGATGTCAAAGAACTGAAAATGTTATAAGATTCAAGCTATATGAAATAAGCATTCGCATGACGTATGTGCGCGGTAATTGAAAAATGCATGCATCTCCGTGTTATTTAACGTCTATCTAGCTATTTCAAACATAAGAATAATTTAACAAGACTTTATAGTTTCCACAAAAAATCAGCGAAAATGGCTTTATAGTATGGGGCAAAACGAGCACCACGTAATCTCATATGAGTTTATGTATTAAATCGCGTAAAGTTATCCCTATGTAAACGTTTTACACCTGAAGTTACTGCGAACGATAAATAATATTTTGCTCGAGAAAATTGCTCGCAAAGTTATTATTAAAACAAAATGGACATTTGTATCACACAGTTCCGAAAATACTGTTAAAAAACTATAAGATGAATTTCATTGCCAACTAAATGTCAGTAAATAAATGGAAAATATGATAAGTATAAGTGAAATAAATTTTAAATTCTGTGATAAAATGCCATTTTTGCGACATGATCATATTGCCCCTTAATATTGCCCCACAAGGGCTTTACCAAGCCAAAAAATCTATCATTACAAACAACGATTATTTTCAAAGATTTTGAAGCACAGTTTAATAACTGCATGAGAAGAATATGTTGTATTCTACCAATAAAGTGCAATTTGGGATTATTTGTATGTTTTGATGCAGATATATTTGCCTTCAACCTTAGGGTGCTCATATTGCCTCACTTTCCCCTAAGCTCATAGTGAGGAGTAGAGTGGCTCGCGGTTGTATGGGAAAACTTCAAAATGATTTAAACTAGCGGGCACAGCACTTTTTGAGTTTCTTTTTGTGGTCCCAAATGCCTGTGCAAAATTTGGTAGCGATTGGTTGCTTCCAGGGTTTGCGCATTGCGGTCAAAGTTTACATGGGATTTTATATGGGGAAATCAATTATTTTGCATTTACGTTAATAATGATCGCTATTTCACTCAATATAAAGAACCAGCTTTATAAAACTATAGTTCAAACCTTGGTTAACAACTTTGTCGAAGACCGTAACTAGTTACGAGTTTTCAAAAAATAGTTATAACGATTTTAAAACTTATGGTAAAACCCAAATGTAGAAATTGATTACTTTTTCCAATACTGCCGGTGCACCACCGACATCGACATTAAAAACTTAAATGAATGAGAATATATTCATCGCAGAGACTTAGTACCTTTGAATGAAATGTTCAGAATGAATTTCTGAATATCATAGACGTAGTCAGAAAATTAAAAGAAGAGAGGGGCGGGGCATGTGTACTCCCCAGTCCATTTTTAGATAGTTTTGTATAAGACAAAGAATCATTACGTCCTTGAAAATGTCAACGGCTGAACTTTCTTAATATTTTGATAGACCCAAATATGATGACAATCGTCTGAGCTCTCGATCGAAGCCGATCGTTTTCTTGTGCTGTACATAGAGTAAATCAATATATATATATATATATATATATATATATATATATATATATATATATATATATATATATATATATATATATATATATATATATATATATATATATATATATATATATATATATATATATATATATATATATATATATATATATATATATATATATATATATATATATATATATATATATATATATATATATATATATATATATATATATATATATATATATATATATATATATATATATATATATATATATATATATATATATATATATATATATATATATATATATATATATATATATATATATATATATATATATATATATATATATACAGGGTGTTTGGTTCATGGTTAAGAATCTCTCGGGGGGTGATAGACTGCCATATTTGGAGAAAAAATTGTTCTACACATACCATCAAATCTCAACCGTTACAGAGTTATTGAACTTTTTGTGTAAAAACTTATTTGTCTCAAAATACCTCTAACTTTAAAAGTATACTTTGTATTTTAAATATTTTAGTTCCATTCGAAAGGTGAGAAAATTTCGCATTGAGTGATGCCCTTGCATGTTTCAGCTAATTAGTTTAAGTAGCCTTTTCAAAGTAATTTATTGAAAATTAAACAATTGTGAACGATTTTTCGTTAATTTCTTGAAAATCCTTATAGTTAACCTCATCATTTTAATAATTCAGATTGTTAGTCTTGATGAGCTGCTTAATTCGTTCTTTGACATGATACACTTACCTTTTCTTATTTTCATGATTTTGGGTTATTCAACTTTGATATTTTTATCTCATTTTCACTAGTACCAGCTCTAAATGAAAAATTATGGCACTTATTGTACTGTTTTTCTTTTTATTCGAAAGCCAGGAAAATTTTACAGTGAAAAATGTAGTAATACCTTTCAGTTAAGTGAATTTAGTATTCTTTTAAAAGTAAATTAGTTTAAAGTTAGTTCTATTATTAGCATTTTCGTTAATTTTCTTAAAATAGTAAATAATAAACATCACCATTATTATCATGGAAATAATGCATCTCAGCAAGTTCTACAGTTCTTTCTTTGACGCCATTCAATTATCTCTTTTGGTTTCGACGCAAAATCGTTTTTATCACATCGATTCATATGGAAAAATAACGATTTCGAACCCACTACATTTGTGGCGAGCTCATGCTGTGTTAACTATTAAATAGCAGCAAAATGAAAAGAGATATAGACAAAGTGTCAAATAAAAAGCTATAGAGAACATTAAGGGGCATCAAATGAACAATAGTAACGATAAATTTTGTTGATTAATAATTAGAATAATTAAAAAACTCTCCAAAAAACACAAATTTTGAGTTATTTCGTTAGTAAAAAATCATTTAGTACACTTAACTAAAAGATATTTGTACATACACTGATAGGACATTTTCTCAGCTTTCCAATAAAATCGTATAAATAACGATATAAAGCATATTTTTTAGATTAGAGTCTTTTAAGCACTTGCAAGTCGGTTACAGGAAAAGTATAGTAATGAAATTACAAAGAAATGAGAAGAGATAGAAATATGACGTCCAAAAACAAATTATGAATCGTCCTAAAACCCAACTTTTGGATAATGGATATTGCTATAATCATACTTCATTATTTCGAGAAAATTAGCAAAAACCTCCTCAAAAACACTAGCTTTTAACTACTTTACAGCTAAAAGGTAATTAAAACTAATTACTTAAAAGATATGAGAACACCATTCAATAGGAAATTTTCTCACCTTTCGAATGGAACTGAAATATTTAAAATACAAAGTATACTTTTAAAGTTAGAGGTATTTTAAGACAAATAAGTTTTTTACACAAAAAGTTCAATAACTCTGTAACGGTTGAGATTTGATGGTATGTGTAGAACAATTTTTTCCTCCAAATATGGCAATCTATCACCCCCCGAGAGATTCTTAACCATGAACCAAACACCCTGTATATATATGTGTATTGTCTTGCAGTCTTCGACAAACTTGTTCAGCATATCTTCAAAAGCTTAACTCCTTCCTAGGTCAGTGATCGGAAGTTTACAGCGACCTCTAGCGGCGATTTTGTGAACAGCGTGTTTCCCCATACATTTTGGCCAAAAATCCCATACAAACTTTAAGCTCTTTGGGGGAGGGGTTAGAGTTAAGCGATTTCGCTCAAATTTGGACAGTGTTATTTTTTCATGATTTGGAAGGACGCTAGGGGGTGTAGATTAGTGATTTCAAAAATGGTCGTTTTATTATCACCTCATTAACCAGGTTTCACATAATGCGAAAGCATCACATTTTTGCCTAGATTGGTGAAGTGAATATTGGAATAACCGGACAAGCCGCTAAATAAGCTAAGTATCTTTTTTTTCATTTCCCTTTCCCCCGATCGGTCACTACTTCTTAGATCCCTTTCCCCTGAATATAAGTTTCATCTCTCGTTTACACCACGTGCTATCCTCGTGCCTAAATGGCCGAGGGCGAAGTAGCGTTGGATGGGTATGATGTTCCCGTGGATTTACCGGATAAACCCGAAATCACTCGCTCCTCTGATTCCCCCAGTCCTCCTCGTATTAAAACATACCCACCCAGTTCAATTGGGCCCTGGGTGGTCTATTTCCGGCCCATCACGAAATCGCGTAATATTTTAGAAATCTCACGGGAGCTGACTGCTAACTACCCGGCCGTAGCTCAGATAACACGTGTTAGAGCTAATAAGATACGCATATTAGTGAATGACCTCGACCAGGCAAACCAGATTGCACGCAGCGAGCGTTTTACAAAGCAATTTAAAGCGTACATACCTTGTTTAGCAGTGGAGATCGACGGGGTCGTCGCCGAGCCGGGTTTGAAGTGCGAAGACGTGTTGAAGTACGGAGTTGGTTGCTTTAAGGACCCCTCACTTGAACATGTGAAGACTCTGGAATGCAAGCAATTGTATTCCGCAAAAACTGAGAATAATAAGACAACTTATTCATTGTCACACTCGCTTCGAGTGACTTTCTCCGGGTCTTCCCTCCCCAACTATCTCCTCCTGGATAAAGTTCGTCTACCTGTTCGCCTGTTTGTACCGCGGGTAATGAACTGCAGCAATTGCAAGCAGCTGGGCCACACAGCCACCTATTGTGGCAATAAGAAAAGGTGCGGCAAATGCGAGGGAGAACATGAGGATGACTCTTGCGGTGGAGAAACTGAAAAGTGTATTTACTGCGGGGGCCTTCCGCACGATCTTAAATCATGCTCCTCGTACAAACAGCGCGGGGATAAAATTAAGCGCTCCCTTAAGGAACGCTCGAAGCGCTCTTATGCAGAAATTCTTAAGAATGCTTCGCCATCTGTCCCTTCCGAAAATTCCTTTGCTCTTTTGGCTGGCGTTGAGCAAGAATCTGACGACCCACAAGAGGGAACATCTTTGGTTAACTCAGGGGAGTCCAGGAAGAGGAGAAATCTAGCCTCCGCTAGATTGCCTCGTAAGGGTGCCAAGGTGTCGTCCACTCAGAGTGCGCCAACTACAATCAATAAATCCAATGGAAGTGAAGCACTAAAGCCGAAGCAAGTTGCTCCAGGACTTGGAAATTTTAATTCTAACAAGGAGTATCCACCACTTCCAGGGACACCAAAAACCCCAAGTGTTCCCTTTTTTCAAACAGATACTCAGTCCAGTAGCGGACTAATGAAATTTTCTGACAGAGTGGACTTAATTTTTACAGCTTTCAATGTTACTGATCCTCTTAAAAGCATTCTGATACATTTTCTCCCTATGGTGCAAACATTTTTGAAACAGTTGACTGCTAAATGGCCCCTCCTTGCAGCGATCGTATCCTTCGATGGCTAAGTCATCAAACGAGGTCACTGATTCGATCACTGTCCTACAGTGGAATTGCAGAAGTATCCTCCCGAAAATAGATTCCTTCAAATTCTTACTAAACAGTTTAAAATGTGATGCTTTCGCATTATGTGAAACCTGGTTAATGAGGTGACAATAAAACGACCATTTTTTGAAATTACTAATCTACACCCCCTAGCGTCGTTCCAAATCATGAAAAAAATACTCTGTCCAAATTTGAGCGAAATCGGTTAACTCTAACCCCTCCCCCAAAGAGCTTAAAGTTTGTATGGGATTTTTGGCCAAAATGTATGGGGAAACACTCGCTGTTCACAAAATCGCCGCTAGAGGTCGCTGTAAACTTCCAATCACTGACCTAGGAAGGAGTTAAGCTTTTGAAGATATGCTGAACAAGTTTGTCGAAGACTGCAAGACAATCCAACCAACCGTTAAAGAGTTATTAACGTTTAAAGTTGGATACTGCTGCTTAACATTCGCAAAGGGCGTACTCCGCTTCTCTCATGTATGTGAACCACGAGTGAAGGTGGGACAAAGTTAGGAAAAACTCATATATCTCTGAAACGATAAGAGATAGAAAGTTATAATGTTCCACAAAGTTGTAGAGGAATAAAAGGACTTTTTGGTTTCACTAGAAAGTTTCAGGATTTCTCCGCAAGGTGGCGGTAGTGAGCCAAGCAATTTAAAGGGAATACTCCTATCTGCACAACGGTAAGAGATAGAGCATTTGGATGTTCTACAAAGTTGTAGAGAAGCAAAAAATATTTTCTTTTCTCATTTGAAATATGCAGAATTCTACCACATGGTGGCGCCAGTGATCAAAATTAATTCAAGGTAATACTCCTATCCATACAACGGTAAGAGCTAGTGCAATCTGATGTTCTGCGAAGTTATACAGTATTTCAAAGGCCTTCGTGTCTCGTTATTAAAATTGGAATACGGACGCATATATACTGTGTGTATGAAGCTTAAGGGGTTACATACCTTTTTTTATTTTTCGAAAAATCGAATTTTCTATTACTTTATCTGAAAGTACAACTCCTTGAGAATATTTTTTCCAAATTTTATAGAGATCCGAGAAATAGATCGAAAGTTACAGCGCTTCCAAGCGTGCTTCGTCTACCAAGCGCAGTGGTAATTTTAAACTCGATTATCTCGAAATACCGATTGAAAAAAATGGTTTTCCCGTGATTACGATTCCTGAAATACCACTCTACCGATTGTCTTTATTTTTTTTAAATTGATCGTAATTAATTTTTCTCATACCTTAACAATTCCTTTTTTATGTTTGTTTTGTAGATGAGAATTTTTTAATACAATTTTAAAAGCCTAAAACAGCGATTTATTAGGAAAAACGGTCACGAATGCAGGAAAAATGTTGAAATGTAGTCTCCGGTTATTCAACTAGGTCGACTAATAGAAACCGACTAAAATTACAATTATTTTGTTCAAGATGTGTGGTTCGGTGCACGAAATTAGCGGTAACCAATCACGAACTGGTTTAGTTGGGTGTTGTAAAATCCGTTTTTTCGGCTCGGTGCATGAAGTTAGCAGTAAAGAATCACGAACTGGTTACGGGCGGGTGTTTAAAATCCGGTTTTTCGTCGTGCATGCTACTCTCTAACTATCAGAAATGAAAATAATTTCCTCTGCTAGTAGTAGGTAACGACACAAATTGATTCATGCACCAGCCGTGTACAGTTCACACATATTTTTTCCCGGTGTTGTACAGCCCTTGGAGAACCCTGTACGCTCTACACAAAAAAATGAAATAAAACTGTAGCGAACCTACATTTAAAATTTCTCATCATTTCAGTGTCCGGTTGGTGCATCATATTGAAGGCTCTGACCGAGATGAGCTGAAACTTTTCCCTATTTCCAAGTAGTTTTTTTCGAAAGATTTTTCAAAACAGGTTTTCGTTATTAATGCATGTCATACATACCTCAAAATTTTATACAACATTGTTGAACTTATTTTCGACAAATTCCAAAAATTGATTAATTCCATGCAGTATGATATGAAAAGATATGAGCGTTCCAAACCTTACACGACTTTCATCTCGAAATTTTGAAAAGGGCCCGTATATTGAATGATAAGTCGTTAGCCACGACAAAAACGGAACAGCACTTCATAGTATAATGGGTTCCGCCGCGGTACAATTTTCGAAAAAGTACACTTTTATTGGCTTACTTTGGGGTCCTAGAAATAATGTCACTGTTGAGTTACTTAGTACTTTAGAATGGACAGGGCTCCAGAATGTAAATTTAGCAGGAATTTTACCTTTTTGCTAAAGTTGAATGATTTAGCCTTACAATATGTTAGGGTGGTTCTAACTTTAGCAATATTTAAAATGAAACTTTTTAACGGTTCGAGATAGAGCTTGACTATTATCGATGAAGTTGTAGAACAACACATTTTAGCCCAATTTGCTGAAAACACGCAAGCTCTAGCTTTTATACTTTCCATTGCCCGACAAATCCAAATGTAAGTTGTAAGGTGTTCCTTAAAAACGGTTTTATTTCTATAAAAAGTTTTCATTTTACACTAAAGTACCCTGTGGACAGGGGTAAAAGATTATTTTAAGGTGCATAATTTTTTTAGAGCTCCAACTACGAAAAATTTGTCGTTTGAAAGGTATGAGAACTTTTTTATAAAAAAATATAGCTTTTTCATATAGCATTATCTTCGATTAGGATACTTAACATTTAATACCATTATTGTCATGTGATATAGCTTCCTTTTAGTATAGATCGCAAAAAATGGCAAATACAATATTTTTTACGTGTTGCAATATTTACTCATAAAAGAGTTTATTTCTAGTAAAAAGTATATATAACTTTCTAACGAGAGATGCTAGAGGTTCGATACATTGAGACAAAATGCTCTCCTTCAAAATATCTGAAAGTTTTTCTTACGTGATCCTTATGAAAAATTAAAACTGCATAAGTTATATAAAGAAAACCATTTGTTAAGAAACATTCTATTTTTTGGTAAATTTCTTGTAAAATGGAAAATACACGACATAGAGTTCCAGTGTCTTCGACCAAGTTTTGAAGTAGAATACTTCTAACGTTTCAATATAGGGGCCCCGTTTCAAAATTTTCTGCCAGAATTTTACCCGACTTTTTAAACGTGAATATCTGCATTTGTACTGAATGAAAAAATAATATTATTACGCTATCTGATTGGAAATATGTACAACAATTTTGTATCCAATTCGGTAGTATGTACAATTACTAAAAATAGCGGAAATAATGGATTTTATGAAAGTAGTAGTTATCTGATCCATGATTGGTTGGTACAATTCGCTCAAAAAGCAAGCGTTGCTGGGACTGCCTCTTTTTCATCGAAAGAACTGTGACGGGTATAAAAAGAGAGCACACAAGAAAAATTCGTTAGTTTGTGTTCTGACGTTGTAAGCGTAGCAGCTGCTGCGTTTCATATCAGCACATTCTTGTATGGTAGGTAATAGATACCATGATTGCCGCCAGGCACTGATGATTCTAATCATGAAATGACGTGACCATTTTTGTATTTCAATATCACACTATTGCCAAGCAAAAACATTTTCCTTTGAAAAATGTTCAAAATTTTAATGATTCACAACAACAACGGGACAGAAAGCTCGTTGGACTAACACGTAATTTTGTTTTCTGTTGAGATTTCACAAAAGTGTAGCTTTAAATCGTCTTAGGTTATGCAATTATTAGGTTTTCAAAACAATTGTTCTGTTTTAGATTAGAAAGATGGGTAGGTAATGTCAACGACAAACCGAAATGAAGTAGCATACGTTTTAAATTGTTAATACGAATGCTGCAATTTTTACTAATTTCTGAAAGGCTTTATTAAAATAAGTTATTTCGGTATTTCTAATGGAAATAGAAAAATAACGGCACAAGTATATACGACTCTCTACTGTTGCCAAATGATTTGATTCACTCTCATATGCTCTTTGCAGGGTTACCATATGAGGATAAATATGTTGGAATATTTTAGGTTTCGATGTACGTGTACCGATATTTCGGTATTTCCATTAGAAATAACGAAATGGCTGGTTTTAATATAACCTATCAGAATATAGTCAAAATTGTAGCATTCGTATTAACATCCTAAAGTGTATTCTACTTCACTCCGGTTATGTCTCTGACATTACCCACCCATCTTTTTTAGAATTTTATTTTCTACGAAGCTCTATCTCGAACCATTTAAAAGTTAATTTTAAGATTTTAAATAATTTGAACCACCCACATTAAAACGCTAGGTTCTATTATTCAAAAGATATAAGAATATATCAAAAATAGAATTTTTGTAATCAACTTTATGAACTTTTAGAAAATAACGTATTCGTTATTTTTTGCTCAATTATAACTCTAGTAATGACCTTAGTTATACTTGAAAAAGAATTATTATTTGTTTGCCCCAATGAGTGATATTGTTATTGTTGGCGAAAAAGTGCTCATAACTCATCAGCAAAAATAATTAGATGTAATAGTTTCCACGAAACAGATATAAATAGTTGCCATGAAACAAGTTATTTTCCTTAAAACAATCTTAAAGTTGTCTGTAGACTACTTCACTTTTAAATCAATACCGCCAAAGTCATTTGACTAAAACAGTTTTTCTGATAAACACTAAGAAACACCCTAACCTTCACTTTTAAAATAAAAGTATAAGTTGTAAAATGAAAAGTATGATAGGTAAAGCTCACATGTCTTCAGCAAACTTTTCCAAGATTTGTAGTTCTACAACTTCGTTGAAGATTATTTGACTCTAGCTGGAATAATTAAAAAGTTATTTTTTTGATCTTGGTACAATTACCCTAAATGTTTTCTTAACAAAAAGAAGAAACCCACAAACTACGAAAACTTCTCCAAAGACTTATTAAGGCTAAGTTGTTTAGATTTAGAAAAATCTCAAAATTCCTGCTAAATCTACATTCTGGACCACTGTGGAATGGTAATCCTTATTTCTATGACCTCACATGGACTACAATTCCAAAGTATTGATTTGAATTGTTCAGTTTGGAAGTTTTGTGTGGTATCAGATACGACGAAAAATTTACCATCGGGTCTTCAAATGGGCGTAGTATCCTTTGCCTACTACCAAAATATCAGTCCTGTTCTCGTATAACCAATATCATTTGAATTGGGTTCGCAGCACATGGCACGCCTTGAGGCGGCCAACGACCACCGACGACAACAACATACACTATATTCCTCCGGCGATAGCGAGCAACATGCGCGATGAACCGCATAAAATACCCAGCTGTCGAGACGATCCACCCATTCTAGAAGATCTGCAAAAGCAAAATTCTAATATCTGGTGATGTGGTGATCTGGTGGGCAGGTAGCGCAATTGGCATGCACGCTTTGCTTATTTGCAAAAAAGGAGGATGCTGAATATAATAGAAGCACAGCGCGAATTGGATTGTAGCCTACTTAGGTATTTATCCCAGGCTGACAATATTCTAGCACAATATAGTACTTAAGCCCTGTAGTCCGCGTAAGAAAACAGAATATATTTCGAGCAGCCTATTTCTAAGTTATAAGTGAGGCCAAATTTGATGAAAAAGTCACTAATTGGCATTCGAATGACCCTAGTAGTTCTCACCTATCACCAAATTATCAGCCCTGTAATCGTGCAACCAATGCCAGTCTAACTGGATTCACAGCGCATTGTGTACCCTTCTTCTGCGAGAGGTAATAAACGAGCACTGACGCGCGGTACTATACACGACATCTCTGAGACAAGAGCGCTCTTAAAGTTAGTCAACAGTTAGTTAAAAAAAATTAAAAATGCTATATAAATGAATGCAACAGGAGAAATATAAATGGGATTATGAAGAAATTTAAGAATATAGGTTTTATCATAGCATGACAGTCTTAAGAAAACTTTGTAACATGTTATGTATAATAAAAGAATCTCTGCACAAGAAATTCGAAAAGATTAGAAAACATTCAAAAGGTGTATTAAAATACATTCATACTCTATGCTGTTTGCACCACTAAGCGGCCTAAATTCTATTTTTACAACGAGACACGAAAGCCTTTGAAATACTATATAGCTACGCATAACATCAGATTGCACTATCTCTTGCCATTGTATGGATAGGAGTATTACCTTGAATTAATTTTGATCACTGGCGCCACCATGTGATAGAATTCTGTATTATTCAAATGAGAAAAGAAAATATTTTTTGCTACTCTACAACTTTGAAAAACATTCAAATGCTCCATCTCTTACCGTTATACAGATAGGAGTATTCCCTTTAAATTGTTTGGCTCACTACCGCCACCTTGCGGAGAAATCCTGAAACTTTCTAGTGAAACCAAAAAGTCCTTTTATTCCTCTACAACTTTGTGGAACATCATAGCTATCTATCTCTCATCGTTTCAGAGATATATGAGTTTTTCCTAACTTTGTCCCACCTTCACTCGTGATTCACATACATGAGATAAGCGGAGTACGCCCTTTGCGAATGTTAAGCAGCAGTATCCAACTTTAAACGTTAATAACTCTTTAACGGTTGGTTGGATTATCTTGCAGTCTTCGACATACTTGTTCAGCATATCTTCAAAAGCTTAACTCCTTCCTAGGTCAGTGATCGGAAGTTTACAGCGACATCTAGCGGCGATTTTGTGAACTGCGAGTGTTTCCCCATACATTTTGGCCAAAAATCCCATACAAACTTTAAGCTCTTTGGGGGAGGGGTTAGGGTTAACCGATTTCGCTCAAATTTGGACAGTGTCATTTTTTCATGATTTGGAACGACGCTAGGGGGCGTAGGTTGCGAATTTTTTTCATATAAATCATTGTCACCCTAGTGTTCACTGTATGAATCTCCATGATATTCTCTGGCAATTGGAATATTTTGATACAAGAGCAATTTTTCAAAAGGGCGTAAACGTTTCTACGTGTATGAATTTCAAAATTTTTTTGTTCGATTACTGTATTTTATACAGCAAAACTATCTAAGAACGAGTTACAGGGAATGAATACTTCTGTCTGTCAAAAATATACACTGAAAAAAATGTGTTATTTTTCAAAAAAACAAAAATTTATGATAAAAATTTAAATGGCGAAAAAACCCAATTTTTATATTTTTTTTATTTTGTTACCAAAAACCTAAAGAGAAAAGAAACATTTTGAATGTGACTGCATGATGGAGAAAAAATCGGTAAAAAAGTTTTTCTAACAATAACTTCGTACATGTTTTTAAATTTCATACTAATTGACATACAAAATTGTAATTTTATTACAGAATATAATTCTAAGCACCATTTAAAATCAAAATACATTTAACAAAAATCTTCCAAAATGCGATAGTTTTCGAGATATTTGAAATTTTGCTCCTTCAAAACAATTAATTCGTGTAATTATGCTCTTTTTAAAAGTTATTCGCGTTACCCCATCATAAAATGTGAAAAATTTAATGTTAATCGTTTTAAAGACGTAAAAGCAAATACACTGGTTTCTTTCATGTAACTTTCAAATGGTTTACAATATCGCCTTCGTGTCAAAAACAAAGTTGCAGGAAAGTTTACGGGCCTTTTGAAAAACCTATTATTTTTGATGGAGAAATGCGACTAACTTATGAAAAGGTCGTAATAAAACAAAATAATTGTGTTGTTAAAACAAAAGTTAAAATATCTCGAGAACTGCTACATTTTAGAAAATTTTTGTTAAGAGCATTTCGATTTGGAATGGCGTTTAGAATCATATTCAAAAAGAAATTTGTATTTTTGACTGCAAATAGTAAGAATTATAAAAATATGTCAAAAGTTGTTGTTAGGAAAACTTTTTTATTGAAAGCTTCTCCATGATCCAAATACACTAAAAAAGTTGCTTTTACGTTTTTAAAACGATTAACATTAAATTTTTCACATTTTATGATGGGGTAACCCGAATAACTTTTAAAAAGAGCATAATTACACGAATTAATTGTTTTGAAGGAGCAAAATTTCAAATATCTCGAAAACTATCGCATTTTGGAAGATTTTTGTTAAATGCATTTAACAAAAATCTTTTTTTAAATGGTGCTTAGAATTATATTCTGTAATAAAATTACAATTTTGTATGTCAATTAGTATGAAATTTAAAAACATGTACGAAGTTATTGTTAGAAAAACTTTTTTACCGATTTTTTCTCCATCATGCAATCACATTCAAAATGTTTCTTTTCTTTAGGTTTTTGGTAACAAAATAAAAAAAAAATTAAAAAATGGGTTTTTTCGCCATTTAAATTTTTATTATAATTTTTTGTTTTTTTGAAAAATAACACAACATTTTTTTCAGTGTATATTTTTGACAGACAGAAGTATTCATTCCCTGTAACTCGTTCTTAGATAGTTTTGCTGTATAAAATATAGTAATCGAACAAAAAAAATTTGAAATTCATGCATGTAGAAACGTTTACGCCCTTTTGAAAAGTTGCTCTTGAGTCAAAAAAGATGGGTGGGTAATGTCTGCGACATAACCGGAGAGATGTAGAATACATAAGGAACACGTTCTTCAAATATGTTGATACTCATTAGGATTTTCGGACAAAAGCTGATTTGGGCGAGGAATATTTCAAATTATTCTTTACAAAAATGATGGTGGTCCTGAAAAGGACCGGTTTTGTTGGCGTTGTTGGCCTTGGTGAGGGAGATGGCTAACGATGAAATTAATTGTTAGCATGAGGAAGTCGCGTAGTACTGGCCAATGGAAGAACAGATAATAATTGATTCCTGAAAATCAATTTTTCTTTATTCATGTAAATTATACATACTTACAAATCTAACAGAAGATTCCTGATCATATTTCTGAATCATTAGTGCGAACATTGTGTAATTTGGTTAAGTACAATGAAAGTTACAAACTTTCCAAACTCGACCTTCTGTTCATTCAGAAATATTGAAATGGGGTGTCGTGGTCACAATAAAAAAGATGGGTGGGTAATGTCTGTCACATAACCGGAGCGTCGTGATTTCAATTCGAGACGTTAATTTAAATCTAATAATATTCAACAGAATCACGTTTGAATGGGAAATTTTCAAATAATTCTCTATGGTAATAATGGTGGTTCTGAAAAGAACCTTTGGTATCGGCGTTGGTGTTGATGGTGATGCGCTGGATCGTTGGATATTTTTGGCATGATAGTTACGTGCCTGGCGAACTGTTTTGTAGCCTCGAACAAAACGACAAGACTGGCTTCTTCGGGTACCATTACGGCTGAACTTTATAAGCTTAGCTCGACTTTGAAATCCTGCACAATCTCACGAATCAGACACTGGTAGGGCCATTTTGTTTGCTACTAGCACGGAGCTGCACAAAAAATCATTTAATGCAGTTAGTTCACGGGGGCTGCCAAAAAGCTTGAATAGAAGCATGCGACTTCAACGTTTCTCTTAAACACATGCAACAACACATTCGTTTTGGTAATACTGATAATAACAGTAGAAAGGAATGGAAAAGCAGTGCACGAAACGAGCGAGAGGATAATTTAAATTTTTGTTCCGTGTGCAAGCTACTTCTTTCCACCCAACGTATTATGTTGCTTGTTGAAAATTTGCTACACACCTTAAAATAAAAGTTTCAGTTTAACTCTCACTAGAACACAATTGATTGGTCCTGAAAAGAACCGTTGCTTTTATTGTAATTTACGCCCACTCCCACAAACCGACCAAGTAGGCATCAGTGGCTTCATTACGGCTGAGTTTTGTAAGCGTAGCTCGACTTTGAAGTAATACACAACCTTACGAACCAGACGCTGGAATGTTAGCCAGCGGATTAGTTGCTCCGTTGCCCTTTAGTTGGGGCGAAATACTAGCATGGCGACAGTTCCTGATCGGTAGTTGGTTGCGATGGGCCACCAGTAGCTGGGGCACTTTTGCGGACCGTCATCATCGCCAACTGCTTTCCTCCGGTGGACTGGCTGCTTGCTAGTGCTTGAACGAATACGAATGATGAGAAAAACCGACCGACCAATATTCATATATGAAAACACGAGAAAGCACTACTATCGCTCTCCCGCTCGTTTTCGTGCCATTCCTGTGCCTTTCCTTTCCGTTCGGCTACCAATACTAGCATAACCAAAACGAATATTCTGTCTTTCCATCGCCTTCAATCTAGTGGCCAGTGCTAGCAAACTTGCATGTTCAGTTTTTCAATAACAACATTCCAACAATATTTTCAAAGAATGTTGCAGATTTGAAAAGAAGGAAGGAGAAGATTTTCACAAATTTAAATTCTTTTGTTTTATTTGTTAGCGCTGATAAAGGCTATTTAGTTTGCTACTAGCAAGGAGCTGCACAAACAAATCGATTTATGCAGTTAATCAACGGAGGCTGCCAAAAAGTTCGAATAAAAGCATGCGACTAGTGTACTTTGCATGTTCTATATTTTATCAATACTAGAGAGGATCAATAAAATAATTCAAATTGTTATAGCGACATGCAATTGTGGCAACACTGGCCATGAGATGGTGGGGGAACACGCACATTCGTTTTAGTTATGATGGTAGTAGCAGCAGAAAGGAATGGAAAAGCAGTGCACGAAAACGAGCGAGAGAAGATAATTTAAATTCTCTTTCTTTCTTTCCACACATCGTATTTCTTATATTGCTTTCTGAAAATTATTTGTTATACACCATAAAATGTAAATTTCAGTTTAACTCTTATTAGAACACAATTAATTGGTCCTGTAAAGAACCGTTTATTGTTTTATTGCGGGAGCATAATTCAGACGCACTCCCCGCGGACATGGTGAGCTAGAAAGCACTATTTTGCATTCTCGAACAAACCGACCAAGTAGGCATCGTTGGCTTCTCGGGGCATCATTACGACTGAGCTTTGTAAGCGTAGCTCGACTTTGCAGTCCTGCACAATCTCACGATCCAGACGCTGGAACGATAGCCTACTCTGTTGCCCTTTAGTTGGGGCGAAATTCTTGCAGGGCGACAGTTCCGATGAGTCACCAGTAGCTGGGGCACTTTTTCCGTCCGTCGCTATTGCCAACTGCTTTCCTTCGGTGGACTGGCTGCTTGCTAGTGCTTGAACGAATACGAATGATGAGAAAAACCGAACGACCAATATTCATATACGAGAAAGCACTACTATCGCTCTCTCGCTCGTTTTCGTGCCATTCCTGCGCCTTTCCTTTCCGTTCGGCTACCAATACTAGCATAACCAAAACGAAATTCTGTCTTTCCATCGCCTTCAATCTAGTGGCCAGTGCTAGCAAACTTGCATGTTCAGTTTTTCAATAACAACATTCAAACAATATTTTCAAAGAATGTTGCAGATTTGAAAAGAAGGAAGGAAAAGATTTTCACAAATTTAAATTCTTTCGTGTTATTTGTTAGCGCTGATAAAGGCTATTTAGTTTGCTACTAGCAAGGAGCTGCACAAACAAATCGATTTATGCAGTTAATCAACGGAGGCTGCCAAAAAGTTCGAATAAAAGCATGCGACTAGTGTACTTTGCACGTTCTATATTTTATCAATACTAGAGAGGATCAATAAAATAATTCAAATTGTTATAGCGACATGCAATTGTGGCAACACTGGCCATGAGATGGTGGAACACGCACATTCGTTTTAGTTATGATGGTAGTAGCAGCAGAAAGGAATGGAAAAGCAGTGCACGAAAACGAGCGAGAGAAGATAATTTAAATTCTCTTTCTTTCTTTCCACACATCGTATTTCTTATATTGCTTTCTGAAAATTATTTGTTATACACCATAAAATGTAAATTTCAGTTTAACTCTTATTAGAACACAATTAATTGGTCCTGTAAAGAACCGTTTATTGTTTTATTGCGGGAGCATAATTCAGACGCACTCCCCGCGGACACGGTGAGCTAGAAAGCACTATTTTGCATTCTCGAACAAACCGACCAAGTAGGCATCGTTGGCTTCTCGGGGCATCATTACGACTGAGCTTTGTAAGCGTAGCTCGACTTTGCAGTCCTGCACAATCTCACGACCCAGACGCTGGAACGATAGCCTACTCTGTTGCCCTTTAGTTGGGGCGAAATTCTTGCAGGGCGACAGTTCCTGATCGGGTTGCGATGAGTCACCAGTAGCTGGGGCACTTTTTCCGCCGTCGTCATCGCCGACTGCTTTTCTTCGGTGGACTGGCTGCTTGCTAGTGCTTGGACGAATACGAATGATGAGAAAAACCGACCGACAGATATTTATATAATCGCGCTAATATGCACTACTATCGCTTTCTCCCTCGTTCTCGTGCCGTGCATGAGCCTTTCCTTTCCGTCCGGCTTCTAATGGCCTAACCAAAGGAATATGCCGTCTTTCCCCCACCAAGTGCTCTCGTCAAGCAACCCAATGCGAATAACCATACGAACAAACATGTAGTGGACCTATATATAAACTTTTCATTATTTTATTGTTCGGTTGGTCTACCATAACGACGGCTCTGTGCGGGATGGGCTGAAAATTTTCACTTTTCCGAGTCGTTTTCGAAAGATTTTTCAAAACACATTTTTTTGTTATTAGTACATGTTATACATACTTCAAATTTTAATACAGCATAGAGGAACAAATTTTCAACAAATTGGCCTAAAAATCAAATCATTCTGTTAAGTATGATAAAAGTTATTAACGTTCAAAATCTGACGCGGCGCCGCAGCCGATATTTTGAAACGGGACCCCTATATTGAAACCTTAAATGTATTCTACATTAATAATCTTATTACCTGTGGAAAATATTTAGTCTTCCATGACGGTGAAACGTGCAAAGTTTTATCGGAATCTAAGATGGTCGGTCCCGATTTTAATGATTTTCGGATGGATCTTCGTGGAATTCCTCAATAGATTTTTTGAGTAAAACAAAGATTAAATATAACTGGATTATCTACACACTCAAATTAGATTTCCCAGTTCGGTAATTCTTTTGACGAAAGTTTCGGTAAAAATCAAGAGATAACCGATGTTCGGTTAACTTGATTTATTTGACAGAAAATACGTTAAATTTTACCGAACAGTTTGTTATATACAAACGGTTTTACCATAAACTGTTATTGAAAATTCAATTCATTCGG
This sequence comes from Topomyia yanbarensis, assembly GCF_030247195.1. Lineage (NCBI taxonomy): Eukaryota > Metazoa > Arthropoda > Insecta > Diptera > Culicidae > Topomyia > Topomyia yanbarensis. The sequence continues at coordinate 77,383,787 of NC_080670.1, forward strand.
TAATATCGTATTATTCCCGTATCCGGTATAAAAATACCGAACGTAAGGTAAAATTATCTCTCCATTACTGAATTTCGGTACATTATGTTATTCCTGAAAATTAACTGTCAAATCGCGGCCATTTGTAACTTTATGAAGTGTTTGTAGAAAGTTTTTTGTTTATTCTTTTGTGGTCGTGCCCGTAAATAAAATATAATCTTTTAAGGAAATTTCCGGTAAGCATTTCTTTAGCTCAAACGCAATGCATTGGAACGCCAGCTATAGCGACCGTTGAAATCAATCCATTATACATACGCTACCGCTGCCATTCCGATGCATTGCGGTGCATAGATCTTCATTATTCGCAGTTAAAAATCTTCCAGGTTCTTTTTACTATCGAATAGCTGGTTTCCATTTTTCGATTGAAGTGTCATTCAAGCTACAATAAAAGTATAAAAGTTATACATTTTTTATAATTAAATCCGAACCATTTTTTAATAATTGAGTTGAATTCAAAACAATGAATGTACCGAAAACGTCCGGTAACATTTGTATTTGTAAAATTACAACTATTCGGTCGTTTTTGACAGATCCGAAAAAATCTTAATTATCGAACGCTCTGTAATTAGTTCAATTACCGAACTGATTACCGAAGTTCAGCTGTTGAACGTTCGGTAAAAAAATTGCCGAATAGTGCGAATATTTCTAAGTGTGTACAAACTAGTAGCAAACGTCCATTGTTGGTATTTCTATCAGAAACGCACATAGTTGATGCTGATGCATTTGATCAGTATACTTTTTTGTCTATCCCATTCCAGACATACTGGTGGAGTTGCTATTTACGCCAAAGAATCGAGTAAATTCAATGTTTGGTTAAACGAAGTGCTTGACAACAATTGGGTATATCAGTTAAAAAAGGCATGCAGATGGGAAATTTTGCAGTAGTATACCATTCCCCTAGTTCGAGCGATCGGTTTTTAGATTTTTTTTAAAAAATGGGAGAATTTTGTTGATTTAAACATAGTTTGCTTAGGATGTGAACCATTTGGTGAAAATTTTAACTTTTAGTTAAAATCTGACACTTCAACAGTTATTTGCAAAATAAACCTATTCTGGAGCATGGTTAAAATTGACAGAGCGCTAGTTAAATTGGACAAGCTTGATAGTTAAAATTTTGCCCATGATGCAGAATAAAAAAGTGGAAACATTTCCTATACCTAATTGAGGTTATCAATATTTTTCAATACAAAATTAAGCTGAATATCTTGACCAAGTATAAGTCTTCGTTAAAAAAATCAAATTTGTACTCTGTATTCCTAGTTTTCAGATAGCTGTAATTTTTACTCTTTATTGAAAGTCTTGTCCTCCATCTTGTAAATAGAACTGTATCCCTAGTCTGTGAAATTTCTCATAAATATTTGTTCCCTCTTTTGTGTACTAAACTATATTGTTAAATTTAAGATAACTGTAAAATATTTCGTAGAATATTATTACCTCTTGTATATCAAACTTAATCCCTTGTTTTAAATTTTTTCATAAAAAAATCTATTGGCCATCTCTTGTATATAGAATCTTATTTCTAGTCTTAAGATAGCTGTAAACTTTTTTTCTTCATCATTGTAACCTCCTAGTTTTAAGATATCCTAAATGTAAAAATAAAAGAATTTGGCACCGCCAAGCTAACGCATTTGTGCCTATCAAATAAACGAAATGAATAAAAAAATACAAAATTAAGGGATAAAGATGGAAACGATAACGTGTTGCGTTAAGATTTGTTTGGGTTATTTCATGATGTGGATGTTTACTTTTCGTGGCTATGACTGTCATACTTAATGTAGTAAGAAAAAAACTAATTTTAAAATATCGACAAATGTTCACACCTCTACCAACTTGTGGTCATCGCAGCTGTCAATTCTAAATAACTATCCATATGTCAACTTTTGAAATGGTTCGCTCTCTCAGTTAAATTTTTCCATTCAAGAGAAAATAACTTTCAAACTGTCAAATTTTAACTAACTTTTTTTAAATAACTATCCATATGTCAACTTTTGAAATGGTTCGCTCTCTCAGTTAAATTTTTCCATTCAAGAGAAAATAACTTTCAAACTGTCAAATTTTAACTAAAAGTTAAAAAAATCGCCAAATGATTCACAAACTTAAATCACCGAAATTCTCCCACCAATATAATTTCGGGTAATTTCAATATTGATTGACTCAGTGATCAAAGTTCGAATCAAGTTAAGGCGCTTGGCTGTGTTTTTTTTTATTTCAAGCAAACGGTTAGTGAGTTTACAAGAATTTCCACACACAGTAGAACATTGATAGATCACGTGTATTCTAATTTTGATGGGGTTCATTTGTATGTAGAGGCAGATTGTAAAATTTAAGACCTTGAGACTATTTCAATTATGCTAGAGAATGGACCTAACCGTGAAGAAAATAAAGCTAAAATAAAGTGCTGAAAAAGATATTCTAAACAAAAGATTTCGTGGAAAATAGCTGAAACGCCCAACTACGCCACTCGATGATCAATACAAACAATGAGTATCCATTCACCGATCGCTTGTTATTGCTCATCTTCTGTCCGACTAACAGTTTATAAATGAAAATTTTAGTAATTTTTAATGAGGTTCTATTTATATGAAAGTCTACATGTAATACCGGATAAACTAATTAATCCAACTAACATTGTGACGAAACCTTATACCACTGAACATATGTATTATTTGTATAATATTATTATGAAAATATTCTCAATTTGATCACTTGAGTGGAATTACGGGTGATTCTTTCAAATAGATAGCTACCCTAATAAAAAATATACACGAACCTTAACCCATATAGTCAAACGACTACACATATTGTTTGGATGATACCCTGAACAGGTCGTTAGGCTCTTGAATCATACGATCTTTATTAGGGTATTATTTGGGTGTTTTTTCATCGTTTCTCATAAATAATCACCCTGGTTCTTGTAACGAATTGGGTTTTTTTAGAGGAATCATCGTCCATGACATTGGCGATGATATTTACCATACGATACTTATAAATACTTTTGCATAAGATTTTTTTTCGTTGGCATTCCTCTGTCAAAAGATAGATCTAGGTCAGCTATTGCAAATCTAAATCGGGCCCAAGGTTTTCAAAGCATGTTTATCAAACATACTATGTCAAAACACCAAACTTCCATGATACATACCTAGAGCCCATGAAAGTTCATTCATCGAATGTGGCATCCTACCTCACTGTGGCCTAGGTAACTTTAGAGTCGATCCGTAGTTCGATTCGGGATACCGTAAAATGGGGCAACATTGATCACTTTTTCAAACAATTTTCGAATAACTTTCGTGATATCAATTAGATGTAATTGTTTGTATTTTTAAAGCAGGCGCTAATATTCATAGATTCAAATTGTTAGGTGATTTATTTTGTTTTAGTGTAAAAATATAATTTTATTTTGAATTTACAATCTTTGCTCTCTGGGTAACTTTTAATTACATTTTCAGTATACGACACCACCGTATCGAACGTGGTCGTTCTCAATACGATTCACATTGACATAATGGATTACATTCTGCCAGCGAGCTGTACAGACACGGAGTTCCGCGCTATGTGGGTCGAGTTCGAATGGGAGAACAAGGTATCGGTGAATACAACGTTGACTGATTTGCACGAGTATCTGAAAATGTTAGTCAAATCCACCAACATGAAATGTCTCACGCCAGAAAAAGCTCTCTCAGGGCAGTGTGGATTCATGGCTGCTAATATGTATGCAAGGTTTGTCAGTGACAATAGGGTATTTTACATCGACATTCAATATGTGCACTCTGATTTCCAGATCAATTTTTGGAGAGGACGCTTTAGCCAACTTAAGTATTGAGAAACCCTCACGCGCGGATGCCCCAGTGACTGGGCATATAAGGATACGCGCTAAAAGCCAAGTACTATTTATTCAATCGTTTTCAATTTTGATATTCTAGTTTTTTTTATTTTACACAGGGAATGGCGCTTAGTTTGGGCGATAAAATCAACCACACGCAGAAGTGTCTACAGGAGAAATTAGTTGCTGCTTGAAATGATCATCTATTCAACAAAAGTTTTTGTTTTATTTTTTCATGTTATTTCATCTAAAGAATGTAATCGTTAAAATTCATTTGCATCGTTGGCTAATGTGGTATATGGAAAATTTCATTCCTATACAACCGTATTTAGATTAACTATCTGACAAACAAGATATGAAAGCTAAAAACAATAATAATGAATATTAGTCTTTGTTGTAGGAGTTCTGCCGTGCTGAATTGAAGCACGAAGAACTTCGAAATAATATTCGATATTTGAATGTGGAAACAATACGCAAGGACAACATTCCTATAAATACATTTCACCACAAGATGTTTGTTATTATTTTAACTTGGAAACTTTAACAAAAATGCGAAAGTATCGTTCTAACATGGGACAAAATGAGCATCATGCGATAATCTATGAGTTGCAGTCTAGGGTGTGCTATTTTCGCGAACATTCGATTGGCGCTTTCGAATAAACGTGTTTTGCTTTTCTAGTGAAACTATTTCTTGTATTTTTTCTGTGGAAGTGTAATTGAGGGTGAATGGCGTGTGCGTTTTGGGGAAGTCAGTCGGATGACAGAAAACGCATAGACGAAACGCTGAACTGTCAAAATGATAGACCGTCCTATTGACTAATCCATGTGCAGTTGTGTTAGTGCGAGATTGAGGTTAAATCGGGTGGAATTTTCGCCAAATGAGGTTAAATCAGATGGAGAATTGAAAACATAGCGTTATATGCATGTTGTCTATACACATTGCAACTGTGTTGGTGTCCTAGACGTCAAATAAGTCAATTCGTAAAAGTCGATATCAGGACACAGATTTTTCGTTAGGGTCTAAGTCGCAACTCGCAATTAAAGACGCTGAATTACTGAATAAAGACTCGCCATATTATCCCAACTAAATAAAATGATTTGACAACATTATTTTCTGCAAACTAGCACCACTGTCACAGCGTTAACCTTCCGGCAGTTGCGCTGGTGCACTGAGTGCACGCTGCTCTGAAAATCTAGCGAAATCGTCTTGGGGCACCAGCGGCTGCTCGTTCAGTGGGTCATAAGCGCGACTTCCGGAGGGTTAACTTCAGTTGACTCGTATACTACAGTTACCGCAGAGTTGCAACGTCAATAATTTTTTTATCATGAAGTGCTGTGTGAAGTTTTGTACCAATAAAACTACCGCCGGCTTTAAAAATATTGATTTTTTTCGCTTCCCGGTAAACTATTTCGTGCGGAATGGGTCCGGTTCTGTGGTTTACCGGAAAATTACAACATTACGGATAGCTGCAATGGTTGAAGCAACTTTTAGTAGGCACCGTAATGATAAAAATTATATGTTTTACCTTGCCTTAGAGATTCGATTCAGAAATTTATTCAAAATATTTTAACTCACTATCACAATACTTTCCAAAATTCATTCATCAGATTGCAACATTTGACAAGTCTTCTGCTCGATTGGAATGGCATTGACAGGTCTCGTGCTCGATTGGAATGATACTGGCAGATAAATGGTAAACAAACGATTGAAGTGTGGAGTCTTTATCCAGAGGGATTCAGCGTCGTTACTTGCAATGTAATCAAATGGAGAAAAAATCAGTTAAAGCATGAAGCATCTATGGTTAAACCCTGGATGGGAGAAATAAATGTGAATGTCATAGCCAGCCAGAACAGAACTGTTACTCCGACCCACAAAAAAGTGAACATCGAGGAAACAAGAGTATTATTATCCTATTCTTGTTTGAAAATGTTTCCGAATAATTAGTTTCCTTGATTTTTTGTCTAGATTGGGCGAAGTAGTAAATATTAGTTTAGTTTAGTTTTTCTGTGATTTTAATATCTGATGGCGCTTACCGGGACCCTACGTTGTGTTGATTTTCAATCCTCACCAGAATCGTTCCGACGTAGTGATGGCAGCAATTGGGATCGTCACCCTAGTTGCAACAGTCCAGTTGCACTCACCCGGCACACCATCGGGTCGGTGCAGAAGAAATAGCGTAGATCGCACTAGCAGCAACCAAAGCCGAGAAGCGCAAAACGGCGGACTGGGCACTTCGGTATGTAGGAACAAACGTTCAACTTGGAATTTATATGCACAAAGAACTTTGCATTGAACCACAATTTATTTCCCACACTTTCGACTTAGTACACTAAATTATCGGTCACAGAAAATTTTATTCCTTATCACATGCAGGTTTAACGAAGACTGTCTGATGATCCCGACCGAATGGATGCACGAAGGCGATGATCGCAAACCGGGTTGCCAGAAGGGCTATAAAAACTGGCATAACTCTACGGCCGTTAGCACCATTAGCATGTGAAACGCAATGCTGCGTATTACGGCTGCCAACATTTCAGTACGGTACAACATACTCGCCGCCTTGAACGATTGTGTTCAACATAATAAACGTAAACAATAAACATTATAACTTATAGCTAGGCAAAATAAATTTTCACTTCTTATAAACTAACACTTTTTTTCTAATTTTCAGCTTATTCTAGTGTTGTATCCGGACTCCGTTGGGCCGGTTGTGGGTTGTTGGCCATCGTTAAACATTCTTCTGCTTCTGGGGCTGTCGTTGTGCACGGTAACAGACAGATTTTTGTAATCGGTCGAATGATGATACCGCGGTCAGTACGAAGTGATACAACTCGCGTAAGTTGATCCTTTCCTGGCAGGACTGATTCGATGCGAGCGAGTGGCCAACGAATTGGTGGTTGCAGATCGTCAACGATGATGACTAGTTTGCCAGGGATAATTTCGTCGTTCCGTATCCATCGTCTCGTGTCTTTTTGTAGCTCCTGTAGGTACTCTTTTCGCCAATGGATCCAAAATTGCTGTACATGCATCTGCGGCTTTTGGTAGTGGTCGAGTCGGTTCGCAGGTATGTTCGGTAGGTCTGGGTCGGGCAGGGCATGCATCGATGATCCGATGCGGAAGTGGGCAGGTGTCAAAGCGGCTAAATCATTAGGGTCTTCTGTCATTGGAAGCAACGGTCGCGAGTTCATAATTGCTTCGATTTGGGTAAGAATCGTGGACATTTCCTCGAACGACAGTCGACTTGAACCCAGCTGTCGGAACAAGTGTTTTTTCGCTACCTTTACGGCCGCCTCCCACAAACCGCCAACGTGGGGGCTTTAGGGGGTATCAAGTGCCAGGTAATTCCTTCTGCGGTGCAGGCAGAGGATATTTCTTCCTGCTGGGAACGATTTTGAAGCATGGTAAATAGTCCAGTCAGTTCGTTCTTAGCCCCTTCAAAATTCTTCCCGTTATCCGAATGAATGTGTGCCGGCCGGCCACGCCGGGCAATAAATCTTCGTAAAGAACATAAGGAGCCTTGGGTGGACAAATCGCTAACCAATTCTAGGTGAACTGCTTTGGTCGCGAAGCACACGAAGAGGCACAGGTAGGCTTTAGCAGGTGCGGCACGTTTGTGAATTGGTCGAAGGTACAATGGACCCGCATAATCCACACCTGTGACACTGAATGGATGACTGGGTATGACTCTTGGGCTGGCAGTTGACCAATTTGCTGCTGGGCAGGTACCGGATTGAGGCGTGTGCAACGAAAACAATTTCTGACGATGCTGCGTACTAGTTTACGGCCTCTGGGTGGCCAGAATTCCTCTCGAATCGCTGTCAGCAGTAGACGCCCGCCGCCGTGGAATAGTTTCCGGTGAAAATCTTCGACGATGAGGCGAGTTAGCGGATGATTGGTAGGAATTAAAGTGGGGTGCTTTGCTTGGTAGGGTAATTGCGACAGATTCAAACGACCTCCCACCCTCAACACTCTCTCTGGGTCTATAAATGGGCTCATCAAGTGAAGGGGGGAACGCTTCGAAACTGAATTGCCGTCCTCCAATTGTTTTATTTCCGCAGCAAAATCGTCGTGTTGAGCCAAACGAATGAGAAGCGTTTTTGATTTTGATAGTTCGTCGACGGTAAGCGATCGGTCGACGGGAGTCGATGGGGGCTGCGTGCGCACTTTGGCTCGGGTATTGGTGACGAATTTGATGCAATATCCTATGATGCGAAGAAGGCGATTGTAAGATGACCATCGTAGAAACCAGGGGTGCACTGTAGGTGTTACTTGAGCGACAACGACGGTTGTTTTTATTTCCAGTTCTTCTTCTAGGACACCTGGGGGTATCGAATTGGGCCAATTTTGCAGGGAACGTGTCAACCAACTAGGACTGTCAGTCCACAAATTGCTTTTGAGGAAATCTTCGACAGACATACCGCGCGAAACCAGACCAGCTGGATTTACTCCTCCAGGAACGTGTTTCCATTGGCATCCGTGTATGTACTGCTGGATTTCTGACACTCTGTTGGCAACGAACGTGGGTCATACGTTTGGTGGAGATCGTAGCCACTGTAGAGTGACAGCTGAGTCGGACCAGAAATAGGATGATATTACGTTGACGTCGATGGCCTTTTTGATGTGGGTGTGCAAATGAGCAGCTAGCACGGCAGCACACAGTTCCAATCGAGCGATGCTGATTCGCTTCAGTGGGGCGACGCGTGACTTTGAAGCCAAAAGCTGGATCCTCACTCTTCCTTGTCTATCTTCACAGAGAGTGTACGTGCATGCACCATATGCGGATTGGGAAGCATCTGCAAAGGTGTGCAGTTAAATAGATTAACCGGGTAAGAAGGCATACCTGTCTACGCGGTGTTCTGAAATCTTTGCCAGTTCTCGATTGTAGCTTTCCCACTTGGACTTGATGGGTTCTGGTACAGGATCATCCCAGCCGCAGGATAGAAGCCATAATTCCTGCATCAGAATTTTAGCTCGGACGACGACAGGGGCGATTAATCCAAGAGGGTCGAATAGCCGTGCTATGTCGGAGAGAATCGCCCGCTTTGTCGGGTGTTCATCGCTGTGTCGAATCTGTGAGTCGAAACGAAGGAAATCAGCTTCGGGCTCCCAACTAATTCCCAATGCCTTAATGGTTTCATTTGGACAAAAGTGCAAAGCGGATTGCATGGTAATCTGATCATCGGTGAGACCTTGCAGAACTTCGAGCCGGTTAGAGGTCCATTTGCGTAGTGCGAATCCTCCTTTTTTCCAATAGTTCAGCGAGCTCTATGCGAAGACGGATTGCTTCTTTCACGGTTTGAGCTCCACCAATAAAATCGTCCACGTAGAAACCCTTTCTAAGTGCTGGGCCAGCTGCAGTGAATGTTCGACCTATATCTTCTGCCAGTTGCTGGAGAGTTCGTGTTGCCAGGTAAGAGGATGGACCGAGACCATACGTAACAGTAAGCAGTTCGTATGTCTGGACTGGAGATTGGTCTGAAAATCGCCAAAGGATGCGCTGCAAAGAAGAATCGTGGGGGTGAACAAGTACCTGTCGGTACATTTTAGCTATGTCACCGACCAGGGCAATTGGAAAGGTTCGAAACCGCAAGATGATGGTCAAAAGATCGTCTTGTACCACAGGACCCACGCAAAGAGCTTCGTTTAGAGAGAGACCGGTAGAAGTTTTGGCCGAGCCGTCAAATACGACCCGAACCTTGGTCGTCGTACTTGCTTCCTTAATTACGGGGTGGTGGAGCAGATAGTAGGCTTGAGAGTGGTGTTTGTCGTCCGCTTCGACCAGCCGCATATGGCCGAGGGAGAGGTACTCTCGCATAAATAAATGGTATTCATCTTTAAGGTTTGGGTCTCGTTCCAAACGCCTTTCAAGTAGTCCGAAACGGCGTTGTGCAGTGCTCTTCGACTCTCCTAGCATAACGTTAAAGTCTGGTTTACGGGGATACCGAACGATGTATCGTCCAGTAGGATCACGGGATACGGTTGATTGATAAAACGATTCACAATGCCTTTCTTCAACAGAGTAGTTGTCCTTGGTAGTCAGCTCTTCAGTTTTCCAGAAACGCTCTAGACTGTCCTCCAAAGAAATCATCGAAACAACCATAGAGGTGGGTGACGTCACTTGTATAGGGGAATTTTGGTTTGTCGACCCAGCAACAATCCAGCCGAAGACACTGTCCACCAGTAGAGGAAGGTTTCGGCCCAGCTGCAGGCGTGCAGCACTCGGGAAGAACGAGTAGAAATGTTTGGCACCTAGCACCATGTCGATTGGCTGACTCTCGTTGAAAGATGGATCTGCAAGAAATAAGTCCTTCGGAACGTGCCATTCTTTTGTTGATATGGTTTGCGATGGAAGGTTCGCCGTTACTTTGTCCATCACCAGAAAGTCGACGCTGCACGAAAAATCATCCTTTCTAGAAAAAAACATGAGCAAAAACGGATTCACGTACCGGCTTTGAAAGTTGTCCGGCCCCTTGTACTGTGACGTTCACATTCTGCCTTCGAAGGTGAAGAATATGAGCCATACGTTCTGTGATGAGGTTCGGTTCCGATGCGCTGTCGAGAAGCGCGCGCTAGATGCTCTTCACCGTACGCATCGATCACCTTAACGATCACAGTGAGAAGGAACACGTTCTCACGGTACTGCTGGACAGTGGCACTGCCTTCAGTTTGCGGGATGCTCTCAGTAGCAGCAACTGTTGATTGCGTAGACGGTTGTGCTGCAGAAGACCCACTAGGCTGCGAAGAAGTCGAAGCGGTTATAGCTGGAGCGGTATATGTACCCTCATTGTTGAATCGATTGGAACCGTCGGGCTGCTCAGAGTGGAGAAGAGTGTGATGGCGACGACTGCACTTACGGCAGTTGAAATTGGATGGACAATTGCGGGCTATGTGATCACCTTTCATACAGTTGTGACACAGACGTTTTGATTTCACAAGCTGCTGACGTTCACTCGGCGAAAGTCGGTTAAAATGCTGACATCTCATCAGTAAATGGGACTGGTTACAGAGGACACATTTCTCACCAACATGTGTTACTGGGGAACTCGATGTGGAGGCACAAGAAGAGAGACGAAGCTGTGAATGGAATGTTCTCTTCGACGAATGAGCTGGTGGACCAGAAGCGGAATGCGTATCAGCAGTTTGATGGTTGACTGAGATCGATTCCAGTACTCGAGTTCTTCGTTGCAAAAAATCTATGAGACAAGTGTAATCCAAATTGTCGACGGTAGATGCATGGTCTTCCCATGCCTTCAAAGAGTCATCGTGCAGACGCGTGCATAGCAGATGCTCCAAAATGTTACTCCAGGCGTCGGTTGGTTCTTCCAGTTGTCGAAGAATCTTGGTGTGACGTTCAAATTCATCCACCAACCCGTGAAGCGCAGCAGCAGACTCCTTTTTCATCCTCGGAATGTCCAACAGTGCCTGCAAGTGACGCTTCTTCAGCAAATAATCGTTGGAATACCTGCTTTCTAAAGTTTGCCAAGCTAAAGAATAGTTCGCAGAGCTGATACCGATGGATTCAATCAACTGAGCAGCTTCCCCCTTGACAGCTGCCCTCAAATAGTGGAATTTCTGAATATCCGGGACCTCAGAATTTGAATGAATCAATGCCAAGAAAGTATCGTGGAATGCAAGCCATTGCATGTAATCACCATCGAACTCAGGCAACGAAATTGTTGGCAGCTTGATGCCAGAGCGAGTGGAGGATACACGAGAGGGTTGAGGGCTCCGATCGTTAGGAAGAGGAGACAATTTTGAAATAAGACATGCTTTTATTTTAAAGAGCCGGGGCTCGAAATCAGCACGCACAGTAGCATGCTCGACCTTACCATCTTCGTTGGTTTCGTTGTCCTCCAGTTCCGCTTGAACGGTCTCCAAATTATTCCAAATTCCGTTCAGGTACTCCAACCTCAAAGGTACCTGCGATTCGTCACGAAGAGCGTCGTACTCCACAGCAAAAACCTCTGCTCGACCCAGAGCAGCAAGCAGTGTAGCTATCCGTGACAGCAGCTGGCTTCTATTGTCGACCTCCGCCATCTCGAATAGCGGGAATCAGGAACGTGGCCAACCAGGAACAGTAGATCGACCTGCACAATGAAAGACCACAGTAGAGCCACAGGAGGGGTGGTAAATACTTGGAAAGAGATAAATATACAAGGCACATACTTGCCTTTTCCAAGGCAAGTATGTGCCTTGTATATTTATTCAGCCAACAGGAACAGTACAGTACCGTCCGCACTGGTAGGTGAGATGATGATCCGAAGCAGCGCTCAAAAAACCGGCGAAAACTCACAGCAATATCCAGTTAGCAGCAACAGCAAATAATTCGGTTCCGCAAAGATGAAATTACGTTGAAAACCACGGCTAGGAACGCCACAGAAGTGTGAAGATGCCACTGCAGCAACAGTACAGCTCAGCAGGCGGATTCACCACGGCTAGGGACGCCACAGTGAACAATGGTCCTATTCTAATCCAGATCGTTGAACAATGGCGCTTTGTGGCCAACACTATGGCGCTTTGTGGCCAGCACAATGCCAATTCCGCGATCAATTGAAGCGATTGTTGATCCGGAACAATACGAATCGCGCATGCAATAAAGAAAAGGAAATCTAAAGGGCACCTGCGATACCCGCAACACAGATTGGACAAGTAATTACCTTGTATCCAATTAAATCGAGCCTTGGATTTAATTTTGGCAGCAGCATGCGATGATCCAAAACTTTCCTTCCCTTGGTCAAGGGAATCAAAATGGCGACGTCCAGTGAAAGGCTCCGCACGTGGTCCGAAACAAATCCTGGTCACGGCACCAAAATTATGATGGCGATTACCGGGACCCTACGTTGTGTTGATTTTCAATCCTCACCAGAATCGTTCCGACGTAGTGATGGCAGCAATTGGGATCGTCATCCTAGTTGCAACAGTCCAGTTGCACTCACCCGGCACACCATCGGGTCGGTGCAGAAGAAATAGCGTAGATCGCACTAGCAGCAACCAAAGCCGCGAAGCGCAAAACGGCGGACATGGCACTTCGATATATAGGAACAAACGTTAAACTTGGAATTTATATGCACAAAGAACTTTGCATTGAAGCACAATTTATTTCCCACACTTTCGACTTAGTACACTAAATTATCGGTCACAGAAAATTTTATTCCTTATCACATGCAGGTTTAACGAAGACTGTCTGATGATCCCGACCGAATGGATGCACGAAGGCGATGATCGCAAACCGGGTTGCCAGAAGGGCTATAGAAACTGGCATAACTCTACGGCCGTTAGCACCATTAGCATGTGAAACGCAATGCTGCGTATTACGGTTGCCAACATTTCAGTACGGTACAACAATATCATATTCACATTAGCCAGATTTTTCGGTAATCCGTACTGTCATCATAAAATAAATTGTATTTCTATGTATTCAATGATAAATAAGAATTTGGATGCGTTCAAGAGTTTCGAGCATCGTTTTAAGAAAATATTGAGATCTTGCTATAATTTAAAATATTAAAAACGCTAATTTTATATGAAAATTTCAAATAATTTTTACAGAACGACTGGTTTTGAATATAGAGAGGAAATGGTCACTATAAAAAACAGCTAGTGGGAGGATTCAACTAAAGCGTCTTTTTCGCTTGGATTTTTATAAATCTTAATAAGTCTTTATGGTGTTTGAATTATGTAATTAGTCTGTATCGTGGTTTTAAAGCTCAATGAGCTACGCCCAACAAATATTTTATCCTCGTTTTGAAACCAGTTATGGAAATGAGACGGCGCTCCAAATGTTCTCTACTCTAAGAAATGGGTATGTAAAATCCAAAAAAATGTTTTGTGACGTGTGGGTTTTTTGGTAGTTCAAAAATACTTTTTGGTTTAAACTAATTAATATCATTCCTATATTTAAAACATGAGAATGAAAATCTATTTTCATATATACATATATATACAGGGTGTTCATGGTTAAGAATCTCTCGGGGGGTGATAGACTGCTCTATTTGGAGAAAAAAATTGTTCTACTCATACCTCTAAATCTCAACCGTTACAGAGTTATTGAACTTTTTGTGTAAAAAACTTATTTGTCTTAAAATACCTCTAACTTTAAAAGTATACTTTGTATTTTAAATATTTCAGTTCCATTTGAAAGGTGAGAAAATTTCCTATTGAATGGTGTTCTCATATCTTTTAAGTAATTAGTTTTAATTACCTTTTAGCTGTAAAGTAGTTAAAAGTTAGTGTTTTTGAGAAGGTTTTTGCTAATTTTCTCAAAATAATGAAGTATGATTATAGCAATATCCATTATCCAAAAGTTGGGTTTTAGGACGATTCATAATTTGTTTTTGGACGTCATATTTCTATCTCTTCTCATTTCTTTGTAATTTCATTACTATACTTTTCCTGTAACCGACTTACAAGTGCTTAAAAGACTCTAATCTAAAAAATATGCTTTATATCGTTATTTATACGATTTTATTGGAAAGCTGAGAAAATGTCCTATCAGTGTATGTACAAATATCTTTTAGTTAAGTGTACTAAATGATTTTTTACTAACGAAATAACTCAAAATTTGTGTTTTTTGGAGAGTTTTTTAATTATTCTAATTATTAATCAACAAAATTTATCGTTACTATTGTTCATTTGATGCCCCTTAATGTTCTCTATAACTTTTTATTTGACACTTTGTCTATATCTTTTTTCATTTTGCTGCTATTTAATAGTTAACGCAGCATGAGCTCGCCACAAATGTAGTGGGTTCGAAATCGTTATTTTTGCATATGAAACGATGTGATAAAAACGATTTTGCGTCGAAACCAAAAGAGATAATTGAATGGAGTCAAAGAAAGAACTGTAGAACTTGCTGAGATGCATTATTTCCATGATAATAATGGTGATGTTTATTATTTACTATTTTAAGAAAATTAACGAAATGCTAATAATAGCACTAACTTTAAACTAATTTACTTTTAAAAGAATACTAAATTCACTTAACTGAAAGGTATTAATACATTTTTCACTGTAAAATTTTCCTGGCTGCCATAATTTTTCAATTAGAGTAGGTACTAGTGAAAATGAGATAAAATATCCAAGTTGAATAACCCAAAACCGTGAAAATAAGAAAAGGTAAGTGTATCATGTCAAAGAACGAATTAAGCAGCTCATCAAGACTAACAATCTGAATTATTAAAATGATGAGGTTAACTATTAGGATTTTCAAGAAATGAACGAAAAATCGTTTAAAATTGTTTAATTTTCAATAAATTACTTTGAAAAGGCTACTTAAACTCATTAGCTGAAACTTGTGAGGGCATCACTCAATGCGAAATTTTCTCACCTTTCGAATGGAACTAAAACATTTACAATACAAATTATACTTTTAAAGTTAGAGGTATTTTAAGACAAATAAGTTATTTGCACAAAAAGTTCAATAACTCTGTAACGGTTGAGATTTGATGGTATGTGTAGAACAATTTTTTTCTCCAAATATGGCAGTCTATCACCCCCCCCCCGAGAGATTTTTAACCATGAACCAAACACCCCGTATATATATATATATATATATATATATATATATATATATATATATATATATATATATATATATATATATATATATATATATATATATATATATATATATATATATATATATATATATATATATATATATATATATATACGAAAAAAGTGGTCCGAATCGTGAAAAAAGTTACCGTCCAATCTCGCTTTATTATCAGAACACTCGTGGAATCCGGACGAAGACAAATTTGTTACTATTAAATATTTCTCAGTGCGATTATGACGTTATTGCCTTTACTGAAACTTGGCTGAATAACGACGTTTCAAACTCTGAGCTAGCTCTGAACTATACTATTTACCGTTGTGATAGAAACCCCCAAACCAGCCAGCACAGACGAGGAGGGGGGGTCCTGATAGCAGTAAAAAACGGCCTTCGGAGCTCTGTTATTTGTATTGCTGACTGTGATCAATTGGAGCAAATTATCGTTCGCATCTCATCACCAAACTTTGATATGATAGTGTGCTGTATATATCTGCCGCCCAACAGTGAGCCCCTGTTGTACGAGCTACATGCTATATGTGTGAAAAAATTAATTGATCTTGCGGGTGATCGTGGTGTGGTTTTGACTGTTGGGGATTATAATCTCCCTCAATTACGTTGGATGTCGGATGAAAATTTGAACTGTATGCTACCGGTAAATGCTTCGTCTGAACAGGAAATATCCCTGGTTGAGTCAGTTATGGCCAACGGAATGTCTCAGATAAACGATTTCGAAAACGTAAACGCGAAACTTCTTGACTTAGCGTTCATTAGTGACACTGATTGCGTTGAATTGTGTGAGCCACCGTTACCATTGCTAAAGATCGATCAACATCACCGGCCTTTTATCTTGCTATTCGAGCTTGACGTTATTAAGCAAAACGCTCCTGGTATTGTTGTTGATTCCCCTGGCTTTGATTTTACTCGCTGTGATTTCGAGAGGCTCAACACATTGTTCGCCGAAGTTCATTGGGAGGAATTTCTTGTTGGTTGCAGTGTTAATGAAGCTGTGACAAATATGTATGACAAAATGTATGCTATATTTCGTGATGTTGTTCCTGTGAAGCGACCTCGTCGTCCGCGTGGTAAAAAGCAGCCTTGGTGGAATAATGAGCTACAGAATCTACGGAACCGTCTTCGCAAGGTTAGGAAACGATACTTTCGCTGGAGAGATGATCGGCACAAAGCTGAGCTGCATGCCATTGAGAGCGAATATAACTCTTTGCTTGCGCATTGCTTTCGATGCTATATTCATCGCACGGAGGAGAACCTGAAGCAGGACCCCAATTCATTTTGGTCATTTGTAAGAAGCCGTAAGCAGTCGTCCGGAATCCCACAACGTGTTAGTTACAACGCAATTACAGCCGAGTCCCCGATTGAATCGGCAAATCTATTCTCATCCTTTTTTCAAAGTGTTTTTTTTTTTTTTTTTACAATGGAGAAGACTTTTATGTCCTAGCCCAGTACACGTGCTAACGGTAGGGTCCAATCTACCACACGGGGTGCACTGGGGGCGTGTCGGACTCGAATGGTGACCAGCCATTAATACCGACTAAACTCCATTGGGCTCCGCCATCATTCCTCCCAGGAACTACCTCTCGGTATTACTTCTGGGGGGATGGCTGTACTAATTGTACTCATTCACTCTCACTCACGCGATCATACATCCTGTATGAGGCTTACTTGGGTGCTCTCTCAATCACACTTTGATTCACTCTCAAACACTCCCACATGAGGCTGACTTTTGTGCTCACCTTTTACGTTCCATGCGAGGCTGACTTGTGTGCTCACCTTACTCATTCCTTGCTAGGCTTACTTTTGTGCTCGCCCTACCCATCCATGTGAGGCTGACTTGGGTGCTCACCCTATCACCTGATTCACTCTCAATCGTGCCACTCTATTGTACCTTTGTCACTCCCTCTGGCATCCCATGTGGGACATTTTTCTTAGGCCCCACTTCTGACATACCATGCGAGGCTGACTTTTGTGCTCACCTTTTTCATTCCTTGCTTGCTACCAACCTGTGAGGCTGACTTTTATGCTCACCCTTAACATGCAGTGTGAGACTGACTTGGATGCTCACCCTTTCACTCCTCTGCCACGCCATGAGGCATCGATAGCTTAGTTCCAACATACTACGCTACGACCCTCCCGTCTTGGCATGAGGCAGTCCACTTATACGCCTATACACTCACTCTTCTGTCTTGCTTCGGGGTGGCTGGGTTTACCCCTTACGCGGTTGCCATTCGCTGCGCCAACCTACCTCGGCATGAACAGACCATTCACTCTCTTATTTTGCGCTTGGCCTTTTTCGCTCCAGCTAACCAATCACTAGTTAGCCGTGCCCGCCGTCTGTTGCTCGGTTCGCCAGATTACCTGTAGCCTACTGGCAATCTGGATGGTAGCAGCCGAGACTGCGTTCCACTTCTCCACCGTTTGACACATCCGCTGAATAAGGGTATCCGGGGTTGTGTCCCAGCCACAGACGTCAAGCATTGCTCTTCTTTCGACGTCGAACCGATGACATACGAACAGTATGTGTTCGGCAGTTTCATCTACACCTGGGCAGTCCGGGCAGACTGGGACCTCCGCGTGTCCGAACCTGTGGAGGTACTGACGGAAACAGCCATGGCCTGACAGGAATTGTGTCAGGTGGAAGTGAACTTCCCCATGGGGTCTTCCCACCCAGCTCGATATGCTAGGTATCAGCCGGTGGGTCCACCTACCTTTCGAGGAGTTGTCCCACTCACGCTGCCATCTGGCGACAGAGGTCACCCTGGTGCGCTCGCGGGCTCCCCTATTTCCACGTAGCTCAAAGCACTCCTCATCTTCCCGAATGACCAGCCCGACTGGCATCATGCTCGCTATCACGCAGGATGCATCGTGTGATACCGTGCGGTGGGCAGATATCACTCTGAGGCACATCACGCGGTAGGTGCTCTCTAGTTTCTGTAGGTAACTGGTTACCCTCAGTGCTCTTGACCATGACGGGCCGCCGTACCTGAGGATAGATACGGCAACGCCTGCCAGTAACCTACGTCTACTGGCGCACACCTTTGAGCTGTTGGACATCATTCTCGATAGTGCCGCAACAGCAGTCGACGCTCTCTTGCACGTATAGTCGACATGGCTGCCGAAGGTCAGCTTGTCGTCTATAATGACTCCGAGAGACTTCAGACTTCGCTGTGAAGTGATCGCGACTTCTCCCACATGGATAACTGCATGTTGTGCCGACTTGCGGTTGTTGACGATAACTACCTCCGTCTTATGATGAGCGAGCTCCAGGCCTCTCGCGCTCATCCATTCCTCCACCGTGCTAATCGCGTGTTCTGCGGTTAGTTCTACCTCAGGAATTGACTCCCCGTAGACCTCCAAGGTTACGTCGTCGGCAAAGCCGACGATCTTGACCCCAGGAGGGAACTTCAGTCTCAGAACCCCGTCATACATGAGGTTCCATAGCACCGGGCCTAGGATCGAGCCCTGCGGGACTCCAGCGGTAATCGGAACCCTTTTCTGACCGGCATCGGTCTCGTATATCAGTACGCGGTTTTGGAAGTAACTTTCCAGGATCCGGTACAGACCCACCGGTAGGCTAAGCCGGTGTAACGAGAGCGCGATGGCATCCCAGCTTGCGCTGTTGAATGCGTTCTTCACGTCAAGTGTCACTAACGCACAGTATCGAATACCTCGCCTTTTTCGTTGGATCGCTATCTCGGCAGTATTTATCACTGAGTTGAGAGCGTCCACTGTGGACTTACCCTTTCGAAAGCCAAACTGGTTGCTTGACAGACCGTCCGTACCTTCCGCGTACGGGGTGAGCCTGTTGAGGATGATCCTCTCAAGCAGTTTGCCAGTCGTGTCTATCAGACAGATTGGTCTGTACGCCGATGGGTCGCCTGGCGGCTTCCCGGGCTTCGGCAACAGCACCAGTTTCTGCCTTTTCCATCTATCGGGGAAACGGCACTCGTCAAGGCATCTCTGCATAGCTAGCCTGAACATGTTCGGGTTCGCTATGATCGCTGCCTTGAGAGCGTTGTTTGGAACTCCATCCGGCCCTGGAGCTTTGTTCATTGCTAGGGATTTAGCCACTGCGAGTAGTTCTTCATTCGTCACTGGAGCCACCATTTCGACCGTGCCCGCACTGTCTCGTAGTGCAGGTGGCCAGGGGCTTGTGGCTCGAGACGGGAAGAGTACTTCGATAATCGTTGCCAACCGGTCCGGAGACCGTTCTGGGGGTGAGGAGCCCCCTTTGGTCTTGGCCATCATAATCCGGTAGGCGTCACCCCACGGATTCGCGTTGGCACTCTCACACAGGTTGTCGAAACACGCTCTCTTGCTGCTTTTAATAGCCTTGTTAAGGGCTAATTTCGCAGCTCGAAACACTTCACGGCGGTTCTCTCTTGCATCCTCGGTGCGAGCTCTTTGCGTCCTACGTTTAGCTCTGAGACAGGCTGACCGTAGAGCTGCAATCTCGGCACTCCACCAGTATACCGGGCATCTACCGTTTCTTGGCAGTGTTTTTCTCGGCATAGTGACGTCGCACGCGCGTGATAGAACAGCTACCAGCGCATCCCCGCTTAGACTGTCGGTGTTGGCCTCCAGTCCCAGGGCCGCGGTGAAAGCTTCGCTGTCGAAGTGATTGGACTTCCACACGCGTACCTGACAGGGATCTCCCGCCCTCGGATGCTGCACACCATAGTTGATCTTAAAGCGGATTGCTAAATGATCGCTATGGGTGTAGCCTTCGTCTACCCTCCATTCCATGCCTGGAGCCAGACTCGGGCTGGCAAAGGTCAAATCAATCCACGCCTCCACTCCGTTTCTACGGAATGTACTAGCGGAGCCATCATTAGCTAGCACAGTATCGAGTTTCGCAAACGCTTCCATTAGCGCTTGACCCCTGCTATTTGTACAGCGGCTGCCCCATTCCACTGCCCAAGCGTTGAAGTCTCCCGCTATTACTACCGGTTTCCGGCCCACGAGGTCCGACGAGAGCCTGTCGATCATCTGGTGGAACTGTTCTATTGGCCACCTTGGTGGGGCGTAGCAGCTGCAATAGAACACACCATTGATCTTGGCAATCGCCACACCCTCGGCGGAGGGGTGTATTACCTCTTGAACCGGGAACCTTCCCGTTGTACAGATTGCCACCATTCCAGACCCGTCCGACACCCAATTGCCGTTGCCGGCAGGGATGCTGTACGGGTCTGATAAGAGGGCGACATCTGTCCTCGACTCCGAGACCGACTGCCACAGCAGCTGTTGGGCTGCTGCACAATGGTTAAGATTTAGCTGTGTGACTCTCACGGCTTCTTCTTATTTAACTCGCCGAAGGGACACGAAGGTCCGCCCATAGCATGTTTATGTGCTTGCTTCTTAGCGGTGCAGATAAGGCACTTATATGCCTTAGTGCACCCCCGCTCTTTATGCCCCTCCTCGCCGCATCGACGACATAGCTTGCTCCTGTCTATGCCTTTGCATTCGTAAGCTTTATGGCCGGATTCTAGGCACCGATAGCACCTGTCCACTGAAGGCGGCTGGGGTATACTAATAGGGCATACCGACCAGCCGATCTTCAGCTTCCCTTTCTCGGTTACCTTTTTGGCATCCGCATTCAGTAGCCTGAGGTAGGCTACTTGGGTGCCAGAGGGTCCGTCCCTCAATCGCACAGAGGCCCGCTCGATTGTGACGCCGCATTGCTCCTTGACGGCTGCGACGACGTCTTCTGCGGTCGCGAACTCGTCCAAGTGCTTGCACTGGAGAGTTGTTTCCGCACCTAGCGACCTGATTTGAGCGCCCTCACCAAGGACCTCTTGGGCCAAGGCCTTATATACTGCACTTGATTGTGCGCCTCGCTTCAGCACCAGAAGCATCTCTCCCGTATTGGTGCGTCTTACGCTACGCACATCCTGCCCAAGGGCCGAGAGACTTTCGGCCGCCTTCATCGATTTAAGGACATCGGCGTATTTGTCCTTGTCGGTTTTTAACCACAAGGCTTCGCCTCTGTCCTTGGCCTTCCTCGCAGGCCGCGGTACCTCCGGTTTCGGTGCCGGCTTTTTCTTGGTAACCAGCGTCCAGGGGTTTGAGCCCCCCTGCCCCGGTCGTGTCGGGTTGCTGGTACCATCGCTCTCCACAGCGAGGTCACTCTCGCCCTCGCTTACCTCACCCAGGCGGCGTTTGACCTTGACGGTTGCACGCCAAGTGGTGTCGGTTTTGGCACCCTCTCCTGGCGACTTCCTAGGGCGCTTCGCATTCGATGCCGTCTTGCGATTGCCCTTTCCTTTTCCCTTCGAGGGGAACTCGGTCGCCGCTCCGATCGACGTGGCTGCTCCGTAGAAGGTAAAGGCCACTGTCTGTGAACCTCTATTGACCTTCTCTCTTTCCTCCCTATTGGAGGCCACTGTCTGGGTTTCTCTGTCGGGCCTCTCCCGACATTCCACCCTCTCAACATATGCCTGCTGTTCCTGTCTTGCGACACGAACAGCTTTCCGGAGCTCCAGAAGGCTCAACTTCAACTCCTTGGCTATGTTCTGCTTTGCGCTAGCGAAGTCGATTATAGAATCGAGTTGCTTCGCTACTTTGCGCATCGCAGCTATTGGCCCCTCCGATGCATTGGTAGGGGTATTGCCTACCGCTGCTGGGGGGTCACTGGTGCTTTCGAGTACAGCACTCATCGTTCCACTACTCTCCCCACGGGGGGGAGACCTCGCCAAACCACCTCTTGCGAAGGGGTTTGGCACCTCCGTCTGTTTGTTTTTATTTTTATTTGCCTCCATGTATAGTCCCACGAGTAGCGCGAGAAATATATGTCCGCCACGCCAGAGCTCCGCATTAGCGTGGTAAGGGACGCTTACTGTGGGGGTTGCCCAGGTACCCCACAGGCTCCGTTAACGATCGAGCATCTTTTTCACCCCCTCAATCACTCATCCCTCGGCACGGGTCGCTTCACGCCTTGGAATTGGGGTTATGCCCTACCTTGCTTTACGTGGTGATCTCGGCCCGGATCATCACAACCATCCTCCTTTACCAGGGCTTTGGACCTGTAGCTCTGGTTCTCAATAGTTCCATGTACGTATGTTATTACAGACATGCTACTATTGGGATCCGTCATTCGCTAGCGGAGTTAAGTGTGCAAAGTAATAACCGACCACCTTTGTCTGAAGCATATTTGAATAGTCTGCCGTTGTTCGATTTGAATATGTCGCTATTCAATTTTCGCCGCGTGATGTGGAGCTGAAGTTGCAGTCTATTGATGGTTCTAAGGGTGCTGGTCCGGATGGCTTACTGCCTATCTTTTTCAAGAGCTGTGCTGTAACGTTGGCTGTTCCTGCGAGTATAATTTTCAACAGGTCATTGTCCGAAGGAATTTTCCCGAGTGTCTGGAAAACAGCATCTATTACACCGATCCACAAGGCAGGTAGCATCCACGATGTTGAAAATTATCGAGCCATTTCAATTTTGAGCTGCCTACCGAAAATTTTTGAAAGCCTCGTTCATGATTTGCTGTACCCGAAGGTTCACCACATCATTTCCGAGTGGCAGCATGGATTTGTGAAAAAACGTTCGACGAGTACTAATCTTATGGCGTACGTTTCGTCACTTAGTAGCGCGCTTGGAAAACGTCAGCAGGTTGATGCCGTTTACGTTGATTTTGCAAAAGCGTTCGATAGGGTGCCTCATTTGTTAATCGTGGCCAAATTTGAGCGCATGGGACTTCCTGGGTGGTTGACACGGTGGATAATGTCATACCTCACCGAGCGTAGTGCATTTGTGCGCATAGATGAAACGAGATCATCTCCGTTTGTGATAGAGTCGGGTGTGCCTCAGGGTAGTCATTTGGGCCCGCTACTGTTTATTTTATTCGTAAACGATTTGTGCACCGCTATACAGTCTCCTAAGTATATGTTTGCTGATGATCTGAAATTTTTCCGTGTAATTGCGTCGGCAGTCGATTGCTGTGCTATTCAAGCTGATATTGATATGCTGCTAAATTGGTGTACTCATAACGGGATGGAAGTAAATGTGCAAAAGTGCAATGTGATATCGTTCTGTCGAAATAGGCACGTCCTGACATTTGATTATAAAATGGCAGAAAGCAGTATCAACCGAGTTAATACGATAAAGGACCTAGGCATTCTCATCGATAACAAACTAAATTTCGCGCAGCACATTGCAATGACTACAGCCAAAGCCTATGCCGTGCTGGGGTTCATTAAACGAAACACGCAGCAATTCAGCGATATTTATTGCCTAAAAACGCTATTTTGTGCACTCGTGCGTAGCATCCTGGAGTACGGCGTGCTTGTGTGGGCACCCTATCATGCTGTTCAAATTAATCGCATCGAACGAATTCAGCGTCACTTTGTTCGTTACGCTCTGCGGTTACTACCTTGGACTGATCCTATTCGTCTACCGCCATATGAACATCGATGCAATCTTCTACGTTTGCCAACTCTTGCAAGTCGGAGGATAATGCTGCAACGCCTCTTCGTGTTCGATCTTCTGGAAAACAATATAGATAGCCCGGAGTTGCTGAGCCAGCTCCGATTCAACGTACCACCTAGACCCACCAGACGAACTGATTTCTTTCGGTTACCGATGTATCGTACTCTTTTGTCACAAAACAATCCGTTCAATGTATGCTGTTGTAATTTTAATGATGTAGCTGACAAGTATGATTTTAACATTACTAAGACTACCTTTAAACATAGAATTATTATTAATTAAGGAACTGTCTGTACGAGA
Source organism: Topomyia yanbarensis (assembly GCF_030247195.1). Lineage (NCBI taxonomy): Eukaryota > Metazoa > Arthropoda > Insecta > Diptera > Culicidae > Topomyia > Topomyia yanbarensis. The sequence goes on from NC_080670.1 coordinate 77,407,943, forward strand.
AAATCGAAGACCAGTATAAATAAATATATATATATATATATATATATATATATATATATATATATATATATATATATATATATATATATATATATATATATATATATATATATATATATATATATATATATATATATATATATATATATATATATATATATATATATATATATATATATATATATATATATATATATATATATATATATATATATATTTCGCTGCAATTTAATAGTTAACACAGCATGACCTCATCACAAATGCAGTGAGTTCGATGAAATGATGAATGATATGAAACGAGAAGATAAAAATGATTTTGCTTCGAAACTAAAAGAGATAATTGAATGGAGTCAAAGGAAGAATTGTAGAACTTGCTGAGATGCATTAATTCCATGATAATAATGGTGAAGTTTATTATTTACTATTTTAAGAAAATAACGAAAATTCTAATAATAACACTAACTTTAAACTAATTAACTTCTAAAAGAACACTAAATACACTTAACTGAAAGGTATTAATAAATTTTTCTCTGCAAAATTTTCCTGGCTTTCGAATAAAATAAGAAAAGGTACAATAAGTGCCATATTTTTTCAATAAGAGCTAGTATTAGTGAATATGAGATAAAACTATCCAAGTTCAATAACCCAAACACATGAAAACAAGACAAGATAAGTGTATCATGCCAAAGAACAAATTATATTTATACTTTTCAAGACTAACAATTTGAATTATTAAAATAATGATGTTAACTATTAAGATTTTCGCGAAGTGAACGAAAAATCGATGAAAATTGTTAAATTTTAAATAAATTACTGTGAAAAGATTTTTTAACCTCATTAGCTAAAACATTTGATGACATTTTTCAGTGGAAAATTTTCTCATCTATCCAATGGATCTAAAAGATTTGAAATGCAAAGTTTTTTGAGTTAGAGATATTTTAAGACAAATAAGTTTCTAACACAAAAAGTTCAATAACTTAGTAACGGTTGAGATTTCATGGTATGTGTAGAACGATTTTTTCCTCCAAATATAACAGTCAATCATCTCTCGAGAGGTTCTTAACCATGAACCAAACCGATATATATATATATATATATATATATATATATATATATATATATATATATATATATATATATATATATATATATATATATATATATATATATATATATATATATATATATATATATATATATATATATATATATATATATATATATATATATATATATATATATATATATATATATATATATATATATATATATATATATATATACAGGGTGTTTGGTTCATGGTTAAGAACCTCTCGAAGGATGATTGACTGTCATATTTGGAGAAAAAATTCGTTCTACACATACCATGAAATCTCAACCGTTACTAAGTTATTGAACTTTTTTGTCTTTAAATATCTCTAACTCAAAAAATATACTTTGTATTTCAAATCTTTTAGATCCATTGGATAGATGAGAAAATTTTCCACTGAAAAATGTCCTCAAATGTTTCAACTAATGAGGTTAAGTAATCTTTTCACAGTAATTTATTTAAAATTTAACAATTTTGATCGATTTTTCGCTCACTTCGCGAAAATATTAATAGTTAACATCACTATTTTAATAATTCAAATTGTTAGTTTTGAAAAGTATAAATATAATTTGTTCTTTGACATGATACACTTATCTTGTCTTGTTTTCATGTGTTTGGGTTATTGAACTTGGATATTTTTATCTCATATTCACTAATACTAGCTCTTTTTGAAAAAGTATGGCACTTATTGTACCTTTTCTTATTTTATTCGAAAGCCCGGAAAATTTTGCAGAGGAAAATGTATTAATACCTTTCAATTAAGTGTTTTAGTGTTCTTTTAGAAGTTAATTAGTTTAAAGTTAGTGTTTTCGTTATTTTCTTAAAATAGTAAATAATAAACTTCACCATTATTATCATGGAATTAATGCATCTCAGCAAGTTCTTCAATTCTTCCTTTGACTCCATTCAATTATCTCTTTCAGTTTCGAAGCAAAATCATTTTTATTTTCTCGTTTCATACCATTCATCATTTCATCGAACCCACTGCATTTGTGATGAGGTCATGCTGTGTTAACTATTAAATTGCAGCGAAATGAATATGCGATAGGGATAAAGTGTCAAATAACAAGTTGTAGAAAATATTAAGGGGCACCAAATTAACAATAGTGACGATAAATTTAGTTGATTAATAATTAGAATAATTATAAAAATCACAAAGAACGCAAATTTTGAGTTATGTTACTAGTAAAAAGTCATGTAGTACACTTAACTAAAAGATATCTGTACATACATCGAAAGGAAATTTTCTCAGCTTTCCAATGAAACCCTGGTAATAGCGATATAAAGCATATTTTTTAGATTAGAGTCTGTAACCTGGCGGGGTCGTTACTCCCAGCACTTATGAGACCCCCCTCTACACTTCTCAGGGAAGGCTTGCGATCGCGAACTATTGCCAAGAAAACGCTTGTTTGACCTTCAAGTAAAAACCCACTATATTTCCGGATATCGATGTCACTTTTTATTCTTCTGTTGGTTGAGCACTTTTCCCACTTTCTTAAGCTACTCCTACCTCGGGTGCCGATGGTGGCACTACACCTGCTGTTGTTTCGTGGCCCCTTCTGCTACTGCTGCTTCGCCGTCGTGCTCAGTGGTGTTCACAGTTTCCGTCGTAGCTCGCGGGGCGGCCACGGAATCTACGTTGGTTGTTAACGGCGTCTCGTTGCCTGCAGAAGGACCTTGGTAACCCTGCTGTGCTGGCCTGAATGTGGTAACGTATCCAGGCAGCTTTTAGGAGGCCGGTAGGAATGGCGTCGGCCTTGACTCCGCGATGGCGGTCGCAACTATATCGCGCTTTTATGATGGTTGACGGGTCGGGAAATTCCGGCGGCCTAGCACGCGCTGGAGGTTTCCTAGGGCAAAACCGAAGGGTCCTGGTTGTCTTCTCCTTATTCGCTTTCTCTTTCGTCACTTAAATGCAATCACTGCTCAAAACTTTATCTTCCACTTAAACTTTTCGTACCGATTTGCTAGGTGGTTACCAGGCTAATCGCGTATTTAGTCCTGGTCGTTCACCTCGAACCTCGACCGTTGACCCCTCAGTCGTCCACATATTCCGCCCCATTCTGTCCTTATAGTTGTGTGGTTATCGCCAACCTTCATGGCCGCCTACTTCCTTCGATATGCGCTACCAGTGGTGGGTGGTGGAAACTGCTACATGTGATGGATGGCTGCGTGCTATGTGGGTGTTGGGTGGGCTGCTTACCGTTAGATCTTACATTTATTTTCTTAACACTCACTATACACAAATAAACACAAAAATTACGAAACGCGAAAATCTCAACAGTCTTGGACGAAACTAAACCACTTGTTACAAGTCTTTTAAGAACTTGCAAGTCAATTACAGGAAAAGTTTAGAAGTGAAATTACAAGGAAACGAGAAGAGATAGGAATATTATGTTGAAGAACAAATTATGGATCGTACTCAAACCCAACTTTTGGATAATAAATATTGGTATAATCATAATTCATTATTTTGAGAAAATTAACAAAAACTTCATCAAAAACACTAACTTTTACCTACTTTACAACTAAAAGGTAATTAAAACTAATTATCTGAAAAATATGAGAACATTATTCAATAGGAAATTTTCTCACCTTTCCAATGGCACCAAAAGATTTAAAATACGAGATATACTTTTCGAGTTAGAGGTGTTAGAGGATAAACAAGTTTTTTTACACAAAAAGTTCTATAACTCTGTAACGGTTGAGATTTGATGGTATGTGTACAACGATTTTTTTCTCCAAATATGACAGTAAATCACCCATCGAGAGATTCTTACTCATGAACCAAACACCCTGTATATATATATATATATATATATATATATATATATATATATATATATATATATATATATATATATATATATATATATATATATATATATATATATATATATATATATATATATATATATATATATATATATATATATATATATATATATATATATATATATATATATATATATATATATATATATATATATATATATATATATATATATATATATATATATATATATATATATATATATATATATATATATATATATATATATATATATATATAATATAGGGCATTCCACGCAAAATTTGCCACAATATTTTTTTTAGCCCGGATCAATTTTTTTCTCGGTTTAGTAGTCAAAAATATTCGACACGTATTTTTACATTTCTTATAAAGGAAATATATAGAATTCGCTCAAACTTTCAAGATTTTTTCCGAGGCCCGGAGGGCCGAGTCTTATATACCAATCGACTCAGCTCGACGATTTGGGACAATGTCTGTGTGTGTGTATGTAACGGACAAATTCTCATTCGTGTTTCTCAGCAATGGCTGAACCGATCTTATCCAAACCAACTTTAAATGAAAGAACTCAAAAACAGTATGAACGCTATTAATTTGTTTTTCATTCTGATGTTTAGTTTCCAAGATATGAATAGATGAATGCGTAAAAAAGGCGTTTTTTGCAGTTTTTTAAAATTATCTGCCGACATTGACAATATAGATTAACAATTTATATGTTTTTGGACAGCTTTAACGAACACCTTTCGAACAAGCTATAGATTGTTGAAATCGGACTATTATCAAGAGAGATATTTAACATTAAGGCGAAAGGTTACAGGATCGGCTGCGGCGCTTTCTCGAATTTTTAAAACTTTTACGTAAAAGATATCAACAATCCCTCTCGTGTTAAGTTGCGCAAGGAATTAAGCTATTTTTTGATATAACTAAAAATTTAAAATTTTGATGATTACTCACGGCTAGCATTTTCTAGTTCGAACCAAAATATCTCCGATATTTTATTCAAAAGTACCCCATATTATTGCATAGGTTTGTAGCTTGCTTTGTGTAGAATTTCGTTCGCTTACTTTATACAGCTACGATGCTTCGTTTTTGAGTTATTCATATTTTAGTAAAGTTGATGAAATACCCATATTTGCAGCCGCATTTTTACCAAATGCCGTATGTCCATTCTAACTTCAGTGAAAATGAATACAAAGCGCACGCGCATGCAAAATGTTGGTTTTGTGCCAGACCGGACTAAGCGATATTACATTGATACAGACGTGTACAAAGATTGAATCCTTGCATTCTTTGCGGTATTATCCGCAATGGATTCATTTCATAATTCATGCTAATGATAATATTTTTCAAATCTGGCGCAAATGAAATGTAGCTGAAGAAGAAATTTTTGATTCAATCCTATCATTTTCTCTTCTTTTGAGATTTTGCTACTTAGTCCGATCTGACTTTACACCGATCATACAGCACAATGGTGAAACAGGTAAGAAATCACAAATATCGGTTAGCCGCATGCTACCGCATGGTTGCAGCCGCGTGTTTCCCCATTGATGATTTCTATTGTCTGACTGTTGCACTATGGGGTGGCTAGAACAAAAAGTTGGACAAAATAGGGAAAAAAATTTCTAACTTTTTAATCAAACTATATTTTTTAAACATTCTTCAATATTTTCTACATCATGTACCTTGAAATAATAACTAAAAACATTGATCTAAATTTGTGTCACACGGTCAAACATTATTAAAAATAAACACGTTTTTTTCAACTAAATTAGGCTATCGGAAACAGTTTCTACTGAAATTGAACAATACAATCAATGAAGTATTATTATACTAGGAAACGTTGCTAATGACCTATTCTAACTACTCTAATGCTGGATATATCGAAATAAAAAAGTCAAACTATTTTGTTTTGACAAAAAAGGTAATCGTTTTTATTTTGTGATTTTAGTACTATTTCGCAATTGAAAAAGTTATCAAATTAAGTCAAATTAAAATAAAAAGTTGAAAGCATTCGAAACTATCGGCTATTGTCAGTCCATCGCAGGTGGATACTCATCCAACCGCGTCCGACCGTTGGTTTGAGAGCAACTTGAAAATTGTATTTTTTTCATAATTTTGGTGCCTTTTATCGAACATTATAAGCAACTATAAGTCTTATTTAGATGTGTCGCCTGCTAAGATTTCTTATCAGTTTCGTAAATTGTTTACCATTTATAGGAGTCATATTTTTTCGATCACAAACCCTCACCTCCCTCTCTCCTCGCCTTTTCAAACCTGCAGTTGAACTTGTAGATGAGGAACAAAGAGTCATCGAAAAATGTTAACGTACACACTTTTCTTCAGTATATAGTAGCACTTCCGAAAAAAGTGTTCTATTGCTTTCATTCAAAGCTGATGAACTAAAAGAGTGTTTATTTTTCTGTAATGTACTTTTTACCAAGAGAATTAGATTCCTATCGTAGTTTTTCAACAACGTCTACACAAATATTTTTGTTGGGTCATGTAGTAATTTACATCTGCATCTCAATCTTTGAACGAAACATACTTAAACAATGATGAACAGTATTATTGTGACTGTAATATTGACTGCATGCAGGAGCGGATCCAGAAAAAAATTTCGGAGGGGGTCCAAAATTTCGATGTTGAAATGTTCATTGTACGATACGTAATGTGTAATACCCTCATTTAATGAAAATCAGTTTCGGTGGTTGAATCTGATTTTGAATTTAGAACCAATTTATAATAGAAACTATTTTAAAGTTTCTCAAGAAGTTAAAAATTTTCGGGGGGGGGGGATTCCGGACCCCCAGGACCCTCCCCCTGGATCCGCCACTGACGGCATGCATACAAAGCCGTTGTTTATGTAGTATTTAGTAATTGTCTCCTTTAAAAATATTACTTCTTCTTTGAGAAAAATAACATAAGGTTTGAAATGATTATCAGCAAAACAAGCTAGTTTATGTATTGTCCCCAATACCAAGACAAATATTATAAAATACGTTAGAAAATCGTCCTACAAATGTTACTATATCCACCAATCACAAAGGTTTCATTTAGAAGTTTTTGAAGAAATATTAGAAGAAAACAAATTCCACGCTATTAGGTGGATTTTTTTATGTAAAATGTGCTCAACATCAAATATTTAAGCTTTGCTTGAATTTTAATTGCAAAATAATATATAGAACAGCAGAAAATAATTTTGTCCAGCTTTTTGGCCTAGTTACCCCATAGTGTGTTGGTTTGAATATTTCATTCTTTCCGATATGTTATTATAGTTACTAAACTGCCTTGGCGTTCAATAATAAGGGATGCCGTTGAGGTGGAGCTTCCATACTGCATTGTCAGTAGCTTTTCGCAAGTTCTTGAGAGGTGAAAATTTGGTTACCCTCCCACTAATGAAGAATAAATAGACGATAAACTGCTTGCCGGGGAAATAAACGCACAATTCAAATGTTTATATTTAGCATAGTATGCATATTAGAGTGCCCAGAAAAATGATGAATTTTTGAAAACTCAATCGGCCCACCCCTGAGTCGATTCCTAGTCCCACCAGGAGCACTTGCTCCAAATTTGAAGCAAATCGGACAAGTCTAGCTACCGGACCAACGTGCCTGAAGTTTGTATGAGATTTTTCGACAGTTTACATGAAAAAACACTAACTCACATTGTCGCCGCTAGGTGGCACTGTATGCATAGTATTGTCATTGTAAGTGAAAATAAGAAAGATCATTTAATTGTGTACAACTTTGTTGAAGACTGCTAGTCAATCGGGATTTGTTAAAAGAAGTTATTAAACTTTTAACGAAGTGGTGTCTGAGTCAGTTTTGCATGGGGCCTATCAGTGCATGGTTGTGTATCGGTACTCGATTCCCGTCATTTTTGTGAGATAATGGTTAGATTTAGCTGAACAGTACGTTCAGAAGAATTGTAGTACATAATACGAGTTATATTTTGGTTAGAACATTTTAGTTCTACCTGTGACCGCATAGAGGGCGCCAGCACTAACTTTTCATAGAAGTGAGATAGAGTATTGAAATGTTCGGAAGAAATATTTAAAAATGCTTGTTCTACAACTTTCTAGAAGACACCTAATCTCTATCTCTTTCCGTTGAAAAGTTAGTGTTGGCGCCCTCTATGTGGTAAAATGTGGAACTAAAATTTTCTAACCAAAACATGACGCGTATTACTTACTATAAATCTTCTGAACATACTACTGACCTAAACCTAACCATTATCTCACAAAAATGTTTAGTTCGTGTGAATCAAGTACTGATACACAACCATGCACTGCTAGGCCCCATGCAAAACTGACTCAGACATCACTTCGTTAAAACTTTAATAACTTCTTTTAACAAAGCCGGATTCACTAGCAGCCTTCGACAAAATGGTAGGCAATTGAATGATCTTTCTTATTTTCACGTACAGTGATAATACTATGCATACAGTGCCACCTAGCGGCGAAAGTGCGAGTTTGTTGGTTTTCTCCATGTAAATTGTCGAAAAATTCCATACAAACTTCAGGCACGTTGGTCCGGTAGCTAGACTTGTCCGATTTGCTTCAAATTTGGAGCAAGTACTCCTGGTGGGACTAGGAATCGAATCAGGGGTGGGCCGATAGGGGTCATTTTTTTCCTGTCACTCTAATGCATATGTATCATTAGTCGATTGTTCGATCTAGTAAAAGCTTCTGCTAAATCGAGAGAGATTTTGAAAATGGCTGTAGTTTTTAAATGTCCGTGTTTGTTTTTGCAGATATACATTTCCCTACGTTCTTATTGCTGGCTTGAACCTTTCGAATAGAAATTCGTTCAGTTTACTTTTCATATAAAATAATGAGGAAGTAGTACACATGTCCCGTCTATAACAAAGGTGATAAGCTGGATTGTTGCAAGTACCAGTCAATCACATTGCTGAATGCCACCTACAAAGTGTTCACCGCTGCCCATAGAGAAAAATGGGGAATTCAGAGCAGGTTTTTTTCGACTAGTCTATCAAAAATGTTGCAATTACAACGTGCCACCTGTTTATACACACCTAGAAAAATCTTGTAAATTTACGTCTCCTGACCCTGACATATACGAGCATCAAAAATGACTTAATTTTACGTTTGGTTTTAATTTTACATGACGTTGATTTTTGTAAATCGTGTAATTTTACTCAACATATGGCGTTTGTTTTCAATGGCAGTAAGTGTAATTTTATGTCATTGCGCATGTAAAGTATATGTTTCATGTATAATTAAACGGAACACGGTAATGTTTCGTCATTTCGAGAATTACGGGTTGTTAAATTGTGTCATGTTTGCAATTACGTCAATGATAAAATTCATAATTTTTTGGTGTGTAGATTTCAAAGCCGCATATGATGCAATCGATTGAGATCACCTATGGGATCTAATACACGATTATGGGTTTCTAGCTAAACCGACATATTTGATCAAATCGACTATGGATCGAGTGATGTGGCACGTCCGAGTATCGGGGACACTATCAAGTTCATTTGAAACTCAGGAAGGACTATCTAATGTTTAATATCTTCGGGAAAAAATGCGGTAATAAATGGTAATAAATATGTACACGAAAGCAAGAGGTTCGAAGGAAGAAACATTACACCTTATGCTCATCTGCTCTGTTCTAAACCAAGAGGCGTCATGTCAATCATCATTTTAACACTCTAATAACCAGACCTCGAAAGCAAAATTTCCATCTCGTTACATCTTAGCAGTTTAGAAAATATTAAATTAGTATGTATATGAGCGAGACATTTCTAGACTATTTCTGATAGTTTTAACTCAATGAGCTATTATATCTTCATATATAGTTCAGAAAATTTTCTTATTTTCAATTCCGATTTGTTATTTGGTCGAGTCTCATATACCAATCGACTGTGTGTGTTTTTTTGTTTTTGTTTTTAGAGGATAGCAAAAAACTTCCAAAAAAGCCCTGAGGCTGCAGGAAAAAAATATATTAAACTGTAACGTCTCAGGGAGCTGGTTTGTGTTGCCACTCGACTCGCCAAAAACCACTACTCTTGCCCAAAACCTGAGTCCTCTCCGGCACTACCTTACGGCATTACTTCGGGGAGGGGGTTTTTATGAGCATAACACCCACTCTAATTCCACTACTTAGCAGTTAGTTCCTTCAGTAGGGTTACAGCACTACTCCTCGACGGTGGTGTGTTCTTCACCATCAACACAGACTGGCAATTTCTACATGGTAGTCGGAAAGCTAGCAGGGGGTCGAAACTTTATGCTCTTCCCCTATGAAGACAATCTGGGCGGCAAACTTCAGAGTGTCTAATTTACCTAGCCCTTCGGTTCCCTTGTGCCACTCTGCACCGAAACTTTCTTCTCGTACCATTCAGCACCACTTACTCGTTCAGCTCCCGACTTGTTCGCAAACTACTCGGTCCAGTCCCCAACGATGGATCTGGCCTACTCCGAAGGAGAATTCCTAGGCGAGACAAGTTCTCCCGATACCGAGCGGTAGATTTCTTCCGATGCCGATGTTCGTTTCCGTGAGTCAATTAGCTCCCCGCTTTGTTCCGATCTACTCGATGTAGCCCCAGCGATGGACGAGCTATCCGGTAGGGTGTTAAGGTCGGTCCGGCGATTCCGGTTAAGTCTGACGTCCGTATCACTGGCGCCCAGATGACTCGAACCCGGTTCTACGTTGCGTACTACTCAACTGGTCCCCGGCGGGGGACCCAATCTACACCAACGGATAGTTCCCCGGCGGCGGAATTTCTCGCAAATCCCAATTTGTGACTTTCTAGCCAAGGGCGTACTTTGTTGGTCCCTTCGCCACTTCCTCTGCATCTCGGAGAGTATACTCGTAACCACTCTATTGACAGCGTCCCAGGTATGCTCGTCGTGGCACATCTCTTCAACGATACTGTCAACTATCACACCCTACGAAAACTTCTCCGAACCTAGACCACGTGTTCCTGTATCTTTGCACGTTTACACACTCCGGGCAAAGGATTGCCGAAGCATGTCCAAACCGGTGCAAGTACTTCCGGAAGCATCCGTGCCCGTACAAAATTTGCATCAAATGTAAGTTCACATCTCCATGTTTCCTATGTACCCAAGCTGTCACATTTGGTCCTCAGCCATAGTGATGCATTTTCGAGATCATGCCGGCGAAAACGCATACTACCTTCGACGATATTGTTCTGTAACCACTCGCGACCCGTACGGGCATCAGCCGGAATGTCCGGTTCAGTTTTTCACGGCTCCGTTTGGTTTGCAGCGCAGCACCCCAGGGAACCCCATATCGAAGTATCGATGACGAAACAGTAGATAGCATACGTCTCGTCTCGGTAGCCGACATTTGGCATGATTCTCGTTGTCTTCGCCGACTTTTCACAGACGTAGTCGACGTGGTGGTTGAAGCTCAACCGGTCGTCGGTTATCACTCAAAATTCTGCCCTCCGATCCCGTCGATCTGAATCCGCTGAGTCGCTTTGACGCTGCTTATGGTGGGTTATTTACAGCTTGACTCCGTTCATCCAGCTCTCCAGACGCGACCTATTGTCTCCGTCACCGACAACTCCACTTCTTCAAATGTCTCACCAATCACCGTTAGTTACATGTCGTCCGCGAAACCCACACAGAAAAAAATATTGTGTAATTTTAGTTTATTTTCATATACATATTTGGAGCATGAATATAAATGTAAAATTAAGTTCCACCACAAATCCACACGACTTGTCGTGCTTTCTTCAACGAATTTTATTATAATTCTACACGTGGATTGAAAATTACAGTTTCTTCAAACGGAAAACCAATGCACTTCAATGTATTTTTTACACGCTTATTGCTGTAAAATGAATGACATGTAATATTACACGAACGAAAGTGTAAAATTGTATGCTTTTTGATGCTCTAATTGAGTGCATTGATTTTAACGTAATTTTCAATCAAAGTTTTGATTCAATCTTTGTATGTTTACATTCGTATTGATTTACATGTCGTTTAAATTTCATTATTTTTTTGTGCGCGCGATTTTCACTTTCCTGGGCAGCCGAAGAGTTATGACCCCATCGTATACCCGTTCCAAAGATTTGGACCAAGAATGGAGCCTTGAGGAACGTACGCTGTGAATGACATTGACTTCTGCCCTTCGCTCGTTTCGCACAGCAGCACTCTGCTCTATAAGTAGCTCTTCAGGATCTAGCATAGATAGTTTGGAACCCTCATTCTGTGCAGCGCTGCAGCAATGGATGTCCAGTTGGCACTGTTAAATGCATTCTTAACATCTATCATGACCACAGCCCAGTATCGATATCCTCTTCACTTCTGTTATCTAAACAGATCTCAGCACTCTTAAACATTGTCAGAATTGCATCCACTGTTGACGCTTCTTGCGCAATCCGAGCTGCCTCTTATAGAAGCTGGTACTTCGGCTGCAGTACCAGCTTCTATACCTTCCAAATTTCGGGGAACCTTTATTTAAACACATCTGCAGCACCATCCTGAACACGTCCGGATATGCCAGGATCGCACGTTTGGTGTTCTATCCGGACCGGGGGATTTCTTTGATTTCAGACACTTCGATGCTTTGTCGAGCTCATTGTTACTTACCAATCGTCCGTGTGTGCTCCTTCTTCTTCGCCGTACGGTGTTGGTGGCCAGATAGTTGGATCGTGCTTCGGGTAAAAGACCCTCGATAATTATATTCAGCTTACTCGGGCATATTTTGGCTGACGTCGTTGAACCCTTCATTTTCGCCATCACGACTAGGTACGCGTCGCCCCAGGGATAAGCGTCTACTTCTCGTCACAGTTCTTTGGGGCAATCTGATTTTTTAAGTCTCTCAGGTTACTCTCCAAACCCCAGGCGTTGAAGTAACCACCAATGACTACCGGCTTCCGACTGATCAACTACTCCGTTAACTGCTCCAGCATTAGGCTAAACTGCTTTACTGTCCACCTTGGAGGAGCGTAATAGCTACACACGAAGACGCCATTGATTTTGGCGATCACGAAGCCTTCATATGAGCGTTCTTCCACTTCTTGAATGGGGAATCTGCCCATAACTTTTATCACAGCCGTTCAATCGATATGAGAGTTCCCAAAATCGATTTTCCAGCGCGAGAACGCCCTCCAGCACTACGAGACTCATCGTATTGGTCGAGTGCATGCAACCCAAGGCAATGCGCAAGCAACGATACTGGATTATCTCCAGTTCGATGAAGTGTATGTTCGAGGGTACTTTTTAAGGTTTTAGACCACCCCCACCCCCCGCCTAAAAGGACGGCCGATTGCCTTGCGATGGCTCCAGTCTTCTTGGATATAAAGGGGGCTTTTGACTCAGTTTCTTTCTGAGTAGCTGCACCAGACTGGTCTTTCACCGATTTTAAATAACTTTTTGCTAAACCTGTTGTCTGAAAAGCACATGCATGTCTAAGTTCCCTGTTCTACAATTTTTACGTAAATGACATTGACGATTGTCAATTCATGCACGCTAGGGCAACTTGCAGACGACGCGCAGTGTCGCCTAGCCGGACAAAACCTCTAAATTTTATTTTGGATGTTTCATGATTTAACATTTTCTTTGTTTGTAAAGAGGTTTAATGGAGTTTTCTCAAAATATTAGGTGTTGAAGACGAAAGATAGATTTTTTGCAGAACCTCAAAGGTGAAATAGATGATCAATTCTGTAAAAAAATGTATTCAAACCTATGTTATTCAAATGACTATATATTTTTAGTTAAGATTCCGATTAGGGTCGAACTGGTTTCTGTTGTAACCACCCTAGTGTGCGCTAAGCAGAGCAGCGCCCGGCAAACGGTCTGAATAGAGTCAGTTTTATACTAGAGTTTGCTCGGTACACACGGTGTTTATATTACTGTGTAATATCACATTCCTCGGTACATTACCTTACTAATTACTAAATACAACAGTGGCGACGAGGTGCAAAATTGTAATTTTGCCGGGAGTAATAGTTTTCCTGGGGTTTTGTTTATTTCGCGTGAAGTGTAAAAAGCCGCCCCGTTTGACCATCTCAAGTTTAGTGAGTCGCTTTTGGCTGGCTGAAAACAAGTTTTGTGTTTCTTTTGCACTGCGCAACAGTAATAAGAATTGCAGTTTTCACTCCTCTTGTAGCTCAAAGGTATGTAGTGCTAAAATACTATAAAAAGTGTTTGCCACAAGAGAAGAAAAAGGACGCTAGTTTGTTCTTCAGTTTTAGTGAAGGTTTATAGCCCGCCATCGCTTTCGCAGTTTCGCAGTTTTAGTTTGCTCACAAAGCGATAGGTAAGGTGGCAAAACGCAAAAGTGAACGACCGAGCACCGCACTATCATCATAACACAGGAGTGTACCAAAGAGGAGAAGAAATACCAGTAATTTTTGGTTTATTTCTACGGCTACTGTGGGTAGTTTGGATCTGATTGGTGTTGAAAGTAAGATTAGTCAATTAGTCTGGAAATCGTCGGTCAAGTAACAGGTACACTTTTTGATGTTTTATCGTTTTTTTCGGGTCAATTTGTTTCGATAATTGATAAGAATATTTGAACGGAAAGTTTATTTATCAATCGTTTAGGTGCGTTTAGTGCCTGAGGTAGGTTTAGTGCGACTGATTTGAAAGTTTTATTTTGTGTATAAAACGTAGTCGACTATCCATTCTCATATAAACAAAAGAAAATAGAAATCCTACGATTGGTTTTGATCGCAAATGTTTGCATTGTTTTTTTTTATTAATATTGGTTGTTTGCGTATGTTTATGCTACGCACATTTGGAATTTGGTCTATTTCAAATACCGGGTGCTGAGCAAGGTGATCGAGAGATTGAAATGAGCAAGAATTTTGGACTTGCAAGAGATGAGTGTTTGTATGGTTTCATCAAACCACCGTTCCAGCTCACCATGTTTTGTGGACGTCATCGTGGATAGCAAAATTATGCAGATGGAGATAGACAGTGGTTCGGCTGTGTCTGTCATCTGCAAGCGATTTTATGAACGGAAGTTCAGAGATAGTCCGTTGTTGGATTGCTCTTTGAAGCTTGCCGTTGTCGATGGTGCCCATTTGTCAGTTGTTGGATAGATAGATGTATCGGTGGAGATCAACGGCCAGCGCAATGATGTTTCGTTGGTGGTGTTGGAGAGCAACAACATCATTATGCCGTTGTTTGGTCGTGATTGGCTCGACATTTTTTTTCCAGTCTGGCGGAATGCTTTCCGAAAACCGATGTCGGTGAACCATACGAGCGTTACTAGAGAGGAGAAAGTCATTGAGGATTTGAAAACTAAGTTCCCCAAGGTATTTGATAATGATTTTTCTACTCCTATAACAGGTTTTGAAGCGGATTTGGTACTAAAAGATGATACGCCGGTTTTTAAGCGAGCTTATGAAGTTCCTTATCGTTTGCGTGATAAAGTCATCGAGCATATTGATTCCTTAGAGCGAGATGGTGTGATTTCTCCCGTCGAAGCAAGCGAGTGGGCTTCTCCTGTCATTGTTGTTGTGAAGAAAGATCAGGGAATTAGGATGGTAATTGATTGTAAAGTTTCCATCAACAAGCTCATCGTCCCAAATACATATCCGCTACCGTTGACTCAAGATTTGTTTGCATCGTTGTCTGGTTCAAAAGTTTTCTGTTCTTTAGACCTCGCTGGAGCTTATACTCAGCTTCGTCTTTCCAAAAAGTCGAGGAAGATTATGATTATCAACACAATCAAGGGTCTTTATTCATACAATCGATTACCACAAGGAGCATCTAGCAGTGCTGCTATTTTTCAAAAAGTGATGGATCAGATTTTAAAAGGTTTGGATGGAGTGTTTTGCTATCTAGATGATGTTTTGATAGCTGGTGAGGACTTTGAGGAGTGCAGAAGGAAGCTTTATTTGGTTTTAGATCGTTTAGCTAAGTTTAATATTAAAGTTAATTTGAAAAAATGCAAGTTTTTTGTTTCTAGTTTACCTTATTTAGGACACGTGTTGACAGAGAAAGGTTTGTTGCCCTGTCCTGAAAAAGTTGAGACGATTCGTCGAGCAGGTGCTCCGAATGATGTAAGTCAGCTGAAGGCGTTTTTGGGCTTAATCAACTACTATGGTCGTTTCATTCCCAATCTATCCTCACTCCTTAACCCATTATACAGGTTGTTAAGGAAAAACACTCGATTCGTTTGGAGCAAGAAATGTGACGAAGTTTTTGAAGACTGTAAAAAAATATTGTTGAATCCTAACCTTTTGGAGTACTATGACCCTGACAAACCTTTGGTTGTTGTATCTGATGCTTGTGGATATGGTTTAGGAGGTTTAATTGCACATGTTGTTGACCGAGAAGAACGGCCGATTAGTTTCACCTCTTTTTCGTTGAATGATGCTCAGAAAAAGTATCCAATTCTCCATCTGGAAGCGTTAGCAGTGGTTAGTACGATAAAGAAGTTTCACAAGTTTCTGTACGGCAAAAAATTTACCGTTTATACAGATCATAAGCCCTTGATTGGTATTTTTGGTAAGGATGGAAAGAATGCGATTTTTGTAACGCGTTTGCAGCGGTATATAATGGAGCTGTCAATCTACGATTTCGACATTGTTTATCGACCGTCATCGAAAATGGGTAATGCTGATTTTTGTTCGCGTTTTCCGCTACCGCAAGAAGTTCCTCGGGTTCTGCAGCGAGAGTACATAAAAAACCTCAATATCTCCGGCGATCTGCCACTGGATTACGCGGTGATTGCGAAAGAAACTGAAGGTGATGAGTTTCTTCAGAATATTTTGTCGTACATGAGGCACGGCTGGCCCAGAAATTTGGACAGAAGGTTCCGGGACGTGTATTCGCATCACCAAGATTTGGAAGCTTTGGACGGATGTTTGATTTTCCAGGATCGCGTTGTAATCCCAGCTAAACTACACGACGCAGTGCTAAAGTTGCTTCACAGAAATCATTCCGGAATTACCAAAATCAAGCAGTTAGCCAGAAGATCAGTTTACTGGTTTGGGATGAACAACGATATTGAGAGTTTCGTGAAGCATTGCAGAGTTTGCAGCCAGATGGCTGTAGTTAAAAAGAAATCAATAATTTCGAGCTGGATTCCAACAACTCGCCCATTTAGTCGGATACATGCGGACTTTTTCTACTTCCAACAAAAAGTATTCCTAGTGATCGTTGATAGTTTTTCTAGGTGGCTCGAAGTAGAGTGGATGAAATGTGGCACGGATGCCAAGAAGGTTAGGAGCAAGTTTATGGCGGTGTTTTCCAGGTTTGGCCTGCCTGATGTTATTGTGACTGATGGAGGTCCACCGTTTAGCTCCAAGTATCTTATCGACTTCTTCGAGCAACAGGGTATCCAAGTGATGAAAAGCCCGCCTTATCACCCCTCAAGTAACGGTCAAGCAGAAAGGATGGTTCGGGTTGCTAAGGAGGTTTTGAAAAAGTTTTAGCTCGATCCTGATATGAAAGGTTTGGATATTGAGGACCAGGTTTCTTATTTTCTTTTCAATTATCGAAACACGTGTACGGAGGATTCAAGGTTTCCCTCTGAAAAATTGTTGAATTTTAAACCAAAAACGATACTGGATTTAGTTAATCCTAAGAATAGTTTTAAGAAGCGTTTGACGACTCATAAAGATGAGGAAGCTTCTAGTTTTAAAGACGTCACGCCTGTTCTTGACGAGTTTGTTAATCTTCGTAATGGTGATCCAATCTACTTTGAGAATTTTAGACCTACCGATATAAAAAGGTGGTTGGATGCCAAGTTTTTGAAGCGAGTTTCTCCCAATGTTTTCCAGGTTTCAGTTGGTGGTCGAATTTATTCGGCTCACCGAGATCAACTTAAGCTAAAGGCAAGACCGCCCCGAAAGATTGTTTGTGGGGGGAAGGAAAGCCAAGTTAAGAGTAGAAAGCGCATGAGGGAGTACGAAAATAACGAGATTAACGACCCAGAAAGCAGCTTTTATGGTTTCCCAGCAGATTCCGTTATATTTAACCCACAGCAGCACGCAACGGTTGAACCTAGCAGTAGTTTGTTAGAACCGTCAGCCAATGGCAATGGACTGTCATCAGCATTTTTAATGACTGCTACAAACAGCTCTAGTGGCAATAGTTTGCCGCAATCATCGAGCAGTAATATACTTACAAGAGGTCTTGTTTCGGGTGACAATAGTTTGTTACCGCCACCAAGTTTACCGACGAGCGAAAGTTTTGGTTATTCGCAATCGTCGAATAAAGATGGACAAATGAGTTTACCATCATCGAATAACGTAGAGGGAAGTTTACGTTCGAGTGCGTTGGATCATGACTCATGTTTGCCAATGGATCGATTGTTGGATAGCATTCAGCATGAAACAAGTGGTCATCGAGATATCGTGTATCCCAGGAGATCTCGTCGAACGAAACGTCCAAGAAAGGACAATAATTATTATTATTTTTGATTATGTTTGATTTTGACTTTTCGAGTTTTGTTATGTTTTGTAAATAGTGTTTTTGTATATACGTTCTGATAAGTCAACTGAAAATATGTAAATACTATCTTAAGGGGGGAGAACTGTTGTAACCACCCTAGTGTGCGCTAAGCAGAGCAGCGCCCGGCAAACGGTCTGAATAGAGTCAGTTTTATACTAGAGTTTGCTCGGTACACACGGTGTTTATATTACTGTGTAATATCACATTCCTCGGTACATTACCTTACTAATTACTAAATACAACAGTTTCATTTGAAAGGTTATTCGCTGGACTTTTAACTTTCCATTTAGTCGATACAAGCTTTTTTCTTACACATGCATGAAGCACAAATAATAAATCGTACATTAAATTAAAATTATAATGTTCAAAGTGGCTGTACTTTATTTTGAAACAGTTCGGAAAGATCACTTGTAGTTAATGATACTTGAAAATTGGTGTACGTTCCGAAAATGAATGTGCTTTTTGCCCCGAGGTATGAAAAAATTTGATTTTTTATTATATGTCTGAAGGAGACGCATGATTGTGTTTGATTCCCCAAGGTACGAAATATAATTTATGAATGTCTACCAGCATTATCAACAATTGAAAAAATGTGTATTCTGCTAAAAATTCGCTACACCAATTTTTTTGAAAATGAATTTTCTTATATTGTGCACCTCAATATTCGTTAATGTTGAATTTTCGAACCACGAACTAAGTACCAAAATTTTGAGGTAGAAATAAAAATAAAAAAACAACATCAAATATGAATTCAGTGCGACAAAATTACCCCAATGTGAAGTTTTCATCAAATTCGGACCACTTTTGAGGTTTTGTCCGGCTTTTGTATGGAAGATGATCACTGTGCGACGGGGTGGTCTCTGTTACAGCGCCCAAGGCATTTCTGTTTCCGCTCTGCCTCGAACATACACTTCATCAAACTGGAGAGAATCCAGTATCGTTGCTTGCACATTTTCGGCGTAGCCAGAAATTTGGTTTGGAGGGGGTTTTGACGAAAATCTTATATTTTTTCAAAAATGTTGGTGGGTCTATTGATGACATTTAATCTGTAGGCCGCGATCGACTGGGCACTACCGTGTTCTGCAGTAATAGCGAAATGGGATGGTGTGAGCGGGCATGGGTGCTATAACCCTACTGTAGGTAAAATTAAATACCTGTCGCATGTGTCAGTTATGTTGGGTGGCGGACTACGAGACAGGTTATGTCAAGTTCAACGAGTGGCCCAAAACACCACTTTACTAACAATCAAGCAGAAAAGGATGAGCTGAAAATTCGCAACTTCGAAACCGTAGCATTGGAAGAGCTTTGATGGACGAGGCAGAATGTGTGGAAATGCGGGGATCGAGCGACGGCATAAGAGCTGGGCAAAATGCGCCAACGCGTATCAAGTGGCAGGCGATCAGCGAAAGGATTTGTGTAGTGTGGATCAAATCCACAGCATTATCAATGTGCACTGACTTCACGAAGCCGAGAAAGATGCATTTTATACGCAGCTGGAGCATGTCTATGATAGCTATGATGTCATCGGTGACATAAACATCCTGATAGGCCGGGGCATTGTATAAACCGGTTATCGCACAGGATAGTCTGTAAACCTTATAAACAATGTGCAGAAATTCTCATGATTGATAAGTATCTATCCGGATCTACCTAAGATTCATGAAAAAATAGGACGGTTGGACCGCTGGCAATGATCAACTGTCATATAAGCAACTCAAACACAGAGTAGAGGAATTGGCTAGAGCACTCCACTGGGTGCTTTTGAAGATCTGGAAGGAGGAGATTTTACCGAAGTATAGGATGTAGGAAGTAGTATGTCCCATCTATAACAATGGTGTTAAGTAGGATTTTTGCAACTAATTACCGATTAATCGCATTACTGAACTGCCCTTGTATTCAAAGGTGACGTAAATGCCATCGAGTATATTTATCAGGAAATCAATTTTCAAATCTTGCATGGTGCGGGTAAAAGCTTGCTTTCGCCACTTTGCTTTTCGTATTTCAACAAGTTAGTTTTTTAAATCGTTTGCACTGAAAGATGCACCTTTGCATACTAGAATAGTAAACGTCATCTACAAGGTGTTCTCCCAAATTCTTTGTTGCAGCCTATCTTCAACCAAGCTATTTACAGTAACACTCTTGAAAACTTTGCTGAAGACACTAAGTCTCGAACTAAATTTGATTGGAATTAGTAATGCATCCAACTGGAAAAATATATCAACAACATTATGCTTCTAAATACTAAACCTCCAAAGGCTAATAGTTTCCAAATTATGGAATCTTGGCGCCATTCAATTCGATACCCAAATGTACACCATAAATAGCGAAAAGCGTGAAAAATTTCAATTTTATTACCAATCTTAGCTAGTGGCACTTTATATAAGTGATAACCCAAAAAAACAAATGCGCATAAAAACCCTATTCTCACCTGTTAGAGACAAGCGTAAAACGCCATTTTTCATCAGTTTCTATGTAGGCGTTTTCATTGAGCTATTTTGCTTGATATTTACATGATTTATCAACTATAGGTTCCTCACTAAAATATTAGTTACAAGATCCCATTCTCACAACTTACAAAAAGTCCCCATAACGTTTAAAACATTAGGTTGTCAACGTAATGAACAGATAATAAACTTCCAAAATTATTATTTGAATATTTAATAAACTAGTCAGCATCAAACTTTTTTTTCTTCAATTCAAATATTTTGGTTTGTAGGGGGCTTTAACCCCCAAACCCCCCCCCCCCTTGGCTACGCCACTGTGCCTTGGGTTGCATGCACTCGACCAATACGATGAGTCTCGTAGTGCTGGAGGGTGTTCTCCCGCTGGAATTTTGGGAAGTCTCATATCGATTGCTCATCCGATACGACATTCTGAACTCGTTGGTGATTGGAAACTTCAAGAGGCTCGTTGAGCTTAATTCTCAAGCCCGATTTATGTCCTTGTACTTCGACTACATGGAACAGCGCATCAATCCTTCTTCGTATAATCCCAACCGCATCCGTCTCCCTAATATTTCTGATTCTACTGTATTCTTCGACACATCCACGAAGGATCGTGAAATCCCGGACCATATACGCCCGTAAGTGATTCCCAATATATTTTATAATAAATTCCGATAAGTCGACTGTTACAAAATGTTGTACACTGACGGATCAAATCGCGATGGGTCCACTGGCTTCGGTATCTTCAATAATACTATCACTGCTTCATTCAAGCTCAATGATCCCGCTTTAGTTTACGTCGCAGAGTTAGCTGCAATTCAGTACACCCTTGGGATCATCGACACTCTGCCCACAGATCACTACTTCATTTCGGAAAGCCTCAGCTCTGTCTAGGCTCTTCGTGCGATGAAGCCCAAAAAGCAATTCTCGTATTTTCTGGGGAAGATACGGGAGTCCTTGCATACGTTATCTAAAAAATCTTACCAGATTACCTTTGTTTGGGTACCATCTCATTGCTCTATCCCGGGCAACGGAAAGGCCGACTCTTTAGTAAAGGGGGGGGGGCATTAGATGGATACATATACAAAAGACCAATCTGCTTCAACGATTTTTTTTAGTATTTGTTATCAAAGGACACTCAACAGTTGGCAAACCTTGTGGAGCAATGGGGAACTTGGACGGTGGCTACATTCGATTATCCCAAAGGTATCAACAAAGTCATGGTTCAGGGGGATTGATGTGGATCGGGATTTCATTCGTGTTATGTCTCGGCTTATGTCCAACCACTACACCTTGGATGCGCATTTGCGGCGTATTGGGCTTGCGGAGAGTAGTCTGTGACTTGTGACGAGGGCTATCACGACATCGAGCACGTTGTCTGAGTATGGGCCGGGTATTATGACGCCAGGTCTCAGTTAAAAGATTCCCTTCGAGCCCTAGTTAGACCACCCAATGTTTCAGTTCGGGATATGCTGGCAAGTCGCGATCGTCCCTTTATGTCCCTTATTTATATTTTCATAAAAACGATAAATATGCCAATTTAGCTCCTCTTTTTTATTTCTCGTTTTTAGAAGTTCCCTGTCCTGCCTTGTGGAGCCGATCAGCATCAGAGTGCCATTATGTGACCGCCGTCGCCTTTACCACGCAATTTGAGGCGAGAACGACCCGATTCCGCAGGTCCGATGAATCCCACTCATCAACCCGGGTCTTGACGTTTGGCATGTCGCTGATCTCCCGTTTGCCTGAAAGTAGCAAGTCTGGTCTTCGTACCTGTCAACATATCCGCCTACTCTCTTCTGTTCCTGATATAACTGCTTCAACACCGATGTTGGAAATAATCCACATTTGCATTCTGTATTCCTAGTTTTAAGATAGCTGTATTTTTGTCATAAAAATATTCTTTCCCACCTTGTATATCGAACTGCATTCCTAGTTTTAAGATAGCTGTTCAATTTCTCATAAAAACCTGTTCCCCTTTCAAACTGTATTCTTAATTTAAAAATAGCTGTAAAATTTTTCGTAAAAAAACTTATGTTCCTCCTTTTGTATATCAAACTCGATTCCTAGTTTTAAGATAGCTGCAAAAAAATTTCTGAAAACCTATTGTATCCTACTTTTGTATATAGCATTGCATTTCTAGCTTTAAGATTGCTGTAAAAAATCCCCCTTGTTGTAAAAAATATTTCAAATTTGTAACCTTCTAGTTTTAAGATATCCTAAATGTAAAAAAATTAATTTGGCACCGCTAAGCTAACGCATTTGTGCCTAACAAATAAAAGAACTAAATAAAAAAAACCTGTTTTAATCCACCTAGTGATGCTATTGTGCCTTTCTCATTTGGTCGGTGTTAAGTCAGACCGGACTAAGTCGCAAAACATAAAAAAATGAGATGATGATAGCACTGGATAAAGAATATCGTCAGCTACATTCGACGATTGCCAGATTTGAAATATGTAACAATAAACAAGAATTATGGCAAAAAATAATTTCCAATCATAATGTAAAGGATGCTGCGATTCAAACTTTAAACGTGTTTTTCTCGAAATCAATGTTTTGTCACTTAGTCCGGTCTGACTTAGCACCGACCATTTGTCCAAACTACGATTCCATGGCTGATTATGTTCAATACAATGCTGTAAATGTATGTTACCTATTCAGTACGATTTGCACATACATACAATGGATCGACAACCAAGGTCTTGAGATACGATGTGTCGACACTGAAACATCGCTTGAAACTAGCGGCGGATCAAGGAGGAAGATCCGAGGGGTCTGGATCCTGCCTAAAATTTTCAACTTGTTAAAAAAATTTAAACTAGTTTTAATTTTAAAGTAGCAACCCCTCATTGCATACTCCTACCTAAGCCTATATAGGTCAAAAAAATTAGGCCGGGATTAGGTTGACGATTTTTATAGTGATTGCATAACATTTCTATATGAGAAAGGCAAAAACAGTTATTTAATTTTGTTATTGAAATTTACGTTGTTTCGTTTATTTCCTAAATCTAGAAACTGGTTTCTCAAAAAAATGGCACAAAGGAGAAGCGCGGACTGTCCAAGATGCAGCTCGGATTGCGGCAAGGAGCATCGACAGTGGATGCAATTCACACAGTGCTCAAGAGTTCTGAGAAGGTATCTAAACAGAAGTGAAGAGGAGATTGCTGTAGTCACGATAGATGTTAAGAATGCATTTACCAGCGCCAGCTGGGAAGCCATCGCTGCAGCGCTGCACAGAATTAGGGTTTCCGACTATCTACGCCAGATCATGAAGAGCTACTTCTAGAGCAGAGAGCTGCTATAAGAGACTAGCGAAGTGCAGAAGTCAATGCGAGTCACAGTGGGCGTTCCTCAAGGCTCCATTCTTGGTCCAACTCTTTGGAACGCGATGTACGATGGGGTCATAATTCTGCGGCTGCCCAGGAAAGTGAAAATCTTGGATTTCGCGGACGACATGTAACTAACGGTGATGGGTGAGACACTTGAAGAAGTGGAGTTGTCGGTGACGGAGACAATAGACGCGATCGAGAGCTGGATGAACGGGATCAAGCTGCAAATAGCTCACCACAAGTTGTTGGTCAGCAACTGCAAAGCGGTACAGCGGATGCAGATCACCGTTGAGGGCACGTGATTGTATCGAAGCGTGCACTGCACAGTAGTCCCAAAGAGCAAAACAGCGTTTTTTTAGATTGCATCAAAACTGTTGACTTTAGCAATGTGGTGTCTTCGAGAAAAAAACTCCCCTTCTTTCTGTCTTATCGGATTGATGATTAATCTCCCTAGTAGTGAGTTACGAAATTTATTTTCTGCAATAATTCAGATAGACAAACACTTACTTCAGTAAACTAGTGGAGAACTCACTGCAAACATTTTACCTGAAGACTTAAACTCTCTAGCTTTTATGCTTTTGAAATATAGGGGATTATTTGTGAAAGGCCCCTTAAAAGCAGTTTTTTCATCATAAGTTTTCTTCTAGATTTTTTCCATATAATAGTTTTCTTCTAGATTTTTTCCATATAATGTTCTAGAACATTGTTTAGGCTGTTAAACTGCATTACTTTGCAAAAGACGGAAACTTGATATCGCTAGTATGTGTGCCCAGGTAACCAATAAGCATGCTGAATGCGTCTTAACGGCTACTTGATATGCACTTAAGTCTTTTTAAATGCTATTTAAAAGTCGCTTTTGGCAAAATATACGGCTATATTACTGCTGTGCCATGAAAATGCTTTTTCACTGCTGTTGTGCATTCAGAATGCTGCTTACTGACAAGAAGTTTTTAACCAGTTTTTTGAATGCTGATTAACAACAGTTTTGCATAACGAATGCTATCGTACTGCGAGAAGCATCCGAAATGCAAATTTTACGCTACTTTACTGCATACACTAATGCTTGTTGGTTACCTGGGTGGAGATATTAACGTTTCGTGATTGAAAATAGCTCTTTTTCCAATCCCGATAACTTTTAAACGGGCAAACCACTCGGTAAACAAATTAAAGTGCAAGAAAAACACAACAAATGTTGGAAAAATCAGATCTCCCCAAGGCGGCCCTCTATGGAAATACTCGAGTTAAAGTTTGTCTCATTCCGTCATCAAATGCATGTTCCCCTATTTACCATTTTGTTGCACTTGCGCCATTGTTATGAAGTAGGCGCAACGGAATTGTCAGTTTCTAATGTCAGACGTATGTATTAAGTTGTTAAACAACTGTAACTTTCGATTTACTTAAGACGTGTCAACAAAAGTAAGAAAGGCTAATTATTGCGACTTTAACCCTTCATTTCAGAGCTAATAGTAATATATAGTAATGTAATTGAACTAATTGTAATATAATGTAATGTAATGGAATGAAACAAACTTCAACTCTAGTATATCCATAAAGGGCCGCCTTGGGGAGATTTGGTTTTTCCAGCATTGGTTGTGCTTTTCTTGCACTTTATTTGTTTATCGAGTGGTTTGCTCGTTGTTGCCCGCTTAAAAGTTATCCGCATTGGAAAAAGAGCTATTTTCAATCAAGAAACGTGAATATCTCCACACATACTAGCGATATCAAGTTTCTGTCTTTGGCAAAGTAATGCAGTTTAACAGTTTAAACAATGTTCTAGAACATTTATATAGTGGAAAAAATCTAGAAGAAAACTTATGATTAAAAAACTGCTTTTAAGGGGCCTTTCACAAATAATGCCCTATATCTCAAAAAGCATAAAAGCTAGAGAGTTCAAGTCTTCAGGTAAAATGGTCAATGAGTGGCTCCACTAGTTTGCTGAAGTAAGTGTTTAATCATCAAATCGATAAGACATAAAGAAGGGGAATTCCATTCCAAGAAACTTTCTCAAAAACACCACATTACTATACACAGAAAAAAATATTTTGTAATTTTAAGTTTATTTTCATGCACATATTTGGAGCATGAATATAAATGTAAAATTAAGTTCCACCACAAGTACACACGACTTGTCGTGCTTTTTTCAACGAATTTAATTATAATTTTACACGTGGATTGAAAATTACAGTTACTTTAAACGGAAAACCAATGCACTTCAATGTATTTTTACTCGAATACTGCTGTAAAATGAATGACATGTAATATTACACGAATGAAAGTGTAAAATTATATGTTGTTTGATGCTCCAATTGATTTTAACGTAATTTTCAATCAAATTTTTGATTCAATCTTTGTATGTTTACATTCGTATTGATTTACATGTCGTTCAAATTTCATTATTTTTTGGTATGTAGTCAACAGTTTTGATACAATCTAAAAGCCCCTTTTTTGCTCTTTGGGACCACTGTGCACTGTAGCAATTTGGAGTGATAACCGACAACTGGTTGAGTTTCAACAACCACGTCGACTACGCTTGCGAAAATTCGACGAGGGCAACAAAAGCAATAGCGAGAATCATGCCAAACGTCGACTGTCCGAGAAGCAGCACGGGACGTCTGCTATCTACCGTTTCGTCATCGATACTTCGATATGGGGTTCCCTGGGGTGCTGCGCTGCAAACCAAACGGAGCCGTGAAAAATTGAACCTGACATTCCGGCTGATGCCCGTACGAGTCGCGAGTGGTTACAGAACAATATCGTCGGAGGTAGTATGCGTTTTCGCCGGCATGATCCCGAAAATGCATCACTATGGCTGAGGACTAATCCCAAATGTGACAGCTTGGGTACATAGGAAACATGGAGATGTGAACTTACATTTGATGCAAATTTTGTACGGGCACGGATGCTTCCGGAAGTACTTGCACCGGTTTGGACATGCTTCGGCAATCCTTTGCCCGGAGTGTGTAAACGTGCAAAGATACAGGAACACGTGGTCTAGGTTCGGAGATGTTTTCGTAGGGTGTGATAGTTGACAGTATCGTTGAAGAGATGTGCCACGACGAGCATACCTGGGACGCTGTCAATAGAGTGGTTACGAGTATACTCTCCGAGATGCAGAGGAAGTGGCGAAGGGACCAACAAAGTACGCCCTTGGCTAGAAAGTCACAAATTGGGATTTGCGAGAAATTCCGCCGCCGGGGAACTATCCGTTGGTGTAGATTGGGTCCCCCGCCGAGGACCAGTTGAGTAGTACGCAACGTAGAACCGGGTTCGAGTCATCTGGGCGCCAGTGATACGGACGTCAGACTTAACCGGAATCGCCGGACCGACCTTAACACCCTACCGGATAGCTCGTCCATCGCTGGGGCTACATCGAGTAGATCGGAACAAAGCGGGGAGCTAATTGACTCACGGAAACGAACATCGGCATCGGGAGAAATCTACCGCTCGGTATCGGGAAAACTTGTCTCGCCTAGGAATTCTCCTTCGGAGTAGGCCAGATCCATCGTTAGGGACTGGACCGAGTAGTTTGCGAACAAGTCGGGAGCTGAACGAGTAAGTGGTGCTGAATGGTACGAGAAGAAAGTTTCGGTGCAGAGTGGCACAAGGGAACCGAAGGGCTAGGTAAATTAGACACTCTGAAGTTTGCCGCCCAGATTGTCTTCATAGGGGAAGGGCACAAAGTTTCGACCCCCTGCTAGCTTTCCGACTACCATGTAGAAATTGCCAGTCTGTGTTGATGGTGAAGAACACACCACCGTCGAGGAGTAGTGCTGTAACCCTACTGAAGGAACTAACTGCTAAGTAGTGGAATTAGAGTGGGTGTTATGCTCATAAAAACCCCCTCCCCGAAGTAATGCCGTAAGGTAGTGCCGGGGAGGACTCAGGTTTTGGGCAAGAGTAGTGGTTTTTGGCTCAGGTTTTGGAGTCGAGTGGCAACACAAACCAGCTCCCTGAGACGTTACAGTTTAATATATTTTTTTCCTGCAGCCTCAGGGCTTTTTTGGAAGTTTTTTGCTATCCACTAAAAACAAAAACAAAAAAACACACGCAGTCGATTGGTATATGAGACTCGGCCAAATATCAAATCGGAATTGAAAATAAGAAAATTTTCTGAACTATATATGAAGATATAATAGCTCATTGAGTTAAAACTATCAGAAATAGTCTAGAAATGTCTCGCTCATATACATACTAATTTAATAATAAATCCAGTGAAGATAAATTTTCTGTAGTGTATTGTGAAGATATTTTTGTTCCTTACATGAGAAACTATTAACGGTCTTCTAGAAATGTTTCGCTCACATACAAATAATTTAAGGTTATATCATTCATGGTTATTAACGATAGATTTAAATTCTTCCACATAATTGTAATTTTCAGTGTTTTGTAGTACTTGCACCGACTTTTTAGTCGTAGAAAATTCAACTTTGGTCGCATCTAAATGCAGTAGTAGTAATACAGTAGTCTAGATAGCCCAAAAAATAGTAGTTTGCAATATTTTCTAAACTGCTAAGATGTAACGAGATGGAAATTTCGCTTTCGAGGTCTGGTTATTAGAGTGTTAAAATGATGATTGACATGATCCTACATCACGCCTCTTGGTTTAGAACAGAGCAGATGAGCATAAGGTGTAATGTTTCTTCCTTCGAACCTCTTGCTCTCGTGTACATATTTATTACCATTTATTACCGCATTTTTTCCCGAAGATATTAAACATTAGATAGTCCTTCCTGAGTTTCAAAAGAACTTGATAGTGTCCCCGATACTCGGACGTACCACATCACTCGATCCATAGTCGATTTGATCAAATATGTCGGTTTAGCTAGAAACCCATAATCGTGTATTAGATCCCATAGGTGATCTCAATCGATTGCATCATATGCGGCTTTGAAATCTACACACCAAAAAATTATGAATTTTATCATTGACGTAATTGCAAACATGACACAATTTAACAACCCGTAATTCTCGAAATGACGAAACATTACCGTGTTCCGTTTAATTATACATGAAACATATACTTTACATGCGCAATGACATAAAATTACACTTACTGCCATTGAAAACAAACGCCATATGTTGAGTAAAATTACACGATTTACAAAAATCAACGTCATGTAAAATTAAAACCAAACGTAAAATTAAGTCATTTTTGATGCTCGTATATGTCAGGGTCAGGAGACGTAAATTTACAAGATTTTTCTAGGTGTGTATAAACAGGTGGCACGTTGTAATTGCA
Source organism: Topomyia yanbarensis (assembly GCF_030247195.1). Taxonomy (NCBI): domain Eukaryota; kingdom Metazoa; phylum Arthropoda; class Insecta; order Diptera; family Culicidae; genus Topomyia; species Topomyia yanbarensis. The sequence goes on from NC_080670.1 coordinate 77,437,261, forward strand.
ACATTTTTGATAGACTAGTCGAATATATTTCGTTTGTTGTGATGCATGCCCCAGTAAAACCTGCTCTGAATTCCCCATTTTTCTCTATGGGCAGCGGTGAACACTTTGTAGGTGGCATTCAGCATTGTGATTGACTGGTACTTGCAACAATCCAGCTTATCACCTTTGTTATAGACGGGACATGTGTACTACTTCCTCATTATTTTATATGAAAAGTAAACTGAACGAATTTCTATTCGAAAGGTTCAAGCCAGCAATAAGAACGTAGGGAAACGTATATCTGCAAAAACAAACACGGACATTTAAAAACTACAGCCATTTTCAAAATCTCTCTCGATTTAGCAGAAGCTTTTACTAGATCGAACAATCGACTAATGATACATATGCATACTATGCTGAAGTATGCTCTCCAAAATGTGATTTTGTGTAAAGGTTTGGGAGAAAAGTTCTTCATTCAAACATAGAATGAAGAATTTTGCTCCCAAACATTTACGGAAAATCACCTATAATTCTCACAAGCTGACATCAGCAGCCTGGTAAATATAAACATTTGAATTGTGCGTTTTATTTCCCCGGCAAGCAGTTTATCGTCTATTTATTCTATTATTAGTGGGAGGGTAACCAAATTTTCACCTCAAGAACTTGCGAAAAGCTACTGACAATGCAGTATGGAAGCTCCACCTCAACGGCATCCCTTATTATTGAACGCCCAGGCAGTTTAGTAACTATAATAACATATCGGAAAGAATGAAATATTCAAACCAACAGTCAGACTATAGAAATCATCAATGGGGAAACACGTGGCTGCAACCATGCGGTAGCATGCGGCTAACCGACATTTGTGATTTCTTACCTGTTTCACCATTGTGCTGTATGATCGGTGTAAAGTCAGATCGGACTAAGTAGCAAAATCTCAAAAGAAGAGAAAATGATAGGATTGAATCAAAAATTTCTTCTTCAGCTACATTTCATTTACGCCAGATTTGAAAAATATTATCATTAGCATGAATTATGAAATGAATCCATTGCAGATAATACCGCAAAGAATGCAAGGATTCAATCTTTGTACACGTTTTTCTCTGTATCAATGTAATATCGCTTAGTCCGGTCTGGCACAAAACCGACATTTTGCATGCGCGTGCGCTTTGTATTCATTTTCACTGAAGTTAGAATGGACATACGGCATTTGGTAAAAATGTGGCTGCAAATATGGGTATTTCATCAACTTTACTAAAATATGAATAACTCAAAAACGAAGCATCGTAGCTGTATAATGTAAGCGAACGAAAAATTCTACACAAAGCAAGCTGCAAACCTATACAATAATATGGGGTACTTTTGAATAAAATATCGGAGATATTTTGGTTCGAACTAGAAAATGCTAGCCGTGAGTAATCATCAAAATTTTAAATTTTTAGTTATATCAAAAAATAGCTTAATTCCTTGCGCAACTTTACACGAGAGGGATTGTTGATATCTTTTACGTAAAAATTTTAAAAATTCGAGAAAGCGCCGCAGCCGATCCTGTAACCTTTCGCCTTCAATGCGGACGAAATATTTTTATCATTTCCCATTGCCAGAAATATGACCAAAACATGTAATCTATTATTAACGCCAAAACGGCTTATTTTAGGTCAATAGTATCTTCGGAGAATTTAATGGAGGCAATATGCCCTTTCTTTTGGTATTGTGCTTTTGATGATTAATCGCCCTATGAGTGAGATATTTTCACAAATTTTCTTGGAAGTGATTATATCGAAATGATGCCTTCAGCAAATTTGTAGCTCTTACTTTTGCGAATAACTTTACTGAAGACTTCAAATATCCATTTTGAATACTTTAAAAGTCATGGCTTTTTTATTCATTTCGTTTATTTGATAGGCACAAATGCGTTAGCTTGGCGGTGCCGAATTCTTTTGTTTTTACATTTTGAATATTTTAAAACTAGGAGGTTACAATGTTGAAATATTTTTTTATAAAAGAGAAAAAATTTACAGCTATCTTAAGACTAGTAAAAAATTCTATATATAAGAGAGGGGGCAAAAGATTCTTTTTATGAAAAATTTTAAAACAAGGAATTCAATAGTAATAGTTTTTTTAGGAAATATTTACAGTTATCTTAAAACTAACAATATAGTTTGGTACACAAAAGGGGAAACAAAAAAGTTATGGCTTGTTGTTTGTTGATTTCTCTTTGTCGCCTATTCATTGTTCAATATAGTAATAATCCATTGAAATAAGCTAAACATTATTTCGATAAAGCGAATTTTGTATTTCATTTTGCTATCTACAACCGCTAGAAATAATCACCGAACACTTCCAAGTTGTCTGGAAGGAACTTGATAGCTTATTAGTACAAAAATGTTCATTTGTGCGAACCTTCTGACTGCAATTTTTCTAACTTATAACCATCGGATCGATCTGGAACATATCGGAAAATAAAAAGCGAAATAAATAACTCCAAGCAACGGCGTAACCAACAGAAGGATTTGGGGTTTAACACCATACCCCCCCCCCCCCCACAACACCCAAAAAAAATTATTGGATTGAACTTGAAATTTTTTTGATGCAGACTGATTTAATTCAATATTACAATAACAATTATCTGATCCGTAGATTGATAACCTGTTGTTGTAATCGTCATGAGGACTTTTGATAAATTGTCGGAATGGGGTCCTGATATGTAACTGATCTATTGGTCTTGATTTCATAGTTGTCTAATAGCATCAATATAAAATTCCTGCCTGAAAACATTCCAATAGAAAATTCCAGAGTTCTGTAATCAATCATAATCCTCAAATTTATTTTCAAATTGAGCTCGTTTTTGTAGAAATGTACTGTAATAAGGGTCTTTATTTAATAGGAAGCGAAGTTAAAATTGATTTAATGTCTATGAAACATAGAACTGCTCACAAAAAAAATGCATAACTTTCAACATTTGCTAAAATTCGTCAATCTAATCCCGACCCGGAGAGCCGTGTGTCATATGCCAATCGACTGAGTTCGTCGAGATCGGAAAATGTCTGTGTGTATTTATGTGTGTGTATGTGGAAAAAAATGTGACCTCTGTTTCTCAGAGATGGCTGAACCGATTTGCACAAAGTTAGTCTCAAATGAAAGGTACAACCTTCCCATCGGCTGCAATTGAATTTTTTTTATTGATTGGACTTCCGGTTCCGGAGTTACGAGTTGAAGAGAGCAAACACACAGCAAATTTCCATATAAACTAAAATGAAAAATTTTCAAAATCAAATTTGTATTTTTGATGCCAAATGACTTTAAAATGCATGAAACATTGAGATGTTTGACAAAAATTGACTTCTTTGGACTTTGGTACATTTTTGCCTTTCTCATATATAAAGGTTATGCAATCACTTCAAAAATCGTCAATCATACCGGCCCGGAGGGAGTATGCAGTGAGGGGTTGCTTTAAAATATAAACTAGTTTAAAATTTCTTAACAAGTTGAAAATTTTCGGCAGGACCTGGACCTCCCGGATCTTTCTCCATGATCCGCCGCTGGTTTCAAGCGATGTTTCAATATCACATACCTAGTATCTCAAGATCGTGGCTGTCGATCCATTGTATGTATGTGCAAATCGTACTGAACATGTAATATTCATTTCCACCATTGGATTGAACATAACCAGCCATGGAATCGTAGTCTGGGCAAATGAGACAAGCACAATTGCACCACTAGGTGGATTAAAACAGGTTTTTATTTTGGGAATGCGTCGAGTTGAGACAAAAACCTAATATGATTAATAACGAGGATAACACTTTCCGAATATAGAGAGAAATTTGAAAAATGACGATTTCCATTCGATTCTAGCAGGTTCTGATCGATTTTGATGAGCATTTGATTTTTGTTGTATGGCCAATTATATATATATATATATATATATATATATATATATATATATATATATATATATATATATATATATATAGGTCAAATGTTTGAAAACAGTAATTTAAGGTCAAGATAGCATCATTTTGAAACCGCCAATTTCGGAGGGTTAGTATCTTCGATGAGTTTTACAAACGTTAAACAGCGCATCATTTGATAAAATAATTTTGTTAATATTCATGACTACAATAAAGTCTCAACAAATTCGCTAAAGACACGAACTCTGTTACTATTTTCTGAAAAATTAATTCTGCATAATTTTAACACTTCAAAAATTACGGTTTCGGAATTATGCCGTTTGGACAGTATGATCGATTTTCACCAAACCGAATTTCTGGCTACGCCGCTGATTTCAAGTAAGTAGAAACAAAGTCGTTCTACACTCGTTCAAAAGAAACTTCTTCGAATGCTGAATATCTATTATAACACATTGAAACCCCGATTTTATCAGCCAAATATGAACATACGTTTGATGGGCTCTAGCAGACGAACAAGACTGAAAATCCTTTCTTGAGCATGTTTTCCTTATCATGAAGATATGCGAAATATGCGAAAATAAAAAGTTCATCATAATCAGAAATAGTTATCTGACTACATTAAGGGACGAGAAGAATATTTTAACAGCTTCAGTTTATTATAAAGAAAAAAAAGCCCGATTTAGTCAATGTCCCCATTTTGTCAGCCTAAAATACACCATGAGACTGATAAAAATGGGTCTTTATTGTATGTGTTATTCGCTGTGTTTAGGTAGTTTTCAAGGGGTTATTTCATAGACTTCTTCCAAAATTTGGCGATCCTATTCCAATTCGTATACCAATTAATTGGTATACTTAAGGGTTTATATGTTGCAGATAGACAAAATACTGAAATTTTCAGCTTTTTTCCTACACAATATTACGAAAGCTTATTAAACAATTTTTCCTAATAAGTTTGTGAAAATTATAAACTATTTGAAATTTTTTAATAGTTTTATTTTTTATTTAACCGTGATTTTTTAATAAATAGTGACCATCGCTTCACAACGTAGTCTATTTTTCATGGCTTGCGGTGAGCACGATCTCTCGAATTGCTGAACTGAAAATTATGGAATAGAAATTAATTTTTAGTATTCTTTACAGACCCGCTGGTGCCCTAAGACGATTTTGCTAGATTTTCAGAGCACTGTGCACACAGTGCATTAACGCAAATGACGGAAGGTTATCGAAAAGATTCGTGGAAATGAAAATTCCAGTAATGATGATGAATTTTCCAAACGGTTCGTTTTCGTGAGGTTTTTATTTGTTCTTTGGCATTAGGATTAGCGCCTTTAGAAAAAGTCGGTGTCGAAGTAAAATTTGAAACTATGCACTTCAGAGATAGCGTGATATCAGGAACTTTCAACGCTTTTTTGTGAAAAGGGTGATACTTACAAATGTAAACATAGGGCTTTTTTCATACATGCGAATGAGGGCTTTGAAACGCAACAAATTAACCTAAAAATTTTGATTCTACGATATTGCTTTCTTAAACTACAGCAAAAAAAATACAACGGGCGAAACTGTATTTTTGTTTGTTTATTTAAAATTTCGCCCTCCACGCTCCATGCAAACAAGCAGGGCGATACTTTTTTTGCTAGCAGTTTAGAGGCGAAACTGTTATTTTTGTATTTTTTTAGGATTATCAAGCTAATACCAGCTGTAAATAGAATCACTCAAATCAGCATAGGAAAACATCAGTGCTAGAAATCTCAAACCAAATCAATGGGAAGGCGAAAAAATGGCCCATAAAATAGACATACAAACGAATTATTGCTGTTAATAAAATATCTAAATTCCTCAATCAATGCATTGTGGTGGGAAAACTGATTTTTCTAAACCATGTAAATTGTACTGAGCCAAAAAAATCGATTTTTTTTTAATCGATTTGAAGTTTATACTTTACTCAAATTTCCAACGCGACTGAGAATTAAGAAATCAACGCTTTTTCTTGAAAAAACCCACCATTCCACTATGGGTCACAAGGGCGGTTTTTCGGTACAAAAATCAATAACTTCCAAACCGTTCATTTTAGAGAAATTATGTCTGAGAGAATATTTTTGGAAATTAAATTTTCTTTCTTTTAAAGCAAAATGTAGCTAGGGTAGTCCTCTCAAACATTCTTTTCGAAAAATTATGTTTAGAACTAAATGGTGTAGCAAGGTACTTACTTCAGCAAAGTTGTAGAAAAATGTTTTTCAAGTAACATTTTCAAATGCATCAAAGTTATAGCATTATCTGTTTTCATGCTATAATTATTTTTCTTCTTTATCTTAGGGTGTTTCTGAAAAAGTCAGTTTTTTAACTATAACTTTTTAAATAGTTAGTCTATCTTCATAATCTCTATGAAGCAATTTTAGTACCTTTTATTGCGCATATTTCTGCTGAAAAATGTGAATCGATATCATTTTTCGTTATCGAGTTACGATCATTTTTTCAAATGAAAATGAAATTTTCAATGACCTCTAACTCAGAAGGTTGCAAAAAGTAGCAGCTAAATTTGTACTCTTTCGAAAGTGCATCAAAAATACTATAAAATATCTCAAAATCAACTTTTGCTTTTTTGTCGTTCAGCGAAAAATGTTGACATCAACATTATGATTAAATGACATCAGCATACGGCTGTTTTTAAGGGCCTGGTCATTGTCATTTAGAACCTGCTTTACTAGATCAAAAAGTCGAGTTGTTAAATGATTTTTTGAGTTTGTCAAATATATGTACACAAATATTGAAAACGTTAGGCTGAGGCAGATATTTATTTTACTATTCTACGTAACTACTTTATTATCATCGTCATCCTCATAATTATTATAATCACAATCATCAACATCATCAGCATCGTCGTCGTTATAGTTATCTGAATCGTGTCTCTTTTCCCAAAGTGCTAACTCATTTAATATTGAACTTATTTCAGTGCGTTTACTGTATCGGGATCTTCTAGCTGCAAGAACCGGATCAGACGAGTCCATTGCTCTATAGAAAACATCTTCCATGTTCGCGACTCTTGAACAATTTCTACCGTGACTCAGTCGATCGTTCCGGTAGTATTTGTTTCGAGCCTCAGCTCCTTGTTCGCTCATGAAACTTGTTGGTAATGGAAGTGTTGACATAATGGAAAATGTAGCGCATTTTGCCTTAAAAAGCAAATGAATTAAGGATTACCCTTCATTCTGTTCTAAGTAAGCGACGAATTTCTGTGAATGCTGGCTTGGGAGGAAGTGCAGTTTGAATCTTTTGTAGAAACTGTTAACGGCTTCTCAAAATATTTCGAATTTTAATCGAGCACTTTTGTCTCAATTCGATTACTGTCTTTCCAAAATTGATCAAACCTTTTACATGTTTTAATTGTTACAGCTTTTGCATTCTGAGTGAACTTATTTTTTTCATTTTTTCCCACATCAAATTATCTCATTATTTCCTCAAACACAACTTTTATTTTATTTTTATTTTCACCTTTGGCCACTTTCCAGAGATCGAACAATTTTATTTTATCCATTTTAACAGCACTAATAATACAAAGCACTACACGCGTTGATCAAAGCAGTCGTCGGCTACTGCGATTCGATTCATGAATGAGATTGATACCAATTAAACTGTCACGACTCGTGGTGTTGTTGTTTATATTTGACATCAAAGGGCAAAAATGCTGACTTTGATTTTGAAATATTTTATAGTATTTTTGATGCACTTTCAAAAGAGTACAAATTTAGCTGCTACTTTTTGCAACCTTCTGAGTTAGAGGACATTGAAAACTATCATTTTTATTTAAAAAAATGATCGTAACTCGATAACGCAAAATGATATCGATTCACATTCTTCAGCAGAAATATGCGCAATGAAAAGTACTAAAATTGTTTCATATAGATTGTTTACTTTTTCGGTCCCACCTATCAGCATTGAAGTATCGCCTTTACGTTTTTTTACAATACCAATTTTACAATCGGTGGGGGTTTGGTGAAAATCGATCTTAATGTCTAAACGGCATAATTCCGAAACCGTAATTATTGAAGTTTTAAAATTATGCAGAATTAATTTTTCAGAAAATAGTAACAGAGCAAATAAGTACCAAAGTCCAAAAAAATCATTTTTTGTCAAACGTTATTTTTTCGAGTTTACATCAAATCTCAATGTTTCATGCATTATAAGTCATTTGGCATCAAAAATACAAATTTGATTTTGAAAATTTTTCATTTTAGTTTATGTGGAAATTTGCTGTGTGTTTGCTCTCTTCAACTCGTAACCGGAAGTCCAATCAATAAAAAAATTCAATAGCAGCCGATGGGAAGATTGTACCTTTCATTTGAGACTAACTTTGTGCAAATCGATCCAGCCATCTCTGATTAACAGAGGTCACATTTTTTCCACATACACACATACACATACATACACACACATACATACAGACATACATACACACACAGACATTTTCCGATCTCGACGAACTGAGTCGATTAGCATATGACACTCGACCCTCCCGGTCGGGATTAGATCGACGAATTTTAGAGTGAATGAGAAAGGCAAACACATTTTTAGCAATTGCTGAAATTTATGCATTTTTTGGTGAGCAGTTCTATGTTTCATAGACATTAAATCAATTTTAACTTCGCTTCCTATTAAATAAAGACCCTTATTACAGTACATCTCTACAAAAACGAGATCAATTTGAAAATAAATCTGAGGATTATGATTGATTACAGAACTCTGGAATTTTCTATTGGAATGTTTTCAGACAGGAATTTGATATTGATGCTATTAGACAACTGTGAAATCAAGACCAAGAGATCAGTTACATATCAGGACCCCATTCCGACAATTTATCAAAAGTCCTAATGATGTTTACAACAACAGGTTATCAATCTACGGATCAGATAATTGTTATTGTAATATTGAATTAAATCAGTCTGCATCAATAAATTTTCAACTTCAATCCAATATTTTTTTGGGTGTTGTGGGGGGGGGGGGGTGTTGTATGGTGTTCAACCCCAAAACCTTCTCTTGGCTACGCCGTTGCTTGGAGTTATTTATTTCGCTTTTCATTTTTCGATATGTTTCAGATCGATCCGATGGTTATAAGTTAGAAAAATTGCAGTCAGAAGGTTCGCACAAATGAACATTTTTGTACTGATAAGTTATCAAGTTCCTTCCAGACAACTTGAAAGTGTTCGGTGATTATTTCTAGCGGTTGTAGATAGTAAAATGAAATACAAAATTCGTTTTATCGAAATAATGTTTGGCTTATTTCAATGGATTATTACTACATTGAACAATGAATAGGCGACAAAGAGTAATCAACAAACAACAAGCCATAACTTTTAAAGTATTCAAAATGGATATTTGAAGTCTTCAGTAACGTTATTCGCAAAAATAAGAGCTACAAATTTGCTGAAGGCATCATTTCGATATAAATTTGTGAAAAAATCTCACTCATAGGGGGATTAATCAGCAAAAGCACAATATCAAAAGAAAGGGCATATTGCCTCCATTAAATTCTCCGAAGATACTATTGACCTAAAATAAGCCGTTTTGGCGTTAATAATAGATTACATGTTTTTGGTCATATTTCTGGCTATGGGAAATGATAAAAATCTTTCGTCCGCATTTAATGTTAAATATCTCTTTTGATAATAGTCCGATTTCAACAATCTATAGCTTGTACGAAAGGTATTCGTTAAAGCTGTCTAAAAACATATAAATTGTTAATCTATATTGTCAATTTCGGCAAAAAAATTAAAAAAAAACTGCAAAAAACGCCGTTTTTGTGCATTCAAACATTCATATCTTGGAAACTAAACATCAGAATCAAAAACAAATTAATAGCGTTCATACTGTTTTTTAGTTCTTTCATTTAAAATTGGTTTGGATAAGATCGGTTCAGCCATTGCTGAGAAACACGAATGAGAATTTGTCCGTTACATACACACACACAGACATTGTCCCAAATCGTCGAGCTGAGTCGATTGATATATAAGACTCGGCCCTCCGGGCCTCTGAAAAAATCTTGAAAGTTTGAGCGAATTCTATACATTTCTTTTATAAGAAATGTAAAACACGGACGAAATCGGTGCTGTAGAACGGTAGTTATTGTAAAAAAACGTAAGGGCGATACTTCAATGCTGATTGATGGGACCGAAAAAGTAAACAATCGCCAAAGGGGCGATACTATCATTTTGTCAATTTCAATAGCAAAAACAAATTATAATTTAATAATTTCAAATACTTAATGAAGTTTATTGGTTTCGATCACTGAATCATGCAATCTAGGATGTAAAAAACACAATAGTTCTTAAATAGGAAATAAAACCAAGTCTGGAAATATTCACTGTTGATTTTCTTTGAATGGTATCACTGCTAGTATCGCCCTTTTCAAGAAAAAGCGTAGATTTTTTAGTTCTCAGTCGCGTTGGAAATTTGAGTAGAGTATAAACTTCAAATCGATTCAAAAAAAAATTTCGATTTTTTTGGCTCAGTACAATATATAACCCCTTTAGGAAAATCCAGTTTTCCCACCACAATATAGATATTTTATTAACAGAGCATTAACAATAATTCGTTGGTATGTCTATTTTATGGGCCATTTTTTCGCTTTCCCATTGATTTGGTTTGAGATTTCTAGCACTGATGTTGTCCTATGCTGATTTGAGCGATTCTCTGAGTCCTGCCACTATCCCATGTAGTATGTGTTATCAAAAACATCGCGAAGCATCAAATTCTAAATGTTTTTAAACGATATAATATCCGAAGAGAGTGATAAGAGTTATAAGAAATGTCTCATCACACTGTTAGGTGGATTAAAAACGTTTTTTATTTCAACATAGTAGGCGAGACTTTCGAGATTTTGACATTAAAAATGTCTTACTCCACTATCTGGGGCTAGGTGTCATTCTAAAATCTAAACTATCTCCCATGTAACGAAACTATGTAAGGTTTGCACGCTTATAACTCCGATATTACTAAATGGATTTCAATCATTCATACACCAACCGATTCAGAAACACCTAACTTAAATATTGGTAATAATTTAATATCTCCCCAATAAAAGTAGACTTTTGGAAATTGGTAAAATTAAAAAGTTCACGAAAAACGGGAAAATTACCATTCGTGAGGCAGATTTCTCAGACACAGCCGTCAAAAGAGGGCAGGTTAGTTGCTCGATGAAACACGAAAAGTCATAAATAGAAGTAACGCATGTCCGTTTAAATCAGTTGTTGCTCTTATCCCACACGAGCAACATCGTCTCCGGGCGATGCAATAAGCGGTATCGATTTTCGGTAACGTTGGCATTCCCACACACTCGCACCTAAGTGATTAAACCATATACGGTTAGTTTATAAATAGAGGTGACGCGTACCCGTTTGAATCAGTTTTTGTTCTTATGTCGAACGGGTAAGATCATGGCTGCAGCGTCTGGGCACTACACTAAGCGGTAGACGCTATGCATTTTCGGCAGCGGTGGCCGTGTGCGGATTTTTCGGGTACCAGCACGGTGTCACAGAATGATTTGCAAAGTGGGTGGGCGGGGTGGTTTTGATTTAATTCAATACGGTGTGTGCTGCTTAAGAGTGTTGCGTTTGGAAAAAATATATTTATTTTTATGCATGCGTGTGCGTTGTAACTTGTTAATCCATGTTTACGGCGCTTTGTAGCTGCGTAGGGTAAAGAGCCAATTGGTTTTCATGTTTCATATTTCGGTTATATGTTTTTTATGAGTAAGGCATCTGACAACGTGCTTCTGTAGTTATTGCACTGTTCAGCAGCGTAGTATTTTACACTCAGGTTTTTTTACGCGGATTTTGAAAATTACGCGGTTTTCATTGACGCGTTTTTTTTAAATTTACGCGGTTTTCATTTACACGGCCTGTATCCCCTGCGTGAAAAATCTGAGTGTAATTGCATAGGAAACAATCACATTCCCAGCAGAACTTTTTGTTTTCTAATTTCAAACACTTTTGTTTCGTACTGCACGCAACGGAAAATTTTAAAACAGAACTTACCGTCCCAGCAGCAGTTTAAGCGGGTGTTCTTTTTCGATTCAAATTCAAGCCATGTCGTAAGCGTTACTGGACTTAAAATTGTTTTCCCAGTTTATCCAGTCAGAATATCTGTCCTACCCTATGTATTTAAAACACAGTTCTAATTGCGTTTTAAAGTATACAACAAATAGTACGGTTAGGTATACTAATTTAAATTTTAAAATAAATCTGTTTTAAATTATGAAACAAACCGCTGTACTGAAGATATAATTATGTCAGTCCTATTACCACATAAAACACCTATATAACATAAAACGCTGCAGAATTGGTTTAATAATACAATGTTTACACTACAGAGTTATAACACGTTTTAATAATTAGCAACAAGAAAAATGTCACCAAGATAGCATAAAAACCCGTTTTAACTGGTAGTGCGAACGTTGTATAACAATGTAATTTATCAAATAATTTCATTTGTTCAACCACTAATCGATCAAGAAATACTTAACCTTAAGATTGTTTACTTAAGTTCATTAGTACATTATTGAAAATTTAAATGGAAAATGAAATTTCATATTTCATGGAGAATCTGTATATTTCCGTGGGCGTGGGCTTCCTCATCACAGCTCTCAATATGGAACTTTTCTTTTGAATATATTTTCTGGACAGACCAGCCTATTTTTACTAGATGGATCAGCCAAATAATGCCAATCACCTAGTGATTAATTAATAGATTACCGTTAAAAGACCTTCAATAAATTATGTTTTGATGGGGAGGGTATATAGCAAATTGTAACATATGAAAACAGGCGAGTGAACAATAACGTGAGTCGATATGTGTGATAGATAAAATTCATTTGCACGCTCTTGAAAAAAGCTACATTTTTAATGTCACCGTGGTCGTGTCCTGTACACAACCCTTTAATTTTTTTGTGTTGAATTTCACCATTTGAAATAAAACCTACTTTTTTCAATCGCTCGTACTGTCAAAAGTAAAGAAGATACCAAAAAGTGCTCAAGACATAAAATGTGCGACTTTTTCACAGCTTTCCGATGAAGTATATTAATACTCAACGTATTGGTTTCATAGAAAATATTGGAAAGTTTAAAACAAATAGATTTTTTTCAAACTTGGGCCCGATTTTTTTCTTTTTTTTATTGTATAAAATAGGAATTGTATAAACTGTATAAAATTGTATATTGTATAAAATAGGAAAATCATTTTTCTTAAAAATTTGGGAGTGGGCAATTAAATACTTACGGAGATATGAATTTTTCAATCGAGCCTTGCGCGCGAAAAACGTATCGCCACGCGCTTCGCTTGTACTCAGACTTGGGTGTATGAAGTTTTACACACCAGCGCGTTGTGTAAAACACACTTGCGATTAACTTTACTATTTATTGCATTTAGATGTATGTTTAATTTCAGATTTATATTGTCTTAATCATTCAAAAGTGTCGCTGGAAGAAAAGATCTTCAGTTAATATGAAGTCCACGTTCGTCTCAACATAGTGAAATGATTGTGTTCCAGGTATGGTTTGGCATTTTTCGAAACAATTCTGTTGATTTTTCTCTGCTCTTGCATCAGAATAAATTGGTTTGATTGGCACGTTTCCTATGTTATTCTGTGATTTGAACTTGAAACATTGCGTAACAAAGAAGCTTTCCTTGCCACATCGTACGACTCAGTTGCGGTCGACATTTGATCATCATTGATCATTTGTAAACTGGCTTCGACAAATAATGGCTTCGTCGCAAGCACCTTTTCCATGGGCTGTTGCGCGAAAATGTCACTGTGTGGGGTGAATGCAGTCAGATTTGTGGTGAAAAAAATTAGTACAACGTTTGACATTTTTAAAATGTTGACGAACACCATCAGACTAACTAAACTACACTGAAAACAAGATTTAAAAAGCGCCAGAAACTTAAAAAGCATTCGTTCAACATTTTTGCAGAACTGCAAGAATCTCTCTTCAGCAATCATTTATTGCCAGAATACAAATATCACATTTTAATCATTTTAAAAATTATCTCATGCAACGATATTCCCAATCGTTTTATATTATAAAATCAACTACAAAATTGAGCATAAAGCAACAATAATCTGAAATAAAAAAATAACGCATTAGCTGTGTTTTCCTTTAAGGGGCGTCTGGTGTAAAGTGCTTAAACCGAAAGTGATTTAGGTTTACGATTTTGAAGGTAAGGCAACAATGGACCTCTTGTGTAATGTTAAGGTTAATTATACATTCATTATATACGAGAAAAAATTGCAGTCACACAGAACCACTCGAGCGTTCCAAGAGTAGACGTCCAACCATTTCCACGTTGAGGAGCGCCACGGCGAATATGATAACTCTTGATAAAATTGACGGAAATAGGAAATTCATTAAGATTTTTAAAATTTGGACTATTAGTTACTCGATGAACAAAAAAATATAAAATGGTTTGAATTTTGGAATATGGAATAGCCTTACAAAATCCGAAAAATCTGGTATTTTTTATGTAAAATTCACTCACTTTTCTTAAAAATAATGAGAGAATTTTTTTTTATTCAGTATTCCGTGGTTCATAAGTCAAACCTGAGTACGAGCGAAGTGCGTGGCGGTACGCGCAAGGCGCGATTGAAAGATTCATATCTCCGTAAGTATTTAATTTCCCACTCCCAAATTTTTATGGCATCAAGAAAAATGATTTTCCTATTTTATACAATAAAAAAAAGAAGAAAAATCATGCCCAAGTTCGAAAAAAATCTATTTGTTTTAAACTTTTCAATATTTTCCATGAAACCAATACGTTGGGTAAGTATTAATGTACTTCATCCGAAAGCTGTGAAAAAGGCGCACATTTCATGTTTTGAGCACTTTTTGGTACCTTGTTTACTTTTGACAGTACGAGCGATTGAAAAAAGTAGGTTTTTTTTTCAAATGGTGAAATTCAACACAAAAATCTCGAAAGTCTCGCCTACTATGTTGAAATAAAAAAATACGTGTCGAATATTTTTGACTACTAAACCGAGAAAAAAAAATTGATCTGGCCAAAAAAAAATTTAAGGCAAATTTTGCTTGGAATGTCTCCTATATATATATATATATATATATATATATATATATATATATATATATATATATATATATATATATATATATATATATATATATATATATATATATATATATATATATATATATATATATATATATATATATATATATATATATATATATATATATATATATATATATATATATATATATATATATATATATATATATATATATATATATATATATATATATATATATATATATATATATATATATATATATTAGGGTGGCACGAGGATGTATGAAAAAAATTGAATACCGCAGAACCAAGTTAGAAAAATTCGTTATTCTTCAACGAACTCCTACGCTAAAACTGGATCAAATCTGTTGGAGCATGTTTTAGCACAAATGATTCCAAGTTTGCTATGAGGAAATAATACGTTTACATTAAATTCATAAATATGCCGCCTGGTGCCCCTGAAAAATATATTGTATGCTACATTCTGTAGATTCAGTCAAGTAGAACAACTTCTTCTAAAGACAGTTCATAGCTATGACAACTGGTTCATGAGTTATTGCAAAATTAAACTTTCGTTGCCCTGAAAGTTATGATTGTGATGTTTCTGGCTACCCGACGAGCTGAACCTTCAATCAAGTGAACCTTGACGTATTTGTTGTGGTCACCAGTTATACCATTGGTGTAAAGCGGAAATATAGTCCAGATAGTATCATCCGAAACATGTGATCTAAAGTAGAGGTGTGCGCCGATGCATTTTTAATCGGCGGCGGCGTTAGCGACATATTTGGCCGGCGGCGTCACGCCGTTGGACCCTATCGGCCAGGCGCGCCGGCGTGTTTCGGCGTGACGAATATTGACGCCTATGTAACTAAAAAAAATTTTGGCAGTACGATTCCTTTCCCAAAATTTCGATTTCTCTTCTAACAGATTTTGCAGCACATACAAACAGACGTTACAGCTTGAAGAAAATTCTAAAAAAATCATCGCATATGATGTACTACCGACATCTGTTTTTTTTTTCAACTGAAGCTCCAAAAGTGCACACCCTGCTTGCCAAATGCAAGATAATAAATGAAAGGTGGAACTATTTTTACAGTTGTAAAATTTGGAGAACGAAATTGAACACTTGTCGATGTCGCATGCTACGACTTTGCATGAAATAATGATTGCAATGGACAAATTTGAAGAATGCAGAGTAACGACTGTATATCAATGACCCATAATAATTATTTATTGTTCTATATTTGGGAAATTAAGCAACAGTAAAACAGTTTTTGTTTTGTTTAAGGAAATTAATTCTTGTTGTCGTTTCATTGTTTTTGTTTCTATTTAGTCTTCTTCACCGTCGCTCTTTTAGAATTCCGCATTACTGCGCAGAAATGTCACTTTTAAGGACACCTTTCAACACATTACTTTATTTTCCAGGCTAAGGTTTACTTTTACTCCTCGTAAGCACAAAATCGCCGTGATGATAAGGCATACGATTCCGTGGCACTACATTTTCTTTCAACGTAAGATTTGCTTCTATCTTGAGTGCAAAGTATGCTCGATATATTGGAATCATACAGATCTACACCCTGACGAAACCTTAATATACAGTTACTATCATTCATAATAATTCCACGACTTGATGTTGGGTTGAAACTGATCACTAAATAAGCCTGATTGAAAATGGTCTGGGCGTATCTCTAGTTTTCGTAGCACCTGCACCCCTCTGATTTCTCCAGCAGTTCCGGGGACCAACAAATTCTAATCCATTGCATACATCTAGTTAGATTCGATGCACCGAATCAATTAAATTACTAACATCCTATTATGTGCTTACTCGCCGATCGGTATCGTGTTGTAATTTAAGAAATGATTGTGAACAACTCCCGCCTTGGGCACTTCGACAAGAATCAATTTCAAATTTCCGGACCATTTTGTTTGTTTTGGTTTGCATGAGATTAAAAAGACGGTAATGTTTTCGGGTGGGTGCGGAAACTAAGTAACGCATTTAGTTCTGTGTCAAATTCTCTTCACTAACGCCACGCTCGCTGATATGGCGCTTTTTTGTAATTTAAATCGACCGTTTTTTCCACGAGTGATGAAAATTCATCTCGTGTTACGTCTTATTTGTCTGTGATACCGGGCTGATGCAACTGACACTGAAAATCTTTCCTGAGTGGGGCTAGATCATACGATGAATAATTTATTGCCCGTTTCATCTGCAGATAGACTTTCGTGCACATTTTTAAAACATGCATGGGGGACAGCAAACCGAACATCTTATGTATAATCCTAGAGAGGACGTTAAATGTTGTTTTTGTTAGCCACCGCAACAACCAAACTATGATAGTGAGAAATAAACCTCGTATTGAAAATAATTTTTGTGTTTTCACAAAACTAGGTCACGTAAAAAAAAGATGGCATTACACTCAAATGTTTAGTAGGTGGTTGTGTCTGAATATATTTAATATTTTTATGATTCTAGTTCATAACTTGATTTTTTTTTATTCATTTCGTTTATTTGATAGGCACAAATGCGTTAGCTTGGCGGTGCCAAATTCTTTTGTTTTTACATTTTGGATATTTTAAAACTAGGAGGTTACAATGTTGAAATATTTTTTGACATTGAAAATGTCTTACTGCACTATCTGGGGCAGAGTGTCATTCTAAAATCTAAAATCAAACGATGTCACGTTTTTGCGTCACTATTTTGAACGCTAATAACTTTCTTATTTATGAACGGATTTCCGTCTAGTTATCACCAAACAATTCGGAATTAACTGAAATTATGTTTTATTGCTATAGTGTTTTTGTATTTCAATAGCACGCTATTGAAAAACAAGCAACAATGAACAGATCTCCAAAACGTGAAAATTCCCATACATCAGTCAAACTATCCCCGGCAGCGCCGTCGATAGGGAGCAGCTTAGTGATTCAAACGAGCTTCCGGAACCGATGATGGTGGCCAATGTGACCAAAGAGACTTTGAATGGCTGTTAATGACCTAGTACTACAAATCGAAGCAGTTGTGGTCACATTTTGGAAAAATTTTCACCATTATACATTCATTGCAGAATTTCTTAAAATCGACGTTTTCTGCGTGATCGTACTCATCACCCTGTAATTCCGGAACCGGAAGTCGGATCCATTAGAAATTCAATAGCAGCCTATGGGAACGTTGCACCTTTCATTTGGGACTAAGTTTGTAAAAATCGGTTCATCCATCTCTGAGAAAAGTGAGTGAGATTGTGTTCGCGTACACACACAGACGCACAAACACACACATACATACAAACACACATACATACACACACAGACATTTGCCGAACTCGACGAACTGAATCGAATGGTATATGTCACTCGGCCCTCCGGGCCTCCGTTAAAAAGTCGGTTTTCAGAGCAATTGCAATACCTTTCTATTGAGAAATGCAAAAAGGTGCGAAATCGGCAGTCCCAAAAAGTCGATTTTTATAAAAAAAATTTTTTTCGAGATAACATAAAATCTCGACGTTTCATGCATTTTAAAGATGTTTGGCATCAAAAATACGAATTCGATTTCTGAAATTTCATGGGGTCCCCCCTTTGGAAAAAAAATTTGAGTTCCGGCTTTTATGGGAATTTCATATGTGACCGGACGGTTTAGTCTATATTTCCGGAACCATATAAGCGATCCGAACGAAATTTTATAGACATCTATGGGGATATTATAGCTATCATTTGGGACTAAGTTTGTGAAAATCGGCCCAACCATTTCCGGGAAACTGATGCGAGTTCGTAAATTTTGAAAGATGGCCGCTTTTCCCGGGCACTTCCGGAACCGTCTATGGTGGTCAATGTAGTCAACGAAAGTTTGGTTGGCCGTCGGTGACCTAGAACAGCAAATTTAAGTTGTTTGAGAGACATTTTAGCGAAATTTTTACCTTTTTTGCTTTCATCGGAGTATCGGTTTGAAACACAATTTGCTATGTGATCGCACGCCACAACCTGTAACTCCGGAACCGGAAGTCGGTTGGGGATAAAATTTAATAGCCATTTACGGGGACGCAACATCTTTCATTTGAGACTAAGTTTGGTTGATTCGGTCTAGCCATCTCCGAGAAACCGATGTGACTGTTATTCTGAATTTAGATACTTCCGCCGGGGCTTCCGGAACCGATGATGGTGGCCAATGTGGCCAAATAGACTTTGAATGGATGTTAGTGACCCAATACTACCAATCGAAGCAGTTGTGGTCATATTTTGAAAAAATTTTCACCATTATACATTCATTGCAGAATTTCTTAAAATCGACATTTTCTGCGTGATCGTACTCATCACCCTGTAATTCCGGAACCGGAAGTCGGATCCATTAGAAATTCAATAGCAGCCTATGGGAACGTTGCACCTTTCATTTGGGACTAAGTTTGTAAAAATCGGTTCATCCATCTCTGAGAAAAGTGAGTGAGATTGTGTTCGCGTACACACACACAGACGCACATACACACACACATACATACACACACATACATACACACACACAGACATTTGCCGAACTCGACGAACTGAATCGAATGGTATATGTCACTCGGCCCTCCGGGCCTCCGTTAAAAAGTCGGTTTTCAGAGCAATTGCAATACCTTTCTATTGAGAAAGGCAAAAAAGGTGCAAAATCGGCAAAGTCCCAAAAAGTCGATTTCTAAAAAAAAAAATTTCGTGATAACATAAAATCTCGACGTTTCATGCATTTTAAAGATGTTTGGCATCAAAAATACGAATTCGATTTTTGAAATTTCATGGGGTCCCCCCTTTGAAAAAAAAAATAGAGTTCCGGCTTATATGGGAATTTCATGTGTGACCGGACCGTTCAGTCTATATTTCCGGAACCATACAAGCGATCCGTGCGAAATTTTACAGACATCTGTGGGGATAATATAGCTATCATTTGGGACAAAGTTTGTGAAAATCGGCCCAACCATTTCCGAGAAACTGATATGAGTTTGCTAGTTATGAAAGATGGCCGCTTTTCCCGGGCACTTCCGGAACCGTCTATGGTGGTCAATGTAGTCAACGAAAGTTTGTTTGGCCGTCGGTGACCTAGAACTGCAAAGTTAAGTTATTTGAGAGACATTTTAGCGAAATTTTTACCTTTTTTGCTTCCATCGGGGTATCGGTTTGAATCACAATTTGCTATGTGATCGCACGCCACAACCCGTAACTCCGGAACCGGAAGTCGGTTGGGGATAAAATTTAATAGCCATTTACGGGGACGCAATACCTTTCATTTGAGGTCAAGTTTAGTCGAATCGGTCTAGCCATCTCCGAGAAACCGATGTGACTGTTACTCTGAATTTGGATACTTCCGCCGGGGCTTCCGGAACCGATGATGGTGGCCAATGTGACCAAAGAGACTTTGAATGGCTGTTAATGACCTAGTACTACAAATCGAAGCAGTTGTGGTCACATTTTGGAAAAATTTTCACCATTATACATTCATTGCAGAATTTCTTAAAATCGACGTTTTCTGCGTGATCGTACTCATCACCCTGTAATTCCGGAACCGGAAGTCGGATCCATTAGAAATTCAATAGCAGCCTATGGGAACGTTGCACCTTTCATTTGGGACTAAGTTTGTAAAAATCGGTTCATCCATCTCTGAGAAAAGTGAGTGAGATTGTGTTCGCGTACACACACAGACGCACATACACACACATACATACACACACACATACATACACACACACAGACGTTTGCCGAACTCGACGAACTGAATCGAATGGTATATGTCACTCGGCCCTCCGGGCCTCCGTTAAAAAGTCGGTTTTCAGAGCAATTGCAATACCTTTCTATTGAGAAAGGCAAAAACGATAAGGCCGTTGGGAAGGGCGGAACCCCGGGTGAACTTCAAAAAGTCTAAAAAGTGGCCGGCTGTGAGAATCAATCCCAATCGTGATCGGGATGATCTGCATGGTTGAAAGAATGCCTTCGGATTGGTTGAATTGACTCATATGTACTATCTTCAAGAAGGACTACAAACTCGAACATAATATCTTCCGAGGCATAACGATCCTCAATGCCGCCTACCAGGAAGTCTCTCATGTTCTTTTGAGGAGACTGCGCCTGTTGGCTGAATGCTTTGTCGGTGAATATTAAAGCGGGTTTCGAGAAGGACGATCAACGACGGACCAAATGTGACAAATTCTGGATATATTCCGGGAATACAACAGATGCGGGCTGACCATCTGTTTGTGGAGTTCAAGGCGGCATACGATTGAGTAAAACGAAATGAACTGTGGCAGGTAATGGTTCAGGATGGTTTCCCGACAAAATTGATTTAGCTGATTCGTATGACGCTGCAAGATCTGATGTGCAAAGGAACGGAACCGTCATCACGAGATCTCACATGCTTCTTGGCTTTGCAATCAACACCGACATCATTGGCGTTGATCGCAGAACAGTGGAAGAGGCATTGTTGCCTTTTAGAAGGGAATCTTCAAGAATCGGGCTGACAATAAACTCTGACAAGACAAAGTACATGGTAGCTGGCAGAGAATGGCGGTCGTATTGGGTTCGAGGTGGAAAACGATAAAGTACAGTAAACCAATTTATATATTTTAGAACACTAGTGACCAAGGGTAACGATGTTAGCCGCGAAGTCAGCTAAAATCCCACAGCCTAAGGATGCGCGCAAAACTTGTTCTATTCAAATCGCTGATACTCCTGGTTGCTCTGTACGGCCATGGATGTTGAAGGCAGCAGGATATCGGGGTATGTTTGGGAGAAAAATTCTGCGTTCAATACTCGGCAGCACAGTAGAAAATGGAGAATGGCGCAGACGCGTGAACCCCCAACGGTACCAAGCATACAACCATGCTGACATTGAAAGGCTGATAAAACACGGCAGACTACAGCGAGCTGGGCTTGTAGTGTGGAATGACGAAAGAGAAACCAATTAAAGTTATGACCAGCAGAGAGCCTGGAAGAGGTCGTCGATTTCGGGGCAAATCCCGCTCTCGCTGACTGTGTACAATTGAGGAAGATTCGCGTGCGGTGGGCGTCTATGAAACTGGCGGTTCAAGATCGAGTAACCTGGAAGTCCAAAATACATTCAATTATGATTCGGATTATCCGGATTGTTTGGTCTCTAGGTCACTAATGGCATTTTCGTTTTTGACAGTGCACTACACCGGTGTAGTCGGTGCTACACTCATTCAAACTTGGGTGTAATCAGTCTATGTCTTTCTTTGCACTACACCGGTGTAGCACCAAGAAAAAACGAAAACGCTATAAGATAATGATGACGATTGTTAGTTTGTTTAGGCAAAGTAGAAATTATGACAGATGCACTTGACCGCCCTTTCACCTAGGGACGTTAGACACATTGTTATTAGTATTAAAAAAATATAAATACTATTAAAATAATTGTCGACTCTTGCACCATGATAAATAATTTCGTGGTGCCAATAATAAAAAAAGAATGTACTTTTCAAGTGATCCAGAAAAGGTGCAGGTCTGGTCAAATACAATACAAGCCCATGTTTGATTAAAATAATAGACCCTCAAAATCTAGATTTATAGCAAAAAACTATTTCTCGGGTCTAAAAAATTAGTTGGCGGTCATCTGTTATGTTCTTTTGTTAAAAGTATAATGCGGTATTTTTCATAACAATCAGTTTATTATGTAGGTGGCAGCGTTACTCATTTTTGACATTAAAAATGTCTTACTCCACTATCTGGGGCTAGGTGTCATTCTAAAATCTAAACTATCTCCCATGTAACGAAACTATGTAAGGTTTGCACGCTTATAACTCCGATATTACTAGATGGATTTTAATCATTCATACACCAATCGATTCAAAAACACCTAACTTAAATATTGGTAATAATTTAATATCTCCCCAATAAAAGTAGACTTTTGGAAATTGATAAAATTAAAAAGTTCCCGAAAACGGGAAAATTACCATTCGTGAGGCAGATATCTCAGACAGCCGTCCATAGAGGGCACCTTATTGGCTCAATCACACACGAAAAGTCATAAATAGAAGCGACGCATGTCCGTTTAAATCAGTTGTTGCTCTTATCCCATGCGAGCAACATCGTCTCCGGGCGATGCAATAAGCGCTATCGATTTTCGGCAACGTTGGCATTTGCACACAATCGCACCTAAGTGACTAAACCATATACGGTTAGTTTATAAATAGAGGTGACGCCAGTGATGCCACAAGTACAGATTTATCTAGAAAGGTACAGATTTTTGAAGCGTTTTTGGTACAGATTCTGTACGGTACAGATTTTTGTAAAAAAGTACAGATTGGTACAGATTTTTTTAGATGACAGAAGAGTAAAATAATTTAGCCTTGCGATGCATCCCATAATGTGCACAAAGAGCGAAACACAAAAAAAGAGCGGCACAAGAACACTGCGATGTGGAGATCACCCGCCCAAAGAGAAACTTGAAAACGAAAAAGAGAAAGAGCTGTGCACCAAGAGATGCAAAATTTCGCACATTGAGTCACCTTGAAGAGCCACTTTTTTGTGCCTCCCCTCACTGGCAAACAGGGAGGAAGGGGAATCAAACTATTCAGATTCAGATAAAGATTGATCGGAAGAACGTTTTTAAATGTTTTTTGGTTGTCTTCTCTGCTTCCGTGCGCATGGGACCATGATGCACACTAAAGAGCCTCTTTATTTCTACTCTTTGAGGTGTGCGGCCATGGAGTAGAATGCACACATGGGAGCAAAACACATAGGAGTGAAGAGGTTTATTGTGAAAGAGAAGAGTCAAAATTTCTGGTTTGATTTCCCCAAATGAAAAATATGTATAAGAAAAATGATTTTTTCTAAACAACCTTGTTATTGTTTCGGTACAGAATCCGGTACAGATTTTTCTATAGCAGAGTACAGATAGGAAAGATTTTTCAACTCCCGGTACAGATTTAATTGTGGCAACACTGGGTGACGCGTACACGTTTGAATCAGTTTTTGTTCTTATGTCGAACGGGTAAGATAATGGCACTACAATATTCCTAGTGAAAAATGTCGGGCCGAGTCGGCCTGACAATCGGGCTGACGATCAGGCCGATGAGGTCCGACGTAAGAGCTACACCGCGCTTTATATAAGAACTATATCGTGCTGTTTTGCACCATCGAAATCGGACTGTCGGGCTTCGAAGTTGTCAAAATCGTCAGGCGATATAAGAGCTACGTAGCTCCGATGTCAAGCTATAGAGAATCGGACACCGTCGTGCTCACTATTTTGGCACTCTTCTTCTTCTTTTTGATCCGTCAGATTTCTTTTTATTCATTTTTCATTTAAAAAAATTAAACCAGTTGATGCAATCTGTTTTATTTACATTTTATATTCAACAATTGCGCTTTCCAAGCATAAAAAGAATATAAAAAAGCATAATTATCGTCGCACTGGAAGCAATGCTACGGTGCTGGTCTGATGCAAATATGGAAAGCGAACTCCGTTGAGTGCATAATACCAGCACCGTTTACCATCGTGCGTTTCCCAATGTAATCCGTTTTTCCCGCCGGCTGCGTATGTAGATGCTAACGTGACGTAATGACCGGATCGTGGAATTCCAATAACAGAATTTATTAATTGTGGTCGGATGCATTATAGAGAATTTACCTTACCTAGTTGCTGGTACGGGAAGTTTAGGCAATGCTGCTATACGTTGTTCGGCCAAGATTTCGACCCGAAAAACTGCTTGTCGCCGATTGGCACACGGCCTACATAGGATTGTTGCAGATGTTCTGTGTCGTCACTCACCAGTGGTCGTGCCAGATTGTTATCCAATCAGGTCCAACAGACGCGTTACTCCCGTCCAGTAACAACTGCACTGCAATGTCAGTTAGAGAAATATTTTCTTCGGCTCAATTTGACCGTTGCGGGAAACCCATTTCACAGGCTGTACAGTGCCTTGAACACCATGTGCGAGACAAATTTGCACTATTCGTGGTAGATAAGCAAAACGTGATAGGACCTTCATCTTCGAGTCGTTTTTACTCCAGCCAAATGAAGAATTCGTTTAGAGCTGACTCCTACGCATTTCTGTTTACTACCTTATTGCAGGCCTTTCAGCATATCGAAGAAGGCGACAGCGTCAGCGCAACCAAATTCAGGTTCATCAGCGACGAGTTAAAGCGGTTACCGTCGCACTGGAAGTAATGCGATAGTTGTTGGTGAACACATAGAAATTGAGCTCCGTAAAGGGCAAAAATTCTAGCACCGTCCACCATCGTGCTTTTCGAAATGGTACCCGCCTTTTCCCATCCGCTGCGTGAGTAGATGCTTCGTCACGACGATAAACATGACGTAACGACCGGATCGTCGAATTCCTATAACAGAACTTATTAATTGTGGTCGCATGCATTATAGAGAATTTACCTTCAATCTAGTTGCTGGTACGGGAAGTTTAGGCAATGCTGCTATACGTTGTTCGGCAAAGATTTCGACTAGAAAGACTGCTTGTCGCCGATTGGCACACGGCCTACATCGGATTGTTGCGGATGTTCTGTGTCGTCACTCACCAGTGGTCGTACCAGATTGTTATCCAACCAGGTCCAACAGACACGTTACTCCCGTCCAGTAACAACTGCACTGCAATGTCAGTTAGAGAAATATTTTCTCCGGCTCAATTTGACCATTGCGGGAAACCCGTTCAACAGGTTGTATCTTTTCATCTACTCGTGGTAGATAAGCAAAACGTGATCGGACCTTTTCTCTTCGAGTCGTTTTTACTCCAGCCAACTGAAGAATTCGGTTGGAGCTGACTCCTCGCCTTGATGTTTGCTACCTTATTGCAGGTTTTTCAGCATGTCGAAGAAGGCGACAGCTTCAGCGCAACCGAATTCAGGTTCATCAGCGACATAATATATATTTGCCGTGCGGGAACAGATTCGAATAATTGTCGAATTTGTACGGCTGATGCTGCGACGCATCAATAGTGACTCGATCCAATCTACGTTTGATTTGCGATGAATGTTGATTTCCGTTAAATTTTCTGTTAGATTTGTTTTTTGTTTTCTCCATTCTACTGCAAATAATGAATATAGAAAGCTATTAGTCGGATTAAATAATACATGGAAATTTTGGCCTACCGGAACGTAATTTTGTTGCAGAATGCACTGGATCAAATTCAACATGACCTGCCGGGCCTACAATGGATCTCGTTCGAGTCAAAGCGGTTACCGTCGCACTGGAAGTAATGCGATGGTTGCTGGTGCACATATGGAAATCGAACTCCGTCGAAGGCAAAATGCCAGCCCCGTTCACCATCGTGCTTTTCGAAATGGTATCCGCCTTTTCCCATCCGCTGCGTGTGTAGAAGCTTCGTCACGACGATAAACGTGACGTAATGACCGGATCGTCGAATTCCTATAACAGAATTTATTTATAGTGATCGGATGTATTATACTGCCGCTAGAAGCATAATTGTCCCATGTTCTATGGGAATCCCTATACACATGGGACAATTATGATTCTAGCGGCAGTATAGAGTTCAGGCATTTACCTTCAAACTATTTGCTGGTACGGGAAGTTTATGCAATACCGACTAATACACGGCTTACATCGGGGTCAAGTAATCGGACTGTATCCTCGATTAACTAGCAAAAAAAGAATTTTATTATTGGCACGGTCATGTTAGCGTGCGCTATAATACGCTTGCACTGCCGCTAGAAGCATAACTGTCCCATGTGCTATGGGAATCCCTATACACATGGGACAATTATGCTTTTAGCGGCAGTACATGTGTTGCGCGTGTTAGTGCCCCATTTTGAATAATCAGAGATAACGTGAGCAATTGTTTCGCAATAGCTTGCTCGAGCAAATGGGGTGAACGGGTACTCAAGCAAGAGCATGTAGGTAATATGCAATCCGGTTGCTCTAACTCTGCTGGATATAAAACATACATGGTTTATGTTCATTTGTTATTTTTCAGAATGGCGAATATCAGATGCATATGAAAAGCTAGAGAAGAATTTTCGTGCAGATTATTCCCGAAGACAACGCATCTTCTCCCCGGACGAATCTTGAACATTTTTATGTTCCTCTGGTAAAAAAATCGCAAATTA
Source organism: Topomyia yanbarensis (assembly GCF_030247195.1). Lineage (NCBI taxonomy): Eukaryota > Metazoa > Arthropoda > Insecta > Diptera > Culicidae > Topomyia > Topomyia yanbarensis. The sequence goes on from NC_080670.1 coordinate 77,464,269, forward strand.
AAAGCTAGTAACATGGATAAAAATTACCTAAAGCACAATAGACATCAGTTTCTCGTCGTAAATCTTTGATCAAATTCAACGTTAATGTGGTAATATCTAACTGCACAAACAACATTCACTGGCTGCTTTTACAGGACTGCTTTTTTGGAGGGTGCATCCATTGTTTTGTTTTAATTTATCGTAAATGTAAGAAGGAACTTTTTCTGCATACTTTTTAAACATATTTACTGAATTTTTCTGCAAGATGAGATTAAATTGTTTAAAAAACATCGAGAAAAACAATGAAAATTTGAACAAATATGTTGATATGTCGATTGTAGCAAGCTGTGTACTTATCACCTTATACTGTGAGTTGGCTGTAACGTTTCGAGTTTTTGCGAGGCCATCGTTCAGAAGAAAATGCAGATATGACTTATGATAGTCTTAAACGACTGCTATCAGCCGTCGTCACTTTAGATCAAAAGTTCTAATTCTGATCTGAGATGCTACAAATAAATATAAGTTGAACTGAACAGAATAACTCAATATTGTTAATACTTCTCGAAATAATGCATTGTGTTAAATCTCTAAGTGTGTATAGCTTGCATAAATAGCGTAAAAGATGATTTTTTTTAAATCTTTCAGAGGGTGAGGGTGTGCGAAGACATACCTACACTCAAAAAAGTAAACGTTATGCCTATTGATTTTACACATAGATTTTTGCAATTAACGGAGGCATATAGACACTATTTGCTGGCACATAAACCTAATGTGTGTATTTACAAGAAATATTAATCTTACATTCACATTTCATAACTATTAGCCACATAAAACCCCATTCTATAACAATATGCACATATAACTTAGGTGTGCATACATAGTTTATACAGTTGACACATAGAAGGTATGTGTGCGCGTGATAACAATAGCATTTCTTCTTCATATGAATTTTAAGCGGTTTGAAGCAAATAGAATTAACGTTTGGATTTTTTTCAGTGTACCAAGCAAACTACTAAGCACTAAAGAATCATTATATCTATCCAACTATCTATCTATGTATCTTCTATATATATAAAAGTCAATGTTTGTATGTATATGATTTAAGGACTCCCAAGCGGCTTAACCGATTGGCGTAAAAATTTCAACATAGTTGGCATTTGTTAAGGAGCGTGTTGGTGTACTCTTGGTTGGGGATTATCTGCCCGTCGGATGGCGCTTCGAAACTAATTGTTTTCCTCCTATTTCGTCGAACGTCGCAGCGCGCGATGGTTTTTAGGTAGTATATAAATAAAAGTCAATGTTTGTATGTATATGGTCAAGGTTCCGAAAATGGCAACCACAATGGCAAGTTTTTTTCCATTTGTATATAACCTCTAATATTAAACAAAATGAATTATGAGCGCAGAAAAAAAATCCATGTCTGTCATTTATAAAAGTTTGTTGATGCTTCTTGCATGACCTGAAAATGACTGAAAGACCTTAAGGAGATAAAAAGGTAAACAAAATTCATATTTTCAACTTTTTGGCTGGAACCACATTTTTCCATCGCAGTCTAATTTAAATTTGATGATATTGCTTGAAAATTTAAAATGAATATGGAAAAATGCTTTTTTTTAATCGTAAAGTAATGAAAAACAAATAACTTGGAACGTGACAGATCAAAAATTCGAAAAAGTTTTGTGGACCACACCAACAGTTTGCATACAATATCTAACCTACATTTTTTCATACTACTTTGAGTCTACCTTTTGAAACTGTATTGTGAAAACCTTATAGTTTTTTTCATTTTTGAGAAAACACAGTTGATCTTATGTAACGTGACAGATGTTTTCTGCTATAAAGCAATTGCATCAAGTTTGATTCAATTACGTCAAAAATGGTGACCATCTTCGACAATGATGAAACTTCTTACGTTTCATCTATATTGGAGACTAAGTATTTTGCCTGGTTAAACAAGCAATGTTTATTCAAGAGTAATATTTAAAAAAGGCGTATGAGATCTTGAATACGCTACCTTTAAATTATATTGTTCGAAAATCGCCATTTGTTCAGCAAAACTATATGATAGCGAGTTCTAATTCTTCTCTGCGAATATTTTTTGATGAAATTTTTCAAAAAGAATAGACAAAAAAGTTGAAAAATAGGGTTACTGTGCCCTAATTCATCTTAGCACCTCTATTCATCCTACCCATTTGAACACATTAGTTAGAGCAGTATCTGCTCTCTTTATTCAACGCATTGGCTCAAATGGTAGGACGAATAAGGGTGCGTTGTACTCGACTTTTCGCTTCGCTCAAACGGGAGTATTTTACATTTTCCAGGCAAGATTTTTTATTGTACTGCTTCTTAGAAACGAAGCAAAGATGTTGATACCAATTTAACAGCATTCCAATCACTGAAAGCCGAGTTATCCGCGAAAGAGTGTGATGTCCCGACTAATGAGATGAATAAGGGCTCGTCTACCCTACAATTACAAAAAACAATGATTTTTTGTTAACGTAAGCCTAAACATGGAAGAAACAGTGATTGCATTATTAAGAAGTTATTAGTAAGAAAGCATTTTTCACAACGACTTTAAGTATGCTTCTAAATTTCCTAATATAGTCATAAATATAATTTTGTTTTACACTATTAATACTAAATATCATTTCAAAGCAATATGTTTTTAAGTAAAATTTTCCAAAATATATATTTATTTTCTTCAAAAAGCAATATTTCGTGATGAAAATACGCCGTTTTAATAAGTTACTCACAAATACCAAACTCTAAAAAACATAACGCGTTTAAAATTTAATTAAATAAAATAGGTTTGAAATATAATTGCATTGTGGAGAAAATAACAATAAATGATTTTATAACAAAAACTTGAAACATATTTCAAATAGTTTCGAATAGTAACTAGAACCAGCCAGAATTCCGGCTCATTTCCGACTGTATTTTACTGAATGTGATATTTATTGTACGATTCAGGTGTGTGCGAGCGTAGGGATTTCGCGATCGCGTGTATCATCGCGAAAGACACGAGCATTTGTACGTGAACGTGTTCGATCGCGTGTGCGTTTGTATGATGCGTGTGCGTTTGTAACGTTTGCTAACGCATATGTAACGTCGCGTGTATAAATTCTATATCAAAACCGTTTGCCTTTCGCATATTCGCGTGTTTTAGAATGATCGCTTGCGGACCGTGAATCTGATACTTAATATTTCGTGTACAGTTCAAATTCTAAAAGAAAGTGTGTTCTTCCACATCACTAGAGTTGCCAGTCATGTTGTCTATTTTTTGATTGGTATAACTGAATGTATGGACCTAGTTGCTTGAATGGAGGGTAAATATTTCCGGATGTGACCGATTCATGACCGCGCGCGTTTGTGGGTGTGCGTTTGAGGCCGCGTTCGTAATTTCGTAAGTACTAAAACGTTTTCATTGTTACCGGAGTGTTATAAAGTTTGCGCGATCGCGATCTTATTTGTACGTAAATGATCGCGAGGAACATAAGCCTTCGTATGTTGACGTGCTTGTCGCGTGTATGTTACTTTGCGTGAATAAATTCGATTTCGTAACCCTGTGGCCATTCACATTGTGTTCTTGGATGGCCACGCGAACCGTCATTCTGATATTTAGTCTTCGGTGTACGGATCACATTCTGACAGAGAGTGAGTTACTCCATATTACTAGAGTTCCCGGTCATGTCGCCATGGAACGTGTTGGCCAGTGGATATGAGAGCTTTCTTTTTATTTTATTCAATTGAAGACATGAGCTAGACTTCTGGAATCTAGGATAGAGACTTCCGGGCGTGACCGACGTGATTCATGATCGCGCGAGTGCGGGGGACTGTAGGTTCATGCTTGAGACCACGTTTGAATGTTTATAAGTGCTGAGACGTTCATATTATCACCGGGATGTTATCATGTCTGCGAGAGCGCGGGTGTAGGTTGCGTGTATGATCGCGAAGGGCTCAAGCATTATGTTTGTCGCGTGTATGTGACTTCTTGTGTATAAACCGTTCATTTAGTCACCGGGGTGTTATCCTGTTTGCGAGATCGTGAGAGTGGTTGTGCGTGGATGATCGCGAAGGACTCGAGCATCTGTATGTTGAAGTTTTTGTCACTTGAGATAGTGTGTATGTTACTTCGCGTGATTATTATTTTTATAAGCGTGTGGCCATTCGCATGTTCGCGTATTGTTCAATGATCGCGCGTGGACGTCTTGTCTAGTTTTTATTTCTATTGGTCCAACTGACGGCATGAGTGTGGGCTGCTAGGATCAAGGGTAAAGACTTCCGGACGTGACCGATCCATGATTGCGCGAGTGGTGGGTTGATGCTTGAAACCGCGTCAGTAAATTTTTAGCTGCAAATGTTCACTTAATTACCGGGTGCTCTTGAATGTTGGCGAGATCGCGGGCGTTCGCATTTGTGACCAGGTTTGTGTTATCGCGAAGGTCACGTTTGTACGTTTGGAATGAGAGATTGTGAGTGTATAGGGTAATTTGTGGAGAGATGCCGCACATTTCTTAAAATCGATCCTGCATCAAAGTAAACTATTAAATATTTGATAAAATCATTTTTATCAGTTGCGACAAGTTTCGAAAATACTGTGAAATGGTTTTTGTCATGAAATGACAGACTAACAGACATAACACTATGAGGGAATTCCATAAAAAAACATCGATCCGACAATTATCCCAGAACACTAGCTCCACCTTTTATCCACAGTCCCAACCACTCATTTACTGGTGGGTTACCCCTCAGGTTTGCGAACAATTTTTCACTAGTGGTCTATCCCCCACATGCTTGTTTATATGTCAGTGGCGCCATAATTTCAAATGTGGCCACAGTCCCAACTACAAATATATTTAAAATGACCGTTAAAGCGGGCGAAGCTTTATTTTTGAGTGTTATGTCTGTTAGTTTGTGATGAAATCATCAAATTTCCATGAACATTTTTTTTTTTTTTTAAAAAAAGGTCATTGCGGAAGAGATGCCGCATGTGCGGGTGAGATGCAGCACCATGGTCACATACTGAAAAATGGTGAACAAAAATATTTTTAGCTATCGTTGATGTTTTTGTGATTAGGGGTCTTCAGCTGAGTTTCAAGAAGTTTGATAACACTGGAAAAACTCTAGAAAGAGAAATGCGGAGACTCCATTTTGGATCGATTGTATTCGCGTTTAGCTGTCAAAAAATGAATCCAATCGAACATTGCCTATCCTTATAACATTGGACGTGTTGCCATACAAGGCCGGGGCATACGTTGCCAAAAATGCGGTTTTTCTCTCCGCAGTGCTCTTTCTAAAGTTTTTCTAGATAACACCTATAAATCAGCCAGCATCATTTTTCTTAAGGGGTAATACCATTCCTAGAAACATTTTTTATTCAACATTTTAAAAATATTTTTCTTTTGCAACCTTGTGTAACGGTTAAGTTGGAGTAACTTAATTAAGGGTACTATTTATTTATATATTTGTACGAGCGATATATTGGTTGGGGTTCCTTAAAAGCAGTTTTTGGTTGTTTGTGCTTGAGGTTCATTTTCGTCGAAATATTCATTTTTATCCCAAGATTAACATCACTACAAATCAATGCGTTTACTAAAATTAGTGCCTGAAACTTTAAAGAATAAACCAAATTAACTAATATTTAGATACATATCGCCCGTTTAAATATATAGGTAAATAGACTCATAGTCCTATATGTCCCTGTGTTAGGTCCGTACATTTTAGCTACGTATCCTCCGCCATCGAGTGCGGTATCTCACCCGCAATTTTGATGCGGGATCTCTTCCAATTGTATGGGAGAGATGCCGCACAACGACGTTTTTCTCTGAAATTATGAATGACCGTGCTCATGATCAGAATGCATTCTGAAAGGTCCCAGCTATGCAACCGATACATGATCTACCAAAAAAAAATCGAACAATTTAAAAAAACGAAATTTTAATGTGGTACTGAAAAACTTTTGGCACTCCTTGATGCAACTGCACGCACATAATCATTAATAAAATTTTTGTGAGTTAATAATAAGGATTATTTTACATCTCCAGGATTGTAATTCTTCGAAAGACAAACTCACAATGTCATATTACAGCATAAAAGTGACCATACGAGATACAGAAAGTGCGGCATCTCTCCCGAAATTACCCTATTAGAGAATAAGCAATTTGTGTTAGTGAGTGTTAGCATGGATCTAATTTAAAATATAGTAACGAAAGGGTGCCTCCAGGGAGAATTGGGCCCTAAATCCACATTGTATATTATTTGACCATGGCAGTGGATAATAAAGGTCGGAAGTTAAGTACTAAAATTGATCAAAATGTAGCTTAACTAAAAAGAAAATAATCGTATCCCAAGTTTCTGTGATATAATCACTGTAATACTGCTTTGGTGGAAAAGCCCCCGAACCACATCAAGGCACAATGTCATGCCGAGAGGCACACGAGGCGACAGGACACATACCACAAAAAATATTCCCTATGGATTTTGTTCTAGCTATTTATTCCAAGCGGCTACAGCAACAGCTTTGGGATAGGTAGAACAAAATTCATAGGGGGTTTTACACAAATGACGTAGCTACTAAATTCCCTTCAGCAATTCTACCAGTTATTCCTTCTGTTCTAATGTGTATTAATGATTGCTTAAATTATTGTTGAATCAGATTGAATTATTCTGTTGTAACACCACTATGCTTGTTTAATATAGAGGATATTGCTAGGTGTAATCCTCCTCATCAGATGTCCTCACTCCTAGTTTTCCTAACTTTGTTGAATACCTCTCCCGTCCGCTATACCATCTGCTTATTCGATTCAATTAGGTAGATTAATATGTTACAGCTAAATCACTGAGAAGACACCAAGGTGTCGAACAAACAAGTTTAAAATACTTGTTTTGCTATTTGAACCAATCTCCGCTAGACCACTACGGTCATCATATTGGCATAATCCAGTATAGTTGAGATATTCACTTGGGCATCAATTGTGTGGTCCACTGTCTATTCAATAAAACTCACGCACTAAAGGGAACAACGGTAGAACCATCACAATTTTGTTTGGACCGTAAATTTAAATTTTTTCTCAACTTTTACGTTTACGCTGGACGTCTGTTCTCGGTGCCTAAATATATGATGCTTCTCAGTTTAGCATGAACCGGAGGGAACTTGGCCTTGATCCCACTGCTCTGACATCGATGTTACGTGATATTCATTATGGAATATTGTTTGTTTGGGGGCCATTCATAAACAATGTCTCGCAGAAAAAAAAAGAAAATAATCTAAAACACCTTTCCTTTTCAAGCGCATTGCAACTTGTTGTCAGTTTTATTACTCCTGCTCAACTAGTACGTCTCAAATTCAATTTCAGTTTTTATTTCGCTAAATCATTTTGCATTACGCTCCACCCTAACTGTTAATAAACGACATCGTTTATTAACGGCCTCTTGGTGATATCTTTAGGGCCAGACAATCCAATGCAAAATAAAAGTGGTAGGATTTTAACTGGGAGGGAGAAACAGACTCAATAAATGTGAATGTCATAGCCAGCCAGAACGAAACTGTCACTCCGAGCCACAAAAAAGTGTTCATCGAGGAAATGAGAGTATTGTTATCATATGCTTGCTTGAAAATGTTTCCGAACGATGAATTTCCTTGATTTTTTGTCTAGATTGGGTGTAGCAGTAAATATTATTAAAGTTTTTTTGTGATTTTAATGCCATTTTGAAATTAGCCAGATAGATTTTTCGGTAATCCGTGCTGCCACAATCAAATAAATTGTATTTCTATGTATTCAATGATGAATAAGAATTTAGATGCGTTCAAAAGTTTCGAGCATCGTTTTAAGACAATATTGCGATCTTGCTATAATGTAAAATAAACGCTAATTTTATATGAAAATTTCAAATAATATTTACATTTTAAGCTCAATGAACTACGCCTAAAATATATTTTATGCTTGTTATAAAACCAGTTATGGAAATGTGACGACGCTGTAAATGTTCTCTACTCCAAGAAATGGGAATATGGAATCAAAACATATGCTGCGACGTGCACGTTTTTTGGTAATTCAAAAATACTTTTTGGTTTAAAATAATTTATATCATCTTTCTATTTAAAACATGTCATAAAAGCTATTTTCATATCTATAGTAAAGACAAGTAGGGTAAGGTGGGGCAAATCCGACCGTTGGGTAAACCCGACCCCCCTCTGTTACCGAAAATCAGAAGCACTACGCGAACTAAGATCAATGTTGTCGTGTAGAGCATCGAAAATAATCATAATGGTGGCATGACAGCATTTTATTAGTCTATATTGAGAAGCTCAAACGACAAAAGGTGTGTTTTTACAACTTTTGATTTGACTTTTGCGCATCATTGACTACAGAATATTTCTGATTGTTAAAGTGATTGCATAAAAAATGTAAGTGAATTTAAATTCTTTGATTTAAGTCATACAAAGTGCATAGATGAATTTAGTGCAACCTTTTTCATAATTTTTTTAATTGCATCGTAATGAAAAATAATGCGGTGGGGCAAATCCGACCTCTAAATATTGGGGTAAATCCGACCGCTTTTTGGCTAAGAAAATGTTTATTATCAAATTGAAATATATTTTTATTGTTATTATTTATTATTTTTATGCAAAACGGTTCATAATTACAACCGAAAGACACAAAAAACGTGATGATTATAGTATTCGTCGAGCTATTGCTCCGATGCAAATGGGAAAATCATTACGTGCTACTGCTCATGATTTTAGCATTTCAAGATTGACATTGAATTCCATTTTCTTCATGTTACAATTCAATAACACAGCATTCATTGATTTATCATTGAACAACCATAAAATTTGGGTAATATCTGCACTAAATCAACAAAAACATAAGGGGTCGGGTTTACCCCACCATTTTTGAAACAGGTAAAAATGAACATTTTCGTAAAACTCTTGTATCTCAAAATATTCCTTGGATCCGAATGAAATGCTATATATAGAAATATGCCCAGGAGTCTAACCTTTAATTTGGTATATAAAAGGACTTGATCCGATCTAAAATGAGCATTTTATAGCCAGAACCATTTACTAGGTCGGATTTGCCCCACCTTACCCTAATAATGGTGTAAATCGTGCGAAGAAAGTTTTAAAAATTTGTGACTGATTTAACAATTTTAGAATGAGTGACACCTTGCTAGTCAGATTTGATGGTTCTCCAGTTTAAAGTTTCTTTTGAGAGTATACTGCGAAAATGAAAATCATCAACGGCTTAGATGCATGCTAATAAATATAAACAAAGTTTCGAAAAAAATTGGCAAGTTACTTCGACGTGAAGTTTGACATCGACATAATATTTTTAATGTTCGGGTGCTCATGCAGCTTAATCTGATGATCAGAATCATGAAAAAATTCCATTTCTATCTATTAGTTAAAATCTTACACTTCGAAAGTTATTTGCAAAATAACCTTGGCTAAATTTGACAGTTCGACGGTTAAAATTGTTTGATGATGTAAAAAGAAAGGTGGAAACAGTTTTCTGTACTTTATTTAGGATGGCAATATTTTTCAGTAGTAAATAAAGGGGAAATATAAAAACGAAAACATGTTATATCAAACGTTTTGTCGTTTATTTCATTATATGGATATTTACGTTCCAAGGCTGCAGCCGTACCTATATATATATATATATATATATATATATATATATATATATATATATATATATATATATATATATATATATATATATATATATATATATATATATATATATATATATATATATATATATATATATATATATATATATATATATATATATATATATATATATATATATATATATATATATATATATATATATATATATATATATATATATATATATATATATATATATATATATATATATATATATATATATATATATATATATATATATATATATATATATATATATATATATATATATATATATATATATATATATATATATATATATATATATATATATATATATATATATATATATATATATATATCTACCTATCAAATACCTATGCATTGGTCAACATTTCACAAATCAGATAAACATGCCTCTACCGGCGAGTTTCCTTATTCAAGGATTCTGTTAGTTAAATTTTTATAAAATTAAATTCTATTTTTCAGATTGAATTTAATGTTGTATCGGTTTTTAATATTCAGTTTAAGCAATTTTTTAGGAAACCGTGGTAGAATGAAGGAGAAGAACGGCACAAAAATCCTATTTTAAAAGTATAAGATTAGACACATCGTTCCGAAATTTGTCCCATTTCACTCGAGTACTGGAAGCAAACTGTCGGCTAACTTTATCTTCAAATCAATGTAAAGCACCCGGGAAAAAAACTTTCACTGATTTTATACTGTCCCAAGATCCTTTCCATCACACGATTGAAGTCATGTGCCGGTAACACGCTTGCATCAATGACACGAAAAAAGAAATTTGCTCATTTATGCGTCGCCCACCTTGATTGATTTAGGCTGTCGAAAGTTTTCTTGCTTCTTGACAAGTGCTCTTATTTACACTTCGTGCGTAGTGTCTGTTTCTCCCTCCCAGGATTTTATTATGCTTTTAGCACCTTGTGTCACATCGTTAGAGCATGTTCAGGAGTGTTTCAGTTTTAGATTCATAATTTTGACAGTTCTATTATATAAAACTGGAAATTTTAAAACTGGAACTTTCTGTCCCCAGCAGCAGTTTTAGCGGGTATTCTATTCAGTTTAAAATTCATGTCTCCCCATGCCTTCAGCGTTACTGCATTCAAAGTTATATTTCCCCAGTCTATCTGTTTTAAGTGTCCCTGCTGAAAACTTTGCATGTATTTAAAACACAGTTCTAAACGTGTTTAAAAATCAGCAACAAATAGAACGGCGTCGTATAACAGTTTTAAATTTTGAAACAAAACTGTACGAAATAATAAAACAAAACGCTCTGCTGGGGATGTGAATGTTTCAGTTCCAGTTCTACTTTGAAACTCCTATATGAAATAAAACGCTCCTGAACATGCCCTTATGTTTGTTATACATACTAAGAATACCAAATCATATGATGTGATGGCCGGAAGATTAAAGAAGCAAATTCTCCGCCCCCCCCCTCCCCCCGCTTCCCCCTAAAGACGCAGTTTTTGCATTCATCGTAATATTGTAAAATAGAAGTAATATATAAATTCTTGAATTAGCTCGCGTAACAAATTATGAAATCCAAAAAAAATAATGGAAATTGCGAAATTACAGAAGATTGGGTCAAATGATTCTGAAAGCAAAATTGTGTGAGGTCAGTCACAGAACTGTATGTGCAAGTCAAGTGTTGCTTGGGAAAAAATTTGAAATGAAAATAGCAATCGGTTATGCCGGTGATAATGCAAATTTCATCTACATCCTAAAAAAGGAAAAAAAAACAAAAGTCCATGTGGACAATTTTTATATCACACCCCCCTCTCCATGGGCAAGCGTGGACTTTTTCGTACCCCTTACCATCCTCTAAACTGTCCACGTGGTATATGGATGGCCCCGTAGCATTTTCCAAGGTCCCCCTCCCACGCAACGCAACCGGCACATAAAAATTCAAATATGTTTTGTATAATTCTTTTGAATACATGTACTTACAAAATTTTTGACAGCTTTCATCAACATTTTCATAAAAAATAGCAAATTTCATACAAAATAAGTCAATTTCATGACAAATGACGGCTCAGTGCAAGAACGGCCCAACTGCAAAAAACTTGATCTGAGATATAGCGGAACATGAAACAAACTGAATTTGTTTCTACGATTTATTTACGACCATTAATTTTTCTCTGCATTTTAATTTCATAAGGCTAAATGGTATAATGCCAGGATAGTTTTGAACATAAATTCAACGTTTCGTTTATAAAAAAATAAAAATCGCTTGGGCCGGTCTAACGTAGACAAAAAAAACGTAATTCCCAAAACATGAACTTAGGCCACAAATTATTATCGAAGAACTTATCAACATCTTTATCTTCCGCTGTAGTAGAGGTCCTTAAATTTTTGAAGAAGCTGTGCATAACTGCTGCTGCAGGTCATTGAATTTCCATCTTGAATATTACAGCAACTTCCAAAGCCAAATTAAAATCAGAACTTTCCGAAGAATCAATGTTATCAGATGGCACATACTCTGATTCCGATTGGGGCTATGTATATACCTACCACGTGGACACGCTTGTCCACGGGGACGGGGTAAAGAGGATGTGAAATGTCCACCTGGACTTTGCATTACATCTTTGACTTATATAAGGAAGTGAAACAAATTTGCATTTGAATTTTTCAAAATTTTGAAATAGCCACAGTGGTTATAATAGCAGAGTGAGTGAATGTGCACATTTATTTAAACTGAAAACATTTGAACATTGCAATATTTTTAGATTTGAAAGCTTGTTAAAATTGCGAGGCAACTCAATAATCTGTCAATCTATCTATATCAACTTTGTGTTATAATGATGACTCTTTAAACCGTAAATCCAATAGTTTACTACGTCGTTCAGAAATGAGACATTTGCCGGGATATTTCTGAAAGAGATTCTATATTCTGTGGATAAAGTTAATAGATTGTGAAATTTTCTCCCAGAATTGAAAATCCATTTCTATTTATGAAGCCACCCAAATAAAATTTTGGAAAGTCCACGTGGACATCGTGAGAAGCAGGTAGTGGTACAGAAATTGTCCTCGCTTGTTCACGGTGGGGAAGGAGGGAGTCAAAAATGAAGATTTTATTGGTCACGTAGTACACCGAGCAAAAAGCATCTGAGAATTTCATAAGTCTCGACATATGAACCATCCTTCTGACGATGCCATTGAACGCTTTAGAATGTCATAGGCAGGCTTATGAATTAATTTATCTTTATTCATGCACTCCATAGACGTACAAATAATGTATTTCATAATAAAATTGTTGACTCATAATTTTGTCGACAAATCTAGGAACACTGTCTATGGACCGAATATACGAGGTTAACTGATTCATGATTTATCACATATTGATCGTTATTTGGTATTAGTGGTCGTCAATTGGATTACAAAATTAAATTAATCTTGATATTTTCTCGAAAACCATTACACGACGCTCGTTATATAATTCAAAGATCCGTTCTTGCTTCGTCAACTGGTAATGATTGTGAGCATATAAGTTTCAATTCACCATTCGTGTGAGTGAAATGGTCCACAAATAAAAAAAAACTTACGCTTTCAAGATATATGTGCCTGAAATTTACGATTATGTGCCTGATCCTAATCTTTGCACGTAATCAGTTTCACTGGAACGCAGGGTATTCTTTATTGATTTTTTAACCGATTCTTAATTCCTAATATACTACACACGATTTACCAGTCGAGCCCGTAAAACTGTTCATGATGTAATTCATGAAGTAATTAATTTTCCACATAATCTTATTATACTTACGTAAACAATTATAAGGAACTCAGACTATTATTCATGGATTATTCGCTCCGCTTTTTGGCTTTGAAATTTCTATGTGAGTTATTGTGTACAACTACTAGCAAGCAGTCTCATAGGCACGAGCATTAGATACAAAGACATTTCTAGGACCTGTAACCCTGTTATTCCTTTGTTAAAATTCAGAGAAATGTTCGGAATTAAATGAAACTGCGCTGAGCAAAATACATTTCCCAGCCACAATTCATGTCCGTGAAATAATTTAGAAAACTATAAGACACGTGACTCTGTGTAAAAAATCCAACGGTAAGCTCAAGACTAAAATATCACGATAACACGACGAGAATTTACGAAAATTGTTGCACATCGTTCAATTCTTGACTGTTTTAGTCAATAAAGTTAATACAAATCAATGTTTCATCGAGTTATGAATTAGAATCATAAAAATATTAAACATATTCAGACACAACCACCTACTAAACATTTGAGTATAATATCATCTTTTTTTGCGTGAACTAGTTTTGTGAAAACACAAAAATTATTTTCAATGCGAGGTTTATTTATAATTGATTGAATCGTGACCTATTTTAAATTTTTTTTTCTCGAAGAATAGTTGAGCAAAGTGATTTTGACTTTTCGCGACGCTGGTGCACAGATGTGGCGATGCAGAGGGTAAGATTTCTAGTCTCATAAATTACCATCGTGTGATATAGCCCCACTCAAGAAACTCCGCTAGCGAATGACGGATCCCAATAGTAGCATGTCTGTAATAACATACGTACATGGAACTATTGAGATCCAGAGCTACAGGTCCAAAGCCCTGGTAAAGGAGGATGGTTGTGATGATCCGGGCCGAGATCACCACGTAAAGCAAGGTAGGGCATAACCCCAATTCCAAGGCGTGAAGCGACCCGTGCCGAGGGATGAGTGATCGAGGGGGTGAAAAAGATGCTCGATCGTTAACGGAGCCTGTGGGGTACCTGGGCAACCCCCACAGTAAGCGTCCCTTACCACGCTAATGCGGAGCTCTGGCGTGGCGGACATATATTTCTCGCGCTACTCGTGGGAATTTTCATGGAGCAAAATAAAAACAAAAATAAACAGACGGAGGTGCCAAACCCCTTCGCAAGAGGTGGTTTGGCGAGGTCTCCCCCCCGTGGGGAGAGTAGTGGAACGATGAGTGCTGTACTCGAAAGCACCAGTGACCCCCCAGCAGCGGTAGGCAATACCCCTACCAATGCATCGGAGGGGCCAATAGCTGCGATGCGCAAAGTAGCGAAGCAACTCGATGCTATAATCGACTTCGCTAGCGCAAAGCAGAACATAGCCAAGGAGTTGAAGTTGAGCCTTCTGGAGCTCCGGAAAGCTGTTCGTGTCGCAAGACAGGAACAGCAGGCATATGTTGAGAGGGTGGAATGTCGGGAGAGGCCCGACAGAGAAACCCAGACAGTGGCCTCCAATAGGGAGGAAAGAGAGAAGGTTAATAGAGGTTCACAGACAGTGGCCTTTACCTTCTATGGAGCAGCCACGTCGATCGGAGCGGCGACCGAGTTCCCCTCGAAGGGAAAGGGAAAGGGCAATCGCAAGACGGCATCGAATGCGAAGCGCCCTAGGAAGTCGCCAGGAGAGGGTGCCAAAACCGACACCACTCGGCGTGCAACCGTCAAGGTCAAACGCCGCCTGGGTGAGGTAAGCGAGGGCGAGAGTGACCTCGCTGTTGAGAGCGATGGTACCAGCAACCCGGCACGACCGGGGCAGGGGGGCTCAAACCCCTGGACGCTGGTTACCAAGAAAAAGCCGGCACCGAAACCGGAGGTACCGCGGCCTGCGAGGAAGGCCAAGGACAGAGGCGAAGCCTTGTGGTTAAAAACCGACAAGGACAAATACGCCGATGTCCTTAAATCGATGAAAGCGGCCGAAAGCCTCTCGGCCCTTGGGCAGGATGTGCGTAGCGTAAGACGCACCAACACGGGAGAGATGCTCCTGGTGTTGAAGCGAGGCGCACAATCAAGTGCAATATACAAGGCCTTGGCCCAAGAGGTCCTTGGTGAGGGCGCCCAAATCAGGTCGCTAGGTGCGGAAACAACTCTCCAGTGCAAACACTTGGACGAGTTCGCGACCGCAGAAGACGTCGCCGCAGCCGTCAAGGAGCAATGCGGCGTCACAATCGAGCGGGCCTCTGTGCGATTGAGAGACGGACCCTCTGGCACCCAAGTAGCCTACCTCAGGCTACTGAATGCGGATGCCAAAAAGGTAACCGAGAAAGGGAAGCTGAAGATCGGCTGGTCGGTATGCCCTATTAGTATACCCCAGCCGCCTTCAGTGGACAGGTGCTATCGGTGCCTAGAATCCGGCCATAAAGCTTACGAATGCAAAGGCCTAGACAGGAGTAAGCTATGTCGTCGATGCGGCGAGGAGGGGCATAAAGAGCGGGGGTGCACTAAGGCATATAAGTGCCTTATCTGCACCTCTAAGAAGCAAGCCCATAAACATGCTATGGGCGGACCTTCGTGTCCCTTCGGCGAGTTAAATAAGAAGAAGCCGTGAGAGTCACACAGCTAAATCTTAACCATTGTGCAGCAGCCCAACAGCTGCTGTGGCAGTCGGTCTCGGAGTCGAGGACAGATGTCGCCCTATTATCAGACCCGTACAGCATCCCTGCCGGCAACGGAAATTGGGTGTCGGACGGGTCTGGAATGGTGGCAATCTGTACAACGGGAAGGTTCCCGGTTCAAGAGGTAATACACCCCTCCGCCGAGGGTGTGGCGATTGCCAAGATCAATGGTATGTTCTATTGCAGCTGCCACGCCCCACCAAGGTGGCCAATAGAACAGTTCTACCAGATGATCGACAGGCTCTCGTCGGACCTCGTGGGCCGGAAACCGGTAGTAATAGCGGGAGACTTCAACGCTTGGGCAGTGGAGTGGGGCAGCCGCTGTACAAATAGCAGGGGTCAAGCGCTAATGGAAGCGTTTGTGAAACTCGATACTGTGCTAGCTAATGATGGCTCCGCTAGTACATTCCGTAGAAACGGAGTGGAGGCGTGGATTGATTTGACCTTTGCCAGCCCGAGTCTGGCTCCAGGCATGGAATGGAGGGTAGACGAAGGCTACACCCATAGTGATCATTTAGCAATCCGCTTTAAGATCAACTATGGTGTGCAGCATCCGAGGGCGGGAGATCCCTGTCAGGTACGCGGGTGGAAGTCCAATCACTTCGACAGCGAAGCTTTCACCGCGGCCCTGGGACTGGAGGCCAACACCGACAGTCTAAGCGGGGATGCGCTGGTAGCTGTTCTATCACGCGCGTGCGACGCCACTATGCCGAGAAAAACACTGCCAAGAAACGGTAGATGCCCGGTATACTGGTGGAGTGCCGAGATTGCAGCTCTACGGTCAGCCTGTCTCAGAGCTAGACGTAGGATGCAAAGAGCTCGCACCGAGGATGCAAGAGAGAACCGCCGTGAAGTGTTTCGAGCTGCGAAATTAGCCCTTAACAAGGCTATTAAAAGCAGCAAGAGAGCGTGTTTCGACAACCTGTGTGAGAGTGCCAACGCGAATCCGTGGGGTGACGCCTACCGGATTGTGATGGCCAAGACCAAAGGGGGCTCCTCACCCCCAGAACGGTCTCCGGACCGGTTGGCAACGATTATCGAAGTACTCTTCCCGTCTCGAGCCACAAGCCCCTGGCCACCTGCACTACGAGACAGTGCGGGCACGGTCGAAATGGTGGCTCCAGTGACGAACGAAGAACTACTCGCAGTGGCTAAATCCCTAGCAATGAACAAAGCTCCAGGGCCGGATGGAGTCCCGAACAACGCTCTCAAGGCAGCGATCATAGCGAACCCGAACATGTTCAGGCTAGCTATGCAGAGATGCCTTGACGAGTGCCGTT
The DNA here is from genome assembly GCF_030247195.1 of Topomyia yanbarensis. Lineage (NCBI taxonomy): Eukaryota > Metazoa > Arthropoda > Insecta > Diptera > Culicidae > Topomyia > Topomyia yanbarensis. Next base: position 77,481,572 of record NC_080670.1, read on the forward strand.
TCCCCGATAGATGGAAAAGGCAGAAACTGGTGCTGTTGCCGAAGCCCGGGAAGCCGCCAGGCGACCCATCGGCGTACAGACCAATCTGTCTGATAGACACGACTGGCAAACTGCTTGAGAGGATCATCCTCAACAGGCTCACCCCGTACGCGGAAGGTACGGACGGTCTGTCAAGCAACCAGTTTGGCTTTCGGAAGGGTAAGTCCACAGTGGACGCTCTCAACTCAGTGATAAATACTGCCGAGATAGCGATCCAACGAAAAAGGCGAGGTATTCGATACTGTGCGTTAGTGACACTTGACGTGAAGAATGCATTCAACAGCGCAAGCTGGGATGCCATCGCGCTCTCGTTACACCGGCTTAGCCTACCGGTGGGTCTGTACCGGATCCTGGAAAGTTACTTCCAAAACCGCGTACTGCTATACGAGACCGATGCCGGTCAGAAAAGGGTTCCGATTACCGCCGGAGTCCCGCAGGGCTCGATCCTAGGCCCGGTGCTATGGAACCTCATGTATGACGGGGTTCTGAGACTGAAGTTCCCTCCTGGGGTCAAGATCGTCGGCTTTGCCGACGACGTAACCTTGGAGGTCTACGGGGAGTCAATTCCTGAGGTAGAACTAACCGCAGAACACGCGATTAGCACGGTGGAGGAATGGATGAGCGCGAGAGGCCTGGAGCTCGCTCATCATAAGACGGAGGTAGTTATCGTCAACAACCGCAAGTCGGCACAACATGCAGTTATCCATGTGGGAGAAGTCGCGATCACTTCACAGCGAAGTCTGAAGTCTCTCGGAGTCATTATAGACGACAAGCTGACCTTCGGCAGCCATGTCGACTATACATGCAAGAGAGCGTCGACTGCTGTTGCGGCACTATCGAGAATGATGTCCAACAGCTCAAAGGTGTGCGCCAGTAGACGTAGGTTACTGGCAGGCGTTGCCGTATCTATCCTCAGGTACGGCGGCCCGTCATGGTCAAGAGCACTGAGGGTAACCAGTTACCTACAGAAACTGGAGAGCACCTACCGCGTGATGTGCCTCAGAGTGATATCTGCCTACCGCACGGTATCACACGATGCATCCTGCGTGATAGCGAGCATGATGCCAGTCGGGCTGGTCATTCGGGAAGATGAGGAGTGCTTTGAGCTACGTGGAAATAGGGGAGCCCGCGAGCGCACCAGGGTGACCTCGGTCGCCAGATGGCAGCGTGAGTGGGACAACTCCTCGAAAGGTAGGTGGACCCACCGGCTGATACCTAGCATATCGAGCTGGGTGGGAAGACCCCATGGGGAAGTTCACTTCCACCTGACACAATTCCTGTCAGGCCATGGCTGTTTCCGTCAGTACCTCCACAGGTTCGGGCACGCGGAGGTCCCAGTCTGCCCGGACTGCCCAGGTGTAGATGAAACTGCCGAACACATACTGTTCGTATGTCATCGGTTCGACGTCGAAAGAAGAGCAATGCTTGACGTCTGTGGCTGGGACACAACCCCGGATACCCTTATCCAGCGGATGTGTCAAACGGTGGAGAAGTGGAACGCAGTCTCGGCTGCTACCATCCAGATTGCCAGTAGGCTACAGGTAATCTGGCGAACCGAGCAACAGACGGCGGGCACGGCTAACTAGTGATTGGTTAGCTGGAGCGAAAAAGGCCAAGCGCAAAATAAGAGAGTGAATGGTCTGTTCATGCCGAGGTAGGTTGGCGCAGCGAATGGCAACCGCGTAAGGGGTAAACCCAGCCACCCCGAAGCAAGACAGAAGAGTGAGTGTATAGGCGTATAAGTGGACTGCCTCATGCCAAGACGGGAGGGTTGTAGCGTAGTATGTTGGAACTAAGCTATCGATGCCTCATGGCGTGGCAGAGGAGTGAAAGGGTGAGCATCCAAGTCAGTCTCACACTGCATGTTAAGGGTGAGCACAAAAGTCAGCCTCACAGGTTGGTAGCAAGCAAGGAATGAAAAAGGTGAGCACAAAAGTCAGCCTCGCATGGTATGTCAGAAGTGGGGCCTAAGAAAAATGTCCCACATGGGATGCCAGAGGGAGTGACAAAGGTACAATAGAGTGGCACGATTGAGAGTGAATCAGGTGATAGGGTGAGCACCCAAGTCAGCCTCACATGTATGGGTAGGGCGAGCACAAAAGTAAGCCTAGCAAGGAATGAGTAAGGTGAGCACACAAGTCAGCCTCGCATGGAACGTAAAAGGTGAGCACAAAAGTCAGCCTCATGTGGGAGTGTTTGAGAGCGAATCAAAGTGTGATTGAGAGAGCACCCAAGTAAGCCTCATACAGGATGTATGATCGCGCGAGTGAGAGTGAATGAGTACACTTAGTACAGCCATCCCCCCAGAAGTAATACCGAGAGGTAGTTCCTGGGAGGAATGATGGCGGAGCCCAATGGAGTTTAGTCGGTATTAATGGCTGGTCACCATTCGAGTCCGACACGCCCCCAGTGCACCCCGTGTGGTAGATTGGACCCTACCGTTAGCACGTGTACTGGGCTAGGACATAAAGGTCTTCTCCATTGTAAAAAAAAAAAAAAAAAAAAAAAAAAAGAGGGTAAGATTTCTAGTCTCATAAATTACCATCGTGTGATATAGCCCCACTCAAGAAAGATTTTCAGTGTCAGTTGCACCAGCCCGGTATCACAGACAAATAAGACGTAAAACGAGATGAATTTTCATCACTCGTAGAAAAAAAAAGGTCGATTTCAATTACAAATCAGTGGCGTTAGTGAAGAGATTTTGACACAGAGCTAAATGCGTTACTTAGTCTCCGCACCCACCCGGAAACGTTACGGTCTTTTTAATCTCATGCAAACCAAAACAAACAATATGGGCCGGAAATGTGAAATTTCTTCTTGTCGAAGTGCCCAAGGTGGGAGTTGTTCACAACCATTTTTTAAGTTACAATACGATGGCGATCGGTGAGTAAGCACATAACAGGATGTTAGTAATTTAATTGATTCGGTGTATCGAATGTATGCAATGGATAAGAATTCGTTGGTCCCCGGAACTGCTGGAGAAATTGGCGGGGTGCAGGTGCTACAAAAACTAGAGAACGCTCAGACCATTTTCAATCAGACTTGTTTAGTGATCAGTTTCAACCTAACAGGGGCTAACACGTCAAGTCGTGGAATGATTATGATTGATAGTAACTGTATATTTAGGTTTCGTCAGGGTGTAGATCTGTATGATTCCAGCACATCGAGCATACTTTGCACTCAAGATAGAAGCAGACCGTACGTTGTAAGAAAATGTAGTGCCAGGGAATCGTATTCCTTATCATTGGCGATTTTCTACTTACAAGAAGTAAAAGTAAACACCAGCCTGGAAAATGAAGTAATATGTCTAACTTGAAAGGTGTCCTTACACGATCATTAAAAGTGACATTTCTGCGCAGTAATGCCAATAATAACGCCTCGTGTTAGGGTTCCTGTTATCTGCGGGATTCTAAAAGAGCGACGGTAAATAACCCAGGGACAACTTGACAGATAGTTCTTGTTTCATACACGCAGAAAAAATTAGCATATTTAAACCAAAAATATGTGTTATTGAATCCAATCATTTATTGTTTATCACTTTAACAAACAAACTTATTGGTTTGAAAATATTTTTTTATTAGAACAACAACAAATTTTTGCTTTCAATAAATACATTTTTAGTATCAATAATTTTCTTTTAATTTCAATAAAATAATTATTGAAAAACGGTACGACAATTTTGTTTTATTGAAACAATAAATAAATTTTATTGAATTCAATAAATAATTTTATTGTCTCCCGACCAATAATTTTATTTATTGAATTTAATGCATAATTTTATTGAACCTACAAATCTTTTTTCTGCGTGTATATGCACCACCGATTTGATGGTGGCGCTAGTATGCCTTCTCTGTATGAGTACCACGAACAACGAAACGAAAAAGTTTCAAGAGAAAAGCGTGTTTCGTTACGTGTGTTATGGACGCCGTCAATGCGGCTAGAAAAACATTTAGAAAAAGCTTATTCCAAAATGTGAATAAAGAAAACTATTATTAGAGAAAAAATTTATCCCTAACTGAAAACCGTCAGCAAAGTTACATAAATCTTATTATGTATTTAGTTGGAAGTCGTTGTTTTTAACAACCGGCTCTCTTCCCTCCTAAACATGTTTTGGTTTTCTTGTTGTGTGAGGTTTGAAGCCGTTAAATAATTGGTGCTTTTTATCTCGAGAAATGTAAATGAAAAACATTTTGGCCAATGAAAGTACATCACCACCAAGCTTAACCATTCGTTTTGAATAGAATTTGTGTTTTTATTAGAATTCTAGCAGCAAAAAGAAATGGTAGAAATGCTTAAATTGATTATTTTTCACAGATATGGAAAATAATAAATGGGATGCTCCATTCGAGCCGCCATGACATCACCAAATCACCCCAAAATTTGCTTATGAATTCAATATATGGGAGCTTTCAATTGTCCCCGGGCTTACGGTAAAGATGACTAAATAGAAACAAAAAACAATGAAACGACAACAATTAATTTCCTCAAACAAAACAAAAACTGTTTTACCGTTGCTTAATTTCCCAAATATAGAACAATAAATAATTATTATGGGTCATTGAAATACAGTCGTTACTCTGCATTCTTCAAATTTGTCCATTGCAATCATTATTTCATGCGAAGTCGTAGTATGCGACATCGCCAATTTTTCTATTTCGTTCTTCAAATTTTAAAAACTGTAAAAATAGATCTACCTTTCATTTATTATCTTGCATTTGGCAAGCAGGGTGGTCACTATTGGAGCATCAGTTGAAAAAAAAAAATTGATATGGTTGTGAGAATTACATTTTGTGCAATGTGTTCAACAGATGTCGCTAGTACATCGTGGGCGATGATTTTTTAGATTTTATTCAAACTGTAACGTTTGTTTGTATGTGCAGTGAAGTCTGTTACAATAGCAACCGAAAATTTGGGAAAGGAATTGTACTGTTAAGATTTTTTTTTAATTATCTAGGCGTCAATATTCGTCACGCCGGCGCGCCGCCGCCGATAGGGTCCATCGGCGTGACGCCGCCAACGCCGCCGGCGCCGGCCAAAAATGTCGCTTACGCCGCCGCCGATTAAAAATGCATCGGCGCACACCTCTATTTCATAAAACAGTCTTATAACTTCGCTCCAATATATGCGTTTAAGAATTTCATAAGTTTTTCTTATGAAACCCATATGGAATCTGTTATTGATTCTATAAAATTGTATTTTGTTTTTCGTAAACGTCACTTTTGTGAAAAGTTCATAATTGTTTCTTATGAATTCAGTACTGGCCTGCACGGCCAACCAGGAACTAATAGTTTCAGGCCAGCACTTTTTGATTACCGCTGTTTGAAACAGAAGAAGTGAGATTTTTGTCAAATTGCTACAAAATTTTAAATAATTGTTTTTTATGTTATTGAATAAATTACTATGAGCATTAAATCAGTTTACATGGTTATGATTTTTACAGAAGATATCCGATTATTTGAAATGAAATAAGTTGTGCATATAATTAGTGTCTGACGCTTATTTTATGATTATCAAAATCAATTTAGAAGTAACAATCATTATCATTCAGTTGTCTAAGCCCAGTTTCCCACGAAATATTGACGAAGCGTTGCTCATTATGTACAAATTTTACCATTTAATGAGTTTTCTCTTCAATCTTCTGAAGGGATCTACACTTGGCGGTTCATTTGTCCCGAATTTAGTTCAACAAGATGACCACACTAATGAACTCATTATGAATGACGTTCATGTTTTACAATTCTCGGTGGTTTGTTTACTTTGTCAGTTGCGTGAGTTCGAGTGCAACGGGTTCCCATCTGTTAATTTCAAACTCACGTACTCCCATGTAAACAAACTTCGCTCCAATATATGCGTTTAAGAATTTCATAAGTTTTTCTTATGAAACCCATATGGAATCTGTTATTGATTCTATAAAATTGTATTTTGTTTTTCGTAAACGTCACTTTTGTGAAAAGTTCATAATTGTTTCTTATGAATTCAGTACTGGCCTGCACGGCCAACCAGGAGCTAATAGTTTCAGGCCAGCACTTTTTGATTACCGCTGTTTGAAACAAAAGAAGTGAGATTTTTGTCAAATTGCTACAAAATTTTAAATAATTGTTTTTCATGTTATTGAATAAATTACTATGAGCATTAAATCAGTTTACATGGTTAAAATTTTTGCAGAAGATATCCGATTATTTGAAATGAAATAAGTTGTGCATATAATTAGTGTCTGACGCTTATTTTATGATTATCAAAATCAATTGAGAAGTAACAATCATTATCATTCAGTTGTCTAAGCCCAGTTTCCCACGAAATATTGACGAAGCGTTGCTCATTATGTACAAATTTTACCATTTAATGAGTTTTCTCTTCAATCTTCTGAAGGGATCTACACTTGGCGGTTCATTTGTCCCGAATTTAGTTCAACAAGATGACCACACTAATGAACTCATTATGAATGACGTTCATGTTTTACAATTCTCGGTGGTTTGTTTACTTTGTCAGTTGCGTGAGTTCGAGTGCAACGGGTTCCCATCTGTTAATTTCAAACTCACGTACTCCCATGTAAACAAACCACCGAAAATTGTCAAGTGAAGTTTATCCGGCTCATTTTGGGGTTGCTGTAAACCCTAATATCCTCTAAAGGTTGATTTTTACTGTTGATTTTTTGTCTACTAAAAATGCTCGAGAAATGTCAGCCATGTTCTATTTTTTATATAAATGTACAATAATATCCATAAAAAAAACTTATGACATTCATTCGAACATTGTAATGAATTTCATAAGACTGTTCTATGGAAATCATTATTTCTACTATATTTTCTGCTTATAAATATCAGCAATTTTCATAAATGGGCACCTATGGCGTTCATTCGGACATTTTCATAAATTTCATGACTGTCTTATGAAAATAATAAGAGATGGATTTGGAAAATTTCCCCTCCAAATCATAAGACAAACTTTTAAAATCCATTTAAAATCCTTATGTCTGAAAGTCATAAGACGTTTTTATGGAAATTCAAAGTAAATTTTGCTCAGTGTATATGAACGGCCCCATACTGAAAATACTTCGAACGGAGATTCGGACGAATCCGATATTAATTCAATATAAAAATGCATGTATCGAATAGTGAACGTTATAACTGTAAAGTTTGACATGATGTACCATCAAATCGTTTTAAATATTCTATGTGTAAAAGCCTTTATGTAATAAAAATGTGTAATGTACAAAAATTACTTTTATTACCACATGTAAGATTACTTATCCCTCACCAGGACTAAAACAAAAACGGCTCAATTCGACTTGGGCCGATCTTCTTTTTGAATATTTTTTCAAATGCTAAACAATATTTTATTCAAATAAATACCTTCAAATTAATTTGTTGGTCAGAAGTCGTGTCATTGCATTCATTACATAATAACACACAATAATTTGTGATTAACCCACGTTTGATATTTCTTGACCTGGGCCGTTCTTGCACTGAGTAATATCGTGTTGATACGTTTGTTTTGAATTGTGTAGTTCTCTCAGTTCACAATCCTGCGCTTGATACAGTTTTGCTGCCAATGATACTAAGATGCATACGTACATTCAAATTATAAAATTTAATTCAGCTACCAAACTCAGTCTACTAATTAGTAATATAAATTTTCTATTTCCCGAAAATTCTCTTTTTGGAGGAGTATACGTATATCATAAATTTTAAACACCATACATCTTTACGTTTTTTGGCGAGTTTGAAACACGGGGGGCTCTAGTGGAGAGGTTGATGGAGGATACAACACCCAATCGCATATTATACCCTCCGATTGAGATTTGGCTTACGAAAATCGGTTCACCGAATAATCGATGTGGAATACGTCCAGAACCCGAAAATTCCGGAACTATCGATAGTGAACAATATATTCAAAGAATCTTTGATTGGCCATCAGTGATCTAGATTTGCAAATAGAAATAATTTGATATCCCTTCCAACCTTTCAAAATTCCTATGTGGACGCAATAATCAACCTGTAACACTGAAACCAAATGTCTGATATTAATGAACTCTAATGGCAGTCCATAGGAGTATTGTATATTTCATTTGAAACCAAGTTTGTAAAAATCGATCAAGAATTCGCTGATAACAAGGTGCGACATTAACTTACGAACTTGGAAAGTACCCGGAGACATCAAGAACCGTCATAGGTGGCCAATTGTTATTGTTATTTATCAGTGTGCAATCGGGCTATGTGCATTAACTGTACACCTACCGTATCACCGTTGCATTTGACAGTGCGTTCAGTGCTTTATGGTCACACCTACGACCGCGCACCTGGCTTCCCATGAGCGTTGCTCAGGGATACATTGCCCCTATACACATCCATGCATACAGGCATACATACGGGCTTACATTCATACAAACTATTTGGCACACGTTTAGAGCGTGTAACGTCGTGTCATCTAGTCTATCATCCTGTGGAAAATTATCCTACCATCGCCTAAGGGTCAACGTCATATTGACTAATTTCACATTGAATCCGCTTCTGTCTCTTCTTAATCTCCTTTTTGTCTCCTAGATACGAAGCGGATCAATCGACTATTAATTGAAACGGTAAACATACTAGCAGTATTAGTCCTTACTCGCGAATACTTTTCCTACAACTCTGTTGTATTCATTACATTATGAACCAGGCAAACCTTAATTATTTCTATTATTATTATCCTGAACAGCTATACCAGTGAAGGTATTTTAGGATTTTGCAAAAAGAATCTATGCGCATAAAAGAAATATCTATCCACTATTCCCCATAAAGTTTGCTCGAATCGAATGTCCGCCTGGTTCGACTCGAGTAGACCACACCGACCCGAAAAGCTTGCTTATCATTTCTGAGAGCCGGTGTGCTTGGTCGAGTTTAATGAGAACCGTCATACGTGGCCAATGTAGTAAAAACTGCTTAGAATGATCGTTAGTGATCTAGACCCGCAAAATTATGCGACCCTTTTTAATATGCATTACACCATTTGGACATTATAGTGTTACGTTCAAATGGAAGTTTGCTGTGTGACCGCACTCTTCACCCGTAACCGGAAGTCCGATAAAAAAAAATAACTAGCAGTTTATGGGAGCGACATATCTTTCGCTTGAAATCAAGTTTCAGAGATTCGGTTCAGCCACCTCTGAGAAGTGAGTTTAGAAATACATTCACATATACATAAACACGCACACATACGCATAGACATTTGCTGTTCTCGACGAAGTGAGTAAAATGGTATGAGATTGAGCCTCCGGGCCTCGTTTGAAATGCCGACTTTCAGAGTGATTGCATATCCTCTCTATTGAGAAAGGCAAACATAAATTATTCCTACATACTGAAGTGGTATTGCGCACGTAAAAATGACGTTTGGAGCGGTGGTAGTGTGATGCGGCCTGGCCGCACAGCCGCAAAACCGGTAAGGATTCGCCGGTGTAGCACCACGTAAAAACACTACACCGGTGTAGCACCACGTAAAAACGAAAACGCTATTATGAGTGTAACATCGACATCACCGGTGTAGTGCTTTGTCAAGAACGAAATACCTGCACGAGCCCTCTCTGCTGTTCACTCGGAAAAAAACTGGTGTCTGCTAAAAACCGTCCCTGTCGCATGCGTCGGCTGCAAAGAAAGAAAATAATACATACATATAACAAAATTGCAAAATGTTAATGTAGTTAAAAACTGGAAAATCCTACCAGCGACAATCGTATTTTCGCTTGCTCTAAGCAAGGGAATCACATCGGAAGTAGTGCACATTAATCATACAATGGTGCGCTACAATGGGCACTACTTCCGACGTGATAGATTAGCACTAAACAATACAATTGTCGCTGATTGAATTTTCCAGCTTTCAATGCAAACAAAATACCTACCTCAAGATAAGATAGTTCCACCAGTTCCACAGACGCCAACTACTTTTTCACAAATGAAATGGCGACGCAAAATCCTCGCTGCTGACAGGTCGCTGGTCGCTGAAGGTCGCTGACCACTTTGCCGACTAAAAAAAGGGAGAATTTTCGAATGTCGACAGTCCGATGCTTGATATCGACTTTTAGAGGGTAAGCGGTAGACGCTATGCATTTTCGGCAGCGGTGGCCGTGTGCGGATTTTTCGGGTACCAGCACGGTGTCACAGAATGATTTGCAAAGTGGGTGGACGGGGTGGTTTAGATTTAATTCAATACGGTGTGTGCTGCTTAAGAGTGTTGCGTTTGAAAAAAATATATTTATTTTTATGCATGCGTGTGCGTTGTAAAGCGGACCCTACACGAGACAAGAATATTGTCAATAAAAATATTTACGGACTACTTCAATACATCAATTTCAATTAAATTCTATGGCATCAATATTTTCAACATCGCCTCACACCATCAGTATATTGATCAATAATTGGTTTATCGTTAATATCTCTGCTCGTGTAGGGTCCGCTTAAGGGTGCTTACAGAGTGGCAGCGAGAAGCTGAGCAGGCGCTTGTACTGACAGTATGATGCGAGATGCGAGAAACCTGCTCGCAGCATATCAAATGGAGCATGTCAGAGTAAAAGCAGGCAGTCGGCGCCGATCCGCTCCGCTTTCACTCTGACATCCTTCCTTTGGTTTGCAGTAAGCAGGTTTCTCGCATCTCGCACTCTAATGTCAGTTCCAGCCCCAGCTCAGCTTCTCGCCGCCACTCTGTAAGCACCCTAACTTGTTAATCCATGTTTACGGCGCTTTGTAGCTGCGTAGGGTAAAGAGCCTATTGGTTTTCATATGTTTCATATTTCGGTTATATGTTTTTTTATCAGTAAGGCATCTGACAACGTGCTTCTGTAGTTATTACACTGTTCAGCAGCGTAATATTTTATATAGAAGACTACACTCAGGTTTTTTACGCGTTTTTTTTTGCGCGGCATTTTTTACGCAGATTTTGAAATTTACGCGGTTTTCATTTACGCGTTTTTTGAAATTAACGTGGTTTTCATTTACGCGGCCTGTATTTCCTGCGTAAAAAAAACTTGAGTGTAATTGCATCGGAAACAATCGAATTCCCAGGAGAACTTTTTGTTTTCTAATTTCAAACACTTTTGTTTCGTACTGCACACAACGGAAAATTTTAAAACAGAACTTACCGTCCAAGCAGCAGTTTAAGCGGGTGTTCTTTTGACATTAAAAATGTCTTACTCCACTATCTGGGGCTAGGTGTCATTCTAAAATCTAAACTATCTCCCATGTAACGAAACTATGTAAGGTTTGCCCGCTTATAACTCCGATATTACTAGATGGATTTTAATCATGCATACACCAACCGATTCAAAAACACCTAACTTAAATATTGGTAATAATTTAATATCTCTCCAATAAAAGTAGACTTTTGGAAATTGGTAAAATTAAAAAGTTTACGAAAAACGGGAAAATTACCATTCGTGAGGCAGATTTCTCAGACACAGCCGTTATTAGAGGGTACCTTAGTCGCTCAATTAAACACGAAAAGTCATAAATAGAAGCGACGCATGTCCGTTTAAATCAGTTGTTGCTAATATCCCATACGAGCAACATCGACTCCGGGCGATGCAATAAGCTCTATCGATTTTCGGCAACGTTGGAATTTGCACACACTCGTACCTAAGTGACTAAACCATATAAGGTTAGTTTATAAATAGAGGTGACGCGTACACGTTTGAATCAGTTTTTGTTCTTATGTCGAACGGGTAAGATCATGGCTGCAGCGTCTGGACGCAACACTAAGCGGTAGACGCTATGGATTTTCGGCAGCGGTGGCCTTGTGCGGATTTTTCGGGTACCAGCACGGTGTCACAGAATGATTTGCAAAGTGGGTGGGTGGGGTGGTTTTGGATTTAATTCAATACGGTGTGTCCCAGTTAAACTCATTCCGGAACCGGTTCGGATTTCTGAATGGAGTCATTATGGATTCCAAATCAAATGCAACAACCGATTCCGACTCAGAATCGGTTGTTGCATTTGATTTGGAATCCATAATGACTCCATTCAGGATTCCGAATCAAATTCCGAATGGTTTGACCGGGGTGCTGCTTAAGAGTGTTGCGTTGAAAAAAAATATTTATTTTTATGCATGCGTGTGCGTTATAACTTGTTAATCCATGTTTACGGCGCTTTGTAGCTGCGTAGGGTAAAGAGCCTATTGGCTTTCACATGTTTCATATTTCGGTTATATGTTTTTTATCAGTAAGGCATCTGACAACATGCTTCTGTAGTTATTGCACTGTTCAGCAGCGTAGTATTTTATATAGGAGAGTACACTCAGGTTTTTTACGCGGTTTTTTTGCACGGTATTTTTACGCGGATTTTGAAATTTACGCGGTTTTCATTTACGCGGCCTGTATCCTCCGCGTAAAAAAACCTGTAATTCCATCGGAAACAATCACATTCCCAGCAGAACTTTTTGTTTTCTAATTTCAAACACTTTTGTTTCGTAATGTACAAAACGGAAAATTTTAAAACAGAACTTACCGTCCCAGCAGCAGTTTAAGCGGGTGTTCTTTTTCGATTAAAATTCAAGCCATGTCTTAAGCGTTGCTGGACTTAAAATTGTTTTCCCAGTTTATGCAGTCAGAGTATCTGTCCTGCCCTATGTATTTAAAACACAGTTTTAATCGCGTTTTAAAGCATACAACAAATAGAACGGTTGGGTATACCAATTTAAATTTTAAAATAAATCTGTTTTAAATTATGAAACAAACCGCTGTACTGAAGATATAATTATGTCAGTCCTATTACCACATAAAACACCTATATAACATAAAACGCTGCAGAATTGGTTTAATAATACAACACGCAGAAAAAAGATTTGTAGGTTCAATAAAAATATGGATTAAATTCAATAAAGAAAATTATTGGTCGGGAGACAATAAATTTATTTATTGAATTCAATAAAATTTATTTATTGTTTCAATAAAAAAAAGTTATTGTTCCATTTTTTAATAAATATTTTATTGAAATTAAAACAAAATTACTGAAATTAAAAACAGTTTTAATTGAAAGCAAAAATTTATTGTTGTTGCAATAAAAAAATATTGTCAGACCAATACGTTTGTTGTTTGACGTAATAAACAATAAATGATAGTATTCAATAACACATATTTTTGATTTAAATATGCTTAATTTTTCTGCGTGAATATTTACACTACAGAGTTATAACACGTTATAATAATTAGCAACAAGAAAAATGTCACCAAGATAGCATAAAAACCCGTTTTAACCGGTAGTGCGAACGTTGTATAACAATGTAATTTATCAAATAATTTCAGTTGTTCAACCACTAATCGATCAAGAAATACTTAACCTTAAGATTGTTTACTTAAGTTCATTAGTACATTATTGAAAATTTAAATGGAAAATGAAATTTCATATTCATGGAGAATCTGTATATTTCCGTTGGCGGGCGTGGGCTTCCTCATCACAGTTCTCAATATGGAACTTTTCTTTTGAATATATTTTCTGGACAGACCAGCCTATTTTTACTAGATGAATCAGCCAAATAATGCTAATCACCTAGTGAGATACTTGATTAATTGTAATAATAGATTACCGTTAAATGACCTTCAATAAATTATGTCTTAATAGGGAGGGTATATAGCAAATTGTAACATATGAAAATAGGCGAGTGAGCAAGAACGTGAGTCGATATGTGTGATAGATAAAATTCATTTGCACGCTCTTGAAAAAAGCTACACGGTAAAAAAAACATCACGTCTAAATCAAATGCTTTTGCATTTGAGTCTGTTTGTCATACCACACTTCCAATTAAAGTGATTTAGCATTGATTTTCAAGTGATTTGCAATTTGCTTTTAAATGATCTGTCTTTGAAAACTTTTCAATAGAAATCACTTTAAAATTTAAAATTATATCTGTTGAATTGGCACCACTGTTCACATCTGTTGAAATAGAAGAGTTTACATCTTGTTTGCAAATGTCAAAAAGCGGATGTGTTTAGTGAGTCGTGAAAATGGAAAAAGAATTGCAGCAGGAGCACGCGCCGGACGTTTGCATCGCTAATCCCGAGAGCAATGGGATATTCCCGAACGTAAGTATAATCCGTAAGTATAATCCAAATGTTGTCAATGAACAAATTACAAATACAATGTTCAATGGCGTTTTTTCCAGGTCACGGAATCGATCGGGCGGACACAGCTGCTGCTGTGAACTTACTGATCCAACTAGGTGTTGCGACAGTTGAGGAGACGGAGGAGCAACTGATAATTATATATAACCAGCAAGAGCGAAGTACCGAGAAAATTTATACGGCTATCGGTGATAACGAGTCGGCAGGACCAACTACGTCAGCAGTTCCACAGCCGATGTCACAGGAGACGATTGTCATTGACGGACATGAAAGTCAACGGTTTGCAGACTCTTCTGTATCTGCAAATCAGGAGGTAGGATTTTCATACTGCAAATGTAGGTTACACCGAATTGCATTAATTAATATTCTTATTATAGATAGCGGAATCCAGTACGAACATCAGCACAAACGTACTAACACCGGCTAACCAACGATTGTCCCGGGTGCCATCGTCTTCCTCATCAGATGATGCGCTGGAAACCATTAATGTAAGTTCTTCAAAATTTTGTTACCAAAACTCTTCCAAGCATACCACTTTTACAATCGGTGCGGTGTTTTAACACGCTAGTGGCAATTTTGTTTTAGCATTAAACTACACAGTGTAGTCATGGTGCTACACTCATTCAAACTTTGGTGTAATCAATCTGCACTGACTGTAGAATGAATATTGAATTTATTGAAAGTGGCTGTACCGTTCAATCGTTGAGAATGAATGGCACTTGGAATCGATAAACATGAAATTTCTTCGATTTTTTCGTTTGAGCAAGTACAACACCAAAAATACTGAAAATGGAATTATAGCGATGACCCATGTAAATACATATATTTTATAGTTTCTATTGATGTGCGCAACAAATTTAAGACTATCGATAGTTTCTTATTGAAAGAGCTAAACCGTTTCTACAAAATGCCTTAAAAGCAAAAATTTGAATTTTCAGTTTTAATTTTTAATTTATTGCGATATTACGCTATCAAAATATTCGTATTACTGTAATGTTAGTAGAAATTTAATTCAATCATAATATCTTCACAAAATTACATATGATACGGCACGGCTTGAAATTTTCGCAAAGTGTGTATGTACACTACGTTTTACGAAAGAGTTGCAATGTTTCAAATCACACAGAGCAATACACTTTCTACATAGCAAGGAAACAGGTAGAATAAGTTCGAGTCATTTACACACGATGATTTGCAAACTGGGTTTTGGATTGAACACTGCAGTGTGCGATGTGTGTGTGTTTTTAGTAAGTTTTGACGTTTCGGAAGCCGCGTTAAATAAAATACGAGCACTTGCGTCGTGCACTGAGTGAACATTTCATTAATTTTATAATAAATAGAAAACTGTTGCATATAGAACCAAATGATGTTCTACAAAGTTATAAATCAAGTAAAACGTAAACAATTGGAGCAATGTTTAGTTCGAAATTACTCCGTTAGGGGGTGTTGGTATGCATCTAACAACCTCAACCCACATTAATAAATTTCAAAATTGATGGTTCTCAGTCGTGTCCCAACGAAATTGGATGTGGTTTTTTGAAAAAGATCACAGGTGTGCTGAAGGATATTTTAAAGGTGTTTTAGTCGAATTGGCCGCACCACGCGGTCTTCCAAGATCCTGGTTCTCCCGGGAAGGAAGACAATATTCGCACCATTCTAAAACCTGTCTAGCGATATATCAAACTTCATGATTTTGTAAAACAAGTGCAACGGAGGATATTTTGAAGGTTTTTTGATCATATTGGCCACATCCCGGGGCATTCCAGGATCCTGGTTTTATCGGTAAGGAGGACAATTTACGACCCTTTCCAAAACCCGTCTTGCGCCATGTCAAACTTCATGATTTTGCAAAACAAGTGCACTGGATTACATTTTGAAGGCTTTTGGTCAAATTAGCCACATCCCGGGGTATTCCGGAAACCTGGTTCTACCGGAAAGGATTTTCGACCCATTTTAAAACCCGTCTTGTGACATGTCAAACTTCATGTTTTTAAATATAATTACGCTGAACTACATTTTGAAGGTTCTTTGATCAAATTGGCCACATCCCGGGGTATTTCGGGAACCTGGTTCCATCGGGAAGGAGGACATCTTTCTACCAATTCTAAAACTCGTCTTGCGAGATGTCAAACTTCATGATTTTGCAAAACATTTGCACTGAATTACATTTTCAAGGCTTTTTGGCCAATTTAACCACATCCCGGGGTATTCCGGGAACCTGGTTCTATCGGGAAGGAGGACAATTTACGACCTATTCTAAAACCTGTCTTGCGACATGTCAAACTTCATGATTTTGCAAAACTAGTGCAATGAATTACATTTTGAAGGCTTTTGGTCAAATTGGCCACATCCCGGGTTATTTCGGGAACCTGGTTCCATCGGGAAGGAGGACATCTTTCTACCAATTCTAAAACTCGTCTTGCAACATGTCAAACTTCATGATTTTGCAAAAAAATTGCACTGAATTACATTTTGAAGGCTTTTGGTCAAATTGGCCACATCCCGGGTTATTTCTGGAACCTGGTTCCATCGGGAAGGAGGACATTTTTCTACCAATTCTAAAACTCGTCTTGCGACATGTCAAACTTCATGATTTTGCAAAACTAGTGCAATGAATTACATTTTGAAGGCTTTTGGTCAAATTGGCCACATCCCGGGTTATTTCAGGATCCTGGTTCCGTCGGGAAGGAGGACATCTTTCTACCAATTCTAAAACTCGTCTTGCGACATGTCAAACTTCATGATTTTGCAAAACTAGTGCAATGAATTACATTTTGAAGGCTTTTGGTCAAATTGGCCACATCCCGGGTTATTTCTGGAACCTGTTCCATCGGGAAGGAGGACAGCTTTCTACCAATTTTAAAACTCGTCTTGCGACATGTCAAACTTCATGATTTTGCAAAACTAGTGCACTGAATTACATTTTGAAGGCTTTTGGTCAAATTGGCCACATCCCGGGTTATTTCGGGAACCTGGTTTCGTCGGGAAGGAGGACATCTTTCTACCAATTCTAAAACTCGTCTTGCGACATGTCAAACTTGATGATTTTGCAAAACAATTGCACTGAATTACATTTTGAAGGCTTTTTGGCCAAATTGGCCACATCCCGGGGTATTCCGGGAACCTGGTTCTATCGGGAAGGAGGACAATTTTCGACCTATTCTAAAACTTGTCTTGCAACATGTCAAACTTCATGATTTTGCAAAACTAGTGCAATGAATTACATTTTGAAGGCTTTTGGTCAAATTGGCCACATCCCGGGTTATTTCGGGAACCTGGTTCCGTAGGCAAGGAGGACATCTTTCTACCAATTCTAAAACTCGTCTTGCGACATGTCAAACTTCATGATTTTGCAAAACTAGTGCACTGAATTACATTTTGAAGGCTTTTGGTCAAATTGGCCACATCCCGGGTTATTTCGGGAACCTGGTTCCGTCGGGAAGGAGGACATTTTTCTACCAATTCTAAAACTCGTCTTGCGACATGTCAAACTTCATGATTTTGCAAAAAAATTGCACTGAATTACATTTTGAAGGCTTTTGGTCAAATTGGCCACATCCCGGGTTATTTCTGGAACCTGGTTCCATCGGGAAGGAGGACATTTTTCTACCAATTCTAAAACTCGTCTTGCGACATGTCAAACTTCATGATTTTGCAAAACTAGTGCAATGAATTACATTTTGAAGGCTTTTGGTCAAATTGGCCACATCCCGGGTTATTTCAGGATCCTGGTTCCGTCGGGAAGGAGGACATCTTTCTACCAATTCTAAAACTCGTCTTGCGACATGTCAAACTTCATGATTTTGCAAAACTAGTGCAATGAATTACATTTTGAAGGCTTTTGGTCAAATTGGCCCCATCCCGGGTTATTTCGGGAACCTGGTTCCGTCGGGAAGGAGGACATCTTTCTACCAATTCTAAAACTCGTCTTGCAACATGTCAAACTTCATGATTTTGCAAAACAATTGCACTGAATTACATTTTGAAGGCTTTTTGGCCAAATTGGCCACATCCCGGGGTATTCCGGGAACCTGGTTCTATGGGAAAGGAGGACAATTTTCGACCTATTCTAAAACCTGTCTTACGACATGTCAAACTTCATGATTTTGCAAAACTAGTGCAATGAATTACATTTTGAAGGGTTTTGGTCAAATTGGCCACATCCCGGGTTATTTCGGGAACCTGGTTCCGTCGGGAAGGAGGACATCTTTCTACCAATTCTAAAACTCGTCTTGCGACATGTCAAACTTCACGATTTTGCAAAACTAGTGCACTGAATTACATTTTGAAGGCTTTTGGTCAAATTGGCCACATCCCGGGTTATTTCGGGAACCTGGTTCCGTCGGGAAGGAGGACATCTTTCTACCAATTCTAAAACTTGTCTTGCGACATGTCAAACTTCATGATTTTGCAAAACAATTGCACTGAATTACATTTTGAAGGCTTTTTGGCCAAATTGGCCACATCCCGGGGTATTCCGGGAACCTGGTTCTATCGGGAAGGAGGACAATTTTCAGCCTATTCTAAAACCTGTCTTGCGACATGTCAAGCTTCATGATTTTGCAAAATAGTTGCACTTGAACGTTTTTAATAAATAACTGGAATGTTTACTTTAAAAACGTCGGCTCAGAACGTAATTTCAGACAATGAAGCTTTATTTGTTGCACCGTTTCTCTGCAGATTGCTATTATAATTTACATCTTCAATCGCGTTTTGGGGCCGTTCATAAACCACGTAGACTCATAGGTGGACGGGGGTCTGGTAATAGTCTACGAGAGGGATGGGGTGTGGTAACCGACCATGTTCTCACCGTCCTACTTATCTAGTGCAGGGGGGTCTTTGAAAAAGTCTACGTAGATTTTTATTTTTTGTTATTCTCGTATTACTAATTATGAATGGGATTTAAAGAGAGTTGTATTCAAAATATCGGTCTATTCAGTATTTATGCAGAAACTTCAAAGCTAGTACACTATTGAGGTAACTACTCGTTAAGCGACCACTCAACCCAGAACCCACGATTTGTTTTGGACAACCTCACACGTTGTTGTTTCTTGCATATATTTTGATATAGTTTTGATCTAGAAATAAAACAAGATGCCAGTACTAAAGACGATCGCCCAAAATTCCTCTCGACGGAAGATTTTGACTGTGAAATCATCTGAGACACCACTAGTTAGCAGACATGCATGGACCATTAAATGCATGAACCATAAAAGGTTAAAAAATGGTTAAAGTTAAGCATTGTAACAACAAAACACCCGATTTTTTATTTATTAATTTCGGTGGTTAAAGCAATAGTGTAGTTAAACTTCCACAACAAAGTGTTTACTCGAGTTAATCAGTTTCTCTTGCAATCATTTACACTGATTTCAAAATCTTTAAACACCCGTTAAATTTTACGTCTTGACCCTATGCAACTCCGAGCAAACCGGTTCTACTATATTTATCTTCGAAAATATTCGGAGTTAAACTTTGATACTTTGCGATAATACTCTAGGATGATACGTCTATTAATTACATAAGAAATACAAATATTTTTGGGAAGATTTAAATAGCTTCGTTCCCTTAATCAAATAAGGCAATTTAGATTATCTTATTATCTTAGAAATTTTGAAATTTGTTCACGAAAAGTGAAATTTGTGTGCATGTTTGGTTTATTATTTTAGTCTAGATGATAGTACACATCGACAGTATTAACACAGACTAACAGACATAACACTCAAAAACAAAGCTTCGCCCGCGTTAACGGTCATTTTAAATATATTTGTAGTTGGGACTGTGGCCACATTTGAAATTATGGCGCCACTGACATATGAACAAGCATATGGGGGATAGACCACTAGTGAAAAATTGTTCACAAGCCTGAGGGGTAACCCACCAGTAAATGAGTGTTTGGGACTGTGAATAAAAGGTGGAGCTAGTGTTCTGGGGAAATTGTCGGATCGATGTTTTTTGAGGGAATTCCCTTATAGTGTTATGTCTGTTAGTCTGTGGCTATAGCTCATATGTAATTACTAGGTCTGAATTTGACCAGGTCCCCACATCTACGAAGACTACCACGCAAATCATTATAATAATGCCGCTAGTGGAACAACGTTTTTGCTACATGTGACACGTCGGTGATTTAAGTATTTGTTATATTTCAGAAGCCTCCATTCCGCCATAAGTATAATAAGGAAAATAGAGATATCTCTGATGACGATATAAATGAAATATCTGATTTGACTCCCGACACCCTAACCCAGCTTCTCAAAGAAACCGTGACGGGTTCAAACATCATTCATCAAGCGAAAAAGGGAATTCTTTCACAACGACGGCAACTTGAGTTGGCCGAGATAGTCGCGAACTGGCACTTGGCGCACCGTACACGCCTCCATGAGAGGGATTTAAAGAAATATTCTCGTGTGATTGTGTTGCTATTCAAAAGCGAAAATCAGGTAATTAATCTAAATGTAACAGTGTATGAAACTAGGCGACGAGAAGAGTCTTCCATTTGCATCACGACGGATTGGTTTTCCAAACGAATGCGGATTGATAGAACTTGATTCCAGCTTGATTTCGCTGTTGTTTTCCGTTATATGTTCGACAGGTTACCCTGATAACTTTGCAGATCAATGAAATTACAATCACAGAGGATAGATATCCATATTATAACAAATAAGCATAAAATTCTTGTGTAAACATTTGAACGAAAATCCTATTAAAACATTAGCTTCGTCATACCAATGTATCTCAAATTATGTCGGCCATTAACTGTCAAATCAGTCAAACTGCGTAGCGCATCTGGCAGCAGTATCCCAATTACCTTTTAGTTTTTACATTACAGTCGTGATTCGCTGGTTGGTCACTTTTTACCTGGACCGCTTTTTAGTTAGATCTCCGTTAGTTGGACCATTGCCAACTGCCAAAATCTCCTATCAAATTTACTTTGACAATCACTCTGACAGTAATTCAAACAACAAATTCTAATAATTCATTTATTTGGTTTTTTGACGTAATTGCCAATACCTTATTTAAGACTTTTTTGGTGGTATCCAGCGGGGAAAACCCATCGAAAATGGTGAAAATGGTAATCATGTGAAAAAAAATTGCCCCAGAGGTGAGATTCCACAACTTGATATCACCAAAAAAAGTCTTAAATAAGGTATTGGCACACTAGCGGGGAAATTAAACAGATAAAATGTGTTGGGTGCTAGCTGCGGTTGTGCGTGATCTCGTTTTGCAGGCAGGGTACGATTACCGTCGCTAGTGCGATAAACATGTTTTTTTTCTGGGACGTCACCATATCCCAGGTATAGCATAAGGGTTAGTGCATTGGGCCGGAGTCTCGAACGCTGCGGGTTCGAATCTCGCCTCTAGGGGATTTTTTTCATATAATTGCTATCGCTTCGCTCACCATGTTCGATGGGTTTTCCCCATTAGATGCCACCAAAAATTCGTTTGTTGGATCAAGGCTGTAGCCCAACCAGCGAATCACGACTGTACTTAAACGCACAAGTTGGCCATCTGTTCTCTGTGTTCCAATGCAATGTTCCTTTCAAAGGTGGAAATGCTTCCGGTAGGATAAAATTGAACACTCAGGAGGTCTAAGGCACCGCTCTTGGATCTTTTACCCCGTAACAGGCCGACAGGGCACCCACAATACTTAAATATTTATTATACAATTTTTAACCGAATTGGACACATTTCATGTTTTGGATTCAGGAGCTCATCAACTTTAGATAAAAATAATCCGGATAAGATCATTCCGGAACAAGTTTCCGTAGGACAATGAGCTACCATTTCGAGGTGGAATCATCGGATGCTTCTGAAACGATAAGAAACAGCTTTTTATGGCAAATCCAAGAATGTTGGTACTAATATTGCTACGATTCTATTAAGATTCATAAACAGTATCTCCGTACTGAAACATGTCTGGATTTTCGGGAACCAGATACAGTCATCCGATTCTTTCTTGCAGTGTTCAAGAGGTGGATGAGTCTCTGAATCCGAAACATCCAAAGGAGTCCAAATTGATTAAAACTTCCACAAAATTTGTGGATACCAACCAGCATGTTAAAGGTGTTTTTGTTGGTCACAAAATGGGTTTTGAGAAAACATATCACATTCGTTCGATGAAGCAATCGTTGTAATGCAGAAAAGGTCAGCTTAGGTTATCCATCTATATCGTGACTGTACGCAAAAAGACAATTAGTAAAATAGTGTCCCACATACTACAACATTTGTTGAACTTGTGAACGTTTGTTGAAATACGTTATATTTTTATTTCATAGGACTCGTATTTCTTACCGCGTGGTGGGGATAAACGAAATCCGGGAGGAAAAATCGCCAACAAAATTAATACTTTGAAAAACAAGGCTCGAAAACGTAAGCTGCAAGACAAAGAGCATGAATTGATTTTAAACAATAAAAATGTTGCTCAAAAAGAAATAAGTGAAGAGGCCAACAGTATTGCACAAGAATCACTCGATTGGCTGAATACTAATAGCGCTCCGTGGACAACAGTCCTTGATAAGTGGAAACAGTCCTTTCCGATTAGATCCACATTATTAAAGAAGCCTAACCTTCTGGACGAACTGAACAAATCACAGTTGTGGAGCCTAATTAAATCGGAACATGGATACCAACTGGTAAGCTAAAAATATGAAAATATGGGACACTTACTTTACTTACCATTGAGTGTAAAACCAGAAAGTCGTCTCCAATTCACTCAGTCCATGGCTGTTTATCGCAAGCCTAGCACGATCCATTTCAACTTGGTCATTTCTCCTTGCTCGCTGCCCACCTCTCCTCCTTGTACCTATCGCATTAGTATCACTCTATCCATTCTCACTTTGATCAAACATGTCAGTTTGTCCTGTAACCCGTATTCGTGCATTATTCCTTAAGTAGGCATTACATCAACATTTCCTACCCTATCCTAAATATCGGTCGTGGCCGGCAATGACGAGTCTCATGCTATTGGATTACTGAACTCAAAAGAGATAAAGATCATTCCCGACCATTTATCTCACAAGCAAGATGAATTCAAATACCTATAGGCAACATGACAATCGTTAGTATGCAATCTACGAATAGCACCGTGCTTCGAAACGCACCCGTATTCGTGCATTATTTGCTATAGCCAGTGTCGATCGATTTTATCATATGCGACTTTGAAATCTATAAAAAGGTCATGGGTACATTGCAATCGTGAAACATCTGTAAGACTTGCCGAATCGCGAATATTTTGGCATCAGCATCAGTGAACCCGCTTGATATCGCCTAACGAACCCTCTTACTGTTGATGGCAGGCGGCGACAAAGAATCATCCAAGAAAATCTTCGAGATTATCCACTGCAATGCCCTAGCCTCTCCTCCGCGTTTGAGCAGCTAACATTGTAGTTGATCATTACCAGCTAAAGTTTGAAATTTCCTCGCTTTCGTGTCTAGTACGGCCTGACAGTGTCACGGCGGTTCATATGTTTCTTAAACCATCTTTAAGAGTAGCCATGTCAAGCTGATCTTCCGTTGATAACGCTGTCTCATAGCTGCTCGATATTGAGCCTCAGCGTCCGCGCTCGACAGAACTTGTGCACCGTATACAGTTTTGAGCGCATGCAGACCGCGTGGTCCGAATTGTTGATCAGATTATCACCAGTTACATTGTGGATGCATTTGTGGGGGTAAACGGTGCTTTTGGCTACTATTCTTTGAAATGCTGCGATGTTTTTTTAATCCAAAGATTTATTTGAAACGGCTCAATGCGTTAGCACAACTGAGTAAATAAGTATAAATAAAAAAAAATAAAATGCTAAGAATGTCGGTCTTCCAGATCTTGTTGACGCAGCTTGCTGCTGCGTGTTGAGATCCTTTTCCTTGGCGGTGAACCCGCTTGGGGGTCATTCAGTCTGCCTTCTCTCGCGTTCTCGTTCCCGTCCATGTCATCATCGGTACTGCTTTCTTGCTGTTCACGATCAGAGGTTCTTATTTGTTTCTTGTTCTTACGGGTCGCTGTTGTAAATCCGTCTTCATCGGTATTTTCATCTTTATTGGTGATGCTAGTCGTTGGTTTGGGAGCGGTTGTCGTGGTCGTTATATCTGCATTATTGGTTCATTGAATCGATGTTTTTGATTTAGGTGTCTGTAGGTGTCGGTGGCTGCTTGTTAGAGTTGGCTGTAGTAGACGACTTTTGACTAGTTGCTTCGGCGCATGTTTTTCCGTAGTGGGCTGTATGGTTACAGAATTGACATGTTGGTGTCTGCCCGGGATATGTGATTAGAGTTGTTTGCTTATAGGTCACTCCATCCTTCGGAGATTTGCATTCGATAGTCATGTAAGAAGGTATTGGTTTAGTCACTAGCATCCTCAAAATACGAACGCCGTTGGGAATGCTGGTGAAAAAATTTCTCCAGGTGTCATTCGTAGTAGATTCTAATTCTCCATATTGCGACATGATTTGTTTGATGTAATCATTCTTAGTGCGCGGGGCCAAATCATGGATACGCACGTCCACCATGTCGTTTTCCATATGCACCGGGATCTTGATTCTGGTGTTATTAAACTCGACCTCGTGTTGCATGTTGTTCTTTTTAATGAAATTTTCTGCCTGTGCTAAACTTCTAAACGTGATCAAAACACAGTTTTTAACGTGATGTAGCTGAATGTACGTAACTTCAGCGAGATTAAACCCCATTTTAACTTTAACTAATTGCTCTACTTCCTGAACTGTGGGTCTAACACGAGTTTTATTAAAGTTGATCGAAATCGTGTTATCTCGTAGCACGGGCACTTTTTTTTCATTTGGCAAACTCATTTCACTCCGCAGCAGGGGGAAACAATACAATATTGTTTGTGCACTGCTATGATATGGACTGCTTGTGCGATAGGCCCCGATCGGCTTGTAGATAGAATTGACTGTTTCACTTGTGCGGGACGATTTTTAGCTTCTGCTCAGGGCGAGATGTGAAGACAATCTGATACTGCGATGTTCACGCTTCATTAACCGTTGTCAATCGTTACGGTGTAGAGACAGTTCGCTCCAATCGCCGGTTGTACATTGCCTCCCAACCTATCTGGGTGTTCATGTCGCCGATAATAAGCTTGCCATCTCGTCGTGGCCATCTATCGTAGACATGCTTCAGCTGCGGATACAATTCCTCTCACCTAGGGTCTCGCTTCGCGCGGGCAGTGTACGTTGTTGATGATGTAGTTGAAGAAACATCCTATGATCCTCATTATACAAATCCTTTCGTACTTGCCACTTCATTACGCATTGGCACCTCTGGCCCAGCTCTGTAATGCCGATGCGCAGCTCGTTCGTTGTACTGTCGCTCTGGTAGAAGTTCCTACAATGCTTCGACCCCGAAGTTGCGATTTTGCAGCTTGTCGTGAAATGTTCCAAGTTTCCAATTATAGTCCTTTTTTCGTCACGTGAGACTTTGAAGATTGTTCGGATTCATATTTCCTTCTTGACTACCCGTAACTTAGTGTTTTCATGCGGCATGTTAGATCTGAAACAACCCCCTGTCTCGTCGGAGGACCACCATGTGGGGTATCTTTGTTGTATATCACCCCACATAACTGACACCTATTACCGGTAATTAATTCTGTCAGCGGTAGGGTTAAAGGATTCACGTTGTCTCTCATTCTCTCATTTCGCTATACTACTTCAGAAGGCATCAAAAAACATGAGATCGGAGCTTGCACTTCACCATTTGGCGACCAAATAATGGAACATGTCATATATAATTAGTTGTGGACCTCAGATTGTTAAGATAATTATGCACTTTTAATTTAATTTTTAATTCATCTTCTAGTTTGATATTGATTTTGGACTGCTGGATTTAAACACCGAGGTGAACACTAGTTGGACCGAACATTTTTTAATAATTGGCAGCTACATCAGACTTCGTTCGATTGATGAAACATCAGAACGTCTTCTTAGCGTTCTAACCAGTAACGCTGCAACGGACGGTATGTGATATATCTACTATGTATCTTACTATCAACTAAATATATCTATTTGATACTTCCAGACGATCGTGCTTGTGTGCTTCTCTTACTACTTAACACCGTTTTACATCCCCAAAAAGTAACAAGTAGTTACAAACCAACGGTTGTAAACGGGAGAGAGGACACTATATTGTTTGCCAATAGTGATATTGAAGCTGACGAGAAGGTTCGGGAGCAGTATAAAGTATACCAACAGCTTGGTATACCGCTCGTTCCCAAACTCGTATTCTTTGGACGACTTTCGGGAACATTCAGAGTATATTTCCAAGGTTTTTACTACTCGCTCCAATCAGCCCGGCGGGCAATTGACGTGTACATTAAGCTTACAGCAGTTCTCTCATTGAAACATTCGAAGATAAGTAAACTGGTGTGGTTGTTCATTGCTCGGTTCTTTTACGGCATAAAAGTAACCGAGAGATACGCCAGCATTGACAGATTGGAAGATTTTGTGAAATCGTCTATTACAAAACTATGTCTATTACAAAATGAAAATCGGTTGCTTTGTTGAGCAATGCTTTAGGCAGTTTGAATCGCCAGCTGAAAATATTGAACACTTGCGGGAAAGTCATCAAGTACCAAGCAGCTATCGATTTCCGTGCACATATCCGGGGTGCTTATCAGTGTTCAGCAAATTGTACCCATTCAAACGTCATATCCCAAGCAACCAGAAGTACGGATAATACTTAAAAAGCACACTTTAAAGTTCACATAAAGTTCTTAGCAAACTTTCAAGCTGCTTAAGCTTTATTGGAACTTGAAAGCTGCTTAAGCCGCTATTCGTACGCAAAACGTATCGCAAAATTACTTAAAACGGAAAGCTTATCCAGCTCCCTTATACGCACTTTTGGTTGCTTGGGATCTTTACTCACCGATTCTGTCAAAATCATGTCTCCGAGGACGAAATACATGAGGATTGCCAAGCTGGCCCGAGTCTTAGTCCAACATTACCGAAGAAAAGCTTAGAAAGCGGATGCCGTTCTAATACACAACATTTAGAACAATCTCTAGCGGTCATCAAAGCAGCTGCAGTTAACTTTACTCTAAAGTTGCATCAGAAGAACAATTTAACCAGGGCCGATGTGCGATATATACAGAAAGATTCCCAAGATGTGTACTCTTTAACAGCCGAAAAAATAGAGGATTACACCATTACAAAGTGACGCGGAATCACTATTCAATTTTGAAACTTATGTTAATACACTTAAAACTACTTTCGATTTCATAAACACCGATTATAAATTTTTGAAATATCTACAACAACAAAATTTGTTCAAACCTCCGACTGTTTTGACTATAAATAATAATATTGTAGCAGAAATTCCTATACTAGATCCAGACCATGTTCAAATAGATTCAGCGAAAAATTATTTTGTGTTGATGGATATTGAATTTCAGTTAAAATCGTTTTTTGAAAGCAAAAATGTTTGGAAGGAAACAATTAGGCATCTTTGTGAACTCGAACAATCAGATAGAATGGCGACATGACGGAACTCTAGTGACATGGTAGAACTCTTTCTTCTAGTATCTGAACTGTACACCAAAAATTAAGTACATATCAGATTAACGACCCGCGCGCAATCGTCCAATAACACCCGCGAATCAATCTATGGAACCACCAGGACTTAACTCTACATTAATATTGAATATTTTAAAAATCGTAAAAAATATACTCTTGCTTACGAAAGAAAGAGCAAAACAAATACCTTTCAGCCAACAATTTGACAGATTATCTGTCAAAAGTGCAATAATAGCCAACCCTTTGAATAACAGGGTTCCGCATCGTTATGCGTTACATACCTGCATTTGCGGTAGATGTAAGCAAACATTGTCAAAACTGAAAATTGGTTATTTTCAACAATTTCCTCTTTAAAATGCCAAACATTTTATGCCAATCCTGTTTAAATACACACAACAATCGATTTCATTGAAATCCCAGTTTAAAAATAGTGTTTTTTCCAAGAAAACCAAATACATGCATTTTATGCATAGTTTACGTAAACGCGCCCTAAGAAACTTCATTAATGGAAGCACTTGGAAAACTGTTAAGGACAAATACGCGGGTGATTACGTTTTACCTCTTTCGTTCTACGCAGATGAATACGAAATTAATGATAATTTGCCTTCACATAATAAAAAAGATACCATTTGCGGAATGTACTACACATGTGTAATTATTCCAGAAAAGTATGCTTCGAAGCTAAAGAACATTTTCGTTGCTGGGACTGTCAAAAAGGTATCAATAAACCATGTTGGTATTAATGCATTGATGGAAAAAAGTTGTTCAAAAGTTCAAATCAATCGACGAAGAAGGTATTCTGATAAATGTTGATGGTTCCGATGTCTTAGTAAGGTTTCCTTTAATCATGCTTCAAGGTGATAACCTTGGCATCCACACCATGTTGATGTTAGCTGGTGGGTTCAATGCCAAGTATTATTGTAGGTTTTGTAAAAGAGCTAAAGATTGTTTACAACGAGATATCTGTGAAGAGCACGACTACTTGAGAAATGAGCAAAATTATTTTGTAGATGTAGAGCTGAGAAGTCAAAAAGAAACAGGAATCAAAGGGTTTTCAGAGTTTAACAAGCTACCATCATTTATAGTTACAGAGAATAAAACGGTCGATGCGATGCACGACATGTTCAGTAACGGTATTTGCATTCACGCTGGCTCTAAACTATTTTATATACAACAAGAAATTTTTTGCATTGGACCAGTTAAATACACGTAAAAGGGTGATAGGAAGGCAAGCATATGCACGTCATTATGTAGGATGCCGGATATCGAAGAATTTTATGATAAAAAGACTAAGTCAGTTAAGATGAGAGCAACAGCTGCTGAGATGAGATCATTTTGTCATTACTTCACTTTAATCGCTGAACCTTTTGTGCCATTAGAGGATTCTGTGTGGAAATATGTTATAATACTTGTCAACCTGGTTGAACATGCTTTATTGCCATCTTTTTCAAATTCCGTTATAGACAAATTGAAGAGATTAGTTGCGGAGCACCATACAATGTACTTAGAATCATTTGAAAATGAAGTTTTAAAGCCAAAGCACCATCATATGGTCCACTATGCAACTGTGATAAAGAGCAGTGGACCAGTCTGCAATTTAATGTGTTTCCGAATGGAGGCGAAACACAAGCAATTTAAACAATATGCTCATATCACCTCTTCCAGGAAGAATATATGCTTAACCTGGGAGGGAGAAACAGACACTAAGCACGAAGTGTAAATAAAAGCACTTGTCACGAAGCAAGAAAACTTCCGACAGTAAAAATCGATCAAGGTGGGCGACGCTTAAATGAGCAAATTTCTTTTTGCGTATAATTGATGCAAGCGTGTGACCGGCACATGACTTCAATCGTGTGATGAAAATAGAGCTAGGGACAGTATAAAATCAGTGAAGGTTTTTTTTTTTTCGGGTGCTTTACATTGATTCGAAGATAAAGTCAGACGACAGATTGGTTCCAGTATTCGAGTGAAAAAGAACACATTTCGGAACGATGTGTCTCACCTTCTATTTTAAAAAATAAGATGTTTGTGCCGTTCTTTTCCTTCATTCTACCACAATTTCCTAAAAAAATTCTTGCACTGATTTTTAAAAACCGTTATTAAATTGAAGGTGAAAAATAGAATTTAATTTTATAAAAATTAAACTAACAGAATCCTTGAATAAGGAAACTCGCCGGTAGCGGCACGTTTATCTGATTTGTGAAATGTCGACCACCATTGAATAAGAGAAATGTACCGGTTTGTTTTTCAAATGTAAAAAAGAATCTGCAAAAAAGTTCTTATTTATTTAATGTTACATTCGAGTGAAATTTACGATTGACGGCTCCACCTCATATCCCATAGAAACATGTGACGTTATTTTCTTCCTAAGCTGTTCATTTATTGAAATTCATCTGACTGGTTGAAAAATATCTATTTGTCCTTTTCACTTCAAAGCATGATATTTTTTAAACAAAATGCCTGCAAATCGCTTAAGTGGTTAAGGTTCAAAAAAATGTTGCCTATTCTGAAAGTACATACTGACGAAAATATCTGTGCGAAATTTCATCCAGATCGGAGCACTAGAACCACTGAGAACTGGGGCGACATTATGGAACCATTTCGAATCGACTTTTTCATACAAGCTTGCATACAATAAACCTTTCGTTTCGAGATGCGTAATGCCACCCCTGACTTGTTTAAGAATTAAAACTGTCGCTTTGAAATGACAACAGCAAGTAGCAACTTGCCACTGGCTGGCGCTTCGATCGGCCAGCAATCGCTATACGGGACTTGTGTGCGAACTTGGATACAATGGTGACTCACGCATGCGAACCTGTATTATGTTTACACAGGCTTTTCGGAAAAGCTTGTTCTAGCTTATATGTCTGTTCTCTGTGCTAGAACTACAGCCGTTCGAAGCGCGTTGGTTCCATCCTCGTATGTAGTTAACACAAAACTTTGAACGCATTTATCTGAGAATGGAGTTTCTTGAAAAGGACCGTTGCGGTGAACGTGACATCTCAAAAACTACTCAACCGATTTTCATAAATTTTGTTTTAAATTGTTCGTATTTATATTCTCGTGTACTTGAATGGTTCCTTCTTTATTAATTTTTTTTTTTGATTTTTTGTAATATTTTATTTTAAATTTTGAACACCTAAAACATAAGTTTTGTTATCAACACAGTTTTTATCGCAGAATTATTTTTTAATGCCGAAACCGTTCAAGTACACCAGAATACATTTTTTATAATAGCTTACTTACTTTTTCGATTTAAGTTGAGCGGTTCGTCTGGGAGAGTGTTCACCGTAAGCCGCTGCGAAAAAATGCGCTTCCGTCACAGCAGTGGCCTGTTCATATAAAGTTGTGACAAAATTATAAAAATTGGTTTATGTGGCTAAAAATCGGGTTTTTAACTAATTTTGGGTCGCTGAATCCATTTCTGATATCAGTTTTAAAATTCCATAATTCTTTTTTCGACTACTTTTATATAAACCCATTTGAAGGCGTTGGACGTTAAAGGGTTAATATACACGTTAATAACAGAAGTGAATCACATCGGATGACAGAAATGGTTGACAAACAGGTAAAAATTACTAATTTTTCAGTAGTATGATGTTCTGTAGGCAATCAATTTGTAAGAAGATTTATGAAGTACAGGGCGTCTCCATACGGGTATTTTCAAAAACATAGACATAACACCTTCATAACAGTTTTTGCAACCGACCGAGACGGTTGTGCCTCCAGGTGGAAGGTTTTGTTCTCGAGAGAGTGACGGAGTGCGAGACGCTGTATGCGTTATTGTGGGAGAGAGAGACCAGTTTGTTAAGTGTGAGTCGACAGTTGATACGTCGGAGGCGTGGTCAACGGCATCCTCGACAAGTGGTGTTTTGACAGCAAACCGCGGGTAGACGAATTTGCCTACCGCGGTGGCAGAAATCGACAGTGATCGTGCCTGTACACACAGAAAAAAAATATAGTGTATTGGTGTCGTCGGGCAATTCTAATCGACGAGAGGGAAGCGTCGCAGGTAGACCCATTTGCTCTATTTGTCTACCGCAGAAGTGGTACGACGAATAAGGAAAACAAGTGGCACCGAAAAGTGCCGCATCGACAGTGGGATTTTCGCAGCAAGCCACAGGTAGCCACATTTGTCTACCGAGGTGGTGGAAACGGAGAGAGCGCGCTTGTGGTGGTGATACCGAAGAGCAGCTTAATCGGAGAGAGTTTTGAAGTGTTGCAGGTAGGACTATTTCTCTACTGAAGAAGCAACGCGACGAAGAAGGACAGCAAGTGTCACATTGTGAAACAACGGGCACCGAGTTTACAACGTAACACATGAGGTGTGTTCTACCGGTGTCTTCGTCACCTAATAGATAGCAGATAACAGGTATATTTTTCATTCCTTTTTGTGATAGTTTTTCTTACTAGGTAAAATGGATGAAGAGATGGGAGAAAGAGTAACAGACCCTCCCCCTAAGCCTTCTG
Organism: Topomyia yanbarensis; assembly: GCF_030247195.1. Lineage (NCBI taxonomy): Eukaryota > Metazoa > Arthropoda > Insecta > Diptera > Culicidae > Topomyia > Topomyia yanbarensis. The sequence goes on from NC_080670.1 coordinate 77,513,675, forward strand.
CTGAAAATGTAAACCCGACTAGAATTAAAATTTACCCAGAGTCGTCAACGAGACCATGGATTGTATTTATTAGGGGTAAAACAAGGTGCTGGACGAACTGAGGAATGAAGTTGCACTCAACACCACGAAAATCAATACAATACTTCAGCGAACGCCCTTTCCCACCACACCACGTAGAACACAACTAAACCCAAATTCACGCAAGAGACCACGGCTATTACTCCCGGATGAACCACCGCACCGCGATAACATTTTTGAAGGTACTAAAGATATCGAACCGGACGACGCTATACCATTGGTGGCAGCTAAAAAGGATAAACAGTTTTGGCTGTACTTATCTGGTTTCGATCCTCAGGCAACAGTGCATCAAATCGAAAAGCTGATCAGGAACAATTTGAAAACAGACACAGCTGTGAACGTTGTTAAACTTGTACCTAAAGGCAGAACACTTGATGAACTTTCATTCGTATCGTTCAAAGCTGGTATTGATTTGCAGCTGAAAGATTTATCCCTATCCAAATCAACATGGCAGAAGGGAATTGTTTTCCGACCATTTGATTTCCAGCCCTCGTCGAACACACGTAATATTTTTCGCTTCTTGCCAACACCAGCAGACACTAAATCACAATAAGCCACTCTTCGCACGTTCCTACTGTCACACAGAAAGTTCTACTGATGCTCAAGAATTACCAGCGGATTTAACCTGCATCCGCACACCTCCGTCTGCACATAAGTTTTCTGCTACCAACTCCAACAGACGTGGTCCGAATCGTGAAAAAAGTTACCGTCCAATCTCGCTTTATTATCAGAACACTCGTGGAATCCGGACGAAGACAAATTTATTACTATTAAATATTTCTCAGTGCGATTATGACGTTATTGCCTTTACTGAAACTTGGCTGAATAACGACGTTTCAAACTCTGAGCTAGCTCTGAACTATACTATTTACCGTTGTGATAGAAACCCCCGAACCAGCCAGCACAGACGAGGAGGGGGGGGTCCTGATAGCAGTAAAAAACGGCCTTCAGAGCTCTGCTATTTGTATTGCTGACTGTGATCAATTGGAGCAAATTATCGTTCGCATCTCATCACCAAACTTTGATATGATAGTGTGCTGTATATATCTGCCGCCCAACAGTGAGCCCCTGTTGTACGAGCAACATGCAATATGTGTGAAAAAATTAATTGATCTTGCGGGTGATCGTGGTGTGGTTTTGACTGTTGGGGATTATAATCTCCCTCAATTACGTTGGATGTCGGATGAAAATTTAAACTGTATGATACCGGTAAATGCTTCATCTGAACAGGAAATATCCTTGGTTGAGTCGGTTTTGGCAAACGGAATGTCTCAGATAAACGATCTCGAAAACGTAAACGCGAGACTTCTTGACTTAGCGTTCATTAGTGACACTGATTGTGTTGAATTGTGTGAGCCACCGTTACCATTGCTAAAGATCGACCAACATCACCGGCCTTTTATCTTGCTATTCGAGCTTGACGTTATTAAGCAAAACGCTCCTGGTATTGTTGTTGATTCCCTTGGCTTTGATTTTACCCGCTGTGATTTCGAGAGGCTCAACACATTGTTCGCCGAAGTTCATTGGGAGGAATTTCTTGTTGGTTGCAGTGTTAATGAAGCTGTGACAAATATGTATGACAAAATGTATGCAATATTTCGTGATGTTGTTCCTGTGAAGCGACCTCGTCGTCCGCGTGGTAAAAAGCAGCCTTGGTGGAATAACGAGCTACAGAATCTACGGAACCGTCTTCGCAAGGTTAGGAAACGATACTTTCGCTGGAGAGATGATCGGCACAAAGCTGAGCTGCATGCCATTGAGAGCGAATATAACTCTTTGCTTGCGCATTGCTTTCGTTGCTATATTCATCGCACGGAGGAGAACCTGAAGCAGGACCCAAATTCATTTTGGTCATTTGTAAGAAGCCGTAAGCAGTCGTCCGGAATCCCACAACGTGTTAGTTACAACACAATTACAGCCGAGTCCCCGATTGAATCGGCAAATCTATTCTCATCCTTTTTTCAAAGTGTGCAAAGTAATAACCGACCACCTTTGTCTGAAGCATATTTGAATAGTCTGCCGTTGTTCGATTTGAATATGTCGCTATTCAATTTCTCGCCGCGTGATGTGGAGCTGAAGTTGCAGTCTATTGATGGTTCTAAGGGTGCTGGTCCGGATGGCTTACCACCTATCTTCTTCAAGAGCTGTGCTGTAACGTTGGCTGTTCCTGCGAGTATAATTTTCAACAGGTCATTGTCCGAAGGAATTTTCCCGAGTGTCTGGAAGACAGCATCTATTACACCGATCCACAAGGCAGGTAGCATCCACGATGTTGATAATTATCGAGCCATTTCAATTTTGAGCTGCTTACCGAAAATTTTTGAAAGCCTCGTTCATGATTTGCTGTATCCGAAGGTTCACCACATCATTTCCGAGTGGCAGCATGGATTTGTGAAAAAACGTTCGACGAGTACTAATCTTATGGCGTACGTTTCGTCACTTAGTAGCGCGCTTGGAAAACGTCAGCAGGTTGATGCCGTTTACGTTGATTTTGCAAAAGCGTTCGATAGGGTGCCTCATTTGTTAATCGTGGCCAAATTTGAGCGCATGGGACTTCCTGAGTGGTTGACACGGTGGATAATGTCATACCTCACCGAGCGTAGTGCTTTTGTGCGCATAGATGAAACGAGATCATCTCCGTTTGTGATAGAGTCGGGTGTGCCTCAGGGTAGTCATTTGGGCCCGCTACTGTTTATTTTATTCGTAAACGATTTGTGCTCCGCTATACAGTCTCCTAAGTATATGTTTGCTGATGATCTGAAATTTTTCCGTGTAATTGCGTCGGCAGTCGATTGCTGTGCTATTCAAGCTGATATTGATATGCTGCTAAATTGGTGTACTCATAACGGGATGGAAGTAAATGTGCAAAAGTGCAATGTGATATCGTTCTGTCGAAACAGGCATGTCCTGACATTTGATTATAGAATGGCAGAAAGCAGTATCAACCGAGTTAATACGATAAAGGACCTAGGCATTCTCATCGATAACAAACTAAATTTCGCGCAGCACATTGCAATGACTACAGCCAAGGCCTATGCCGTGCTGGGGTTCATTAAGCGAAACACGCAGCAATTCAGCGATATTTATTGCCTAAAAACGCTATTTTGTGCACTCGTGCGTAGCATCCTGGAGTACGGCGTGCTTGTGTGGGCACCTTACCATGCTGTTCAAATTAATCGCATCGAACGAATTCAGCGTCACTTTGTTCGTTACGCTCTGCGGTTACTACCTTGGACTGATCCTATTCGTCTACCGCCCTATGAACATCGATGCAATCTTCTACGTTTGCCAACTCTTGCAAGTCGGAGGATAATGCTGCAACGGCTCTTCGTGTTCGATCTTCTGGAAAACAATATAGATAGCCCGGAGTTGCTGAGCCAGCTCCGATTCAACGTACCACCTAGACCCACCAGACGAACTGATTTCTTTCGGTTACCGATGTATCGTACTCTTTTTTCACAAAACAATCCGTTCAATGTATGCTGTCGTAATTTTAATGATGTAGCTGACAAGTATGATTTTAACATTACTAAGACTACCTTTAAACATAGAATTATTATTAATTAAGGAACTGTCTGTACGAGAAAATCGAAGACCAGTATAAATAAATAAATAAATAAATATTAAAGCAAAGGCGCTAAATATCATTCAAATTTCTAAAGATTTGACTTCGCGATTCTCGGATGTAAAAGAGATCGTCAAAGTTAATAAAGATAAAATACGCATTGTCGTTGATAGTCTCAAACAAGCCAATGCAATTGCTTCTTGCGAGCTTTTTACGCGTGAATATAGAGCGTATATTCCTTCAAAGGAAATTGAAATTGATGGGGTCATCACAGAGTCGAGTTTGACTGTTGATGACTTAGTTAAGCATGGGGTTGGTCGTTTCAAAGGCACCATACTTAAAGACGTAAAAATACTTGAATGCAAGCAATTGCATTCAGTATCACACGAACGAGATAAAAAAGTTTATCGACTGTCTGACTCGTTTCGAGTGACTTTCGCTGGGTCTGCGCTGCCCAACTATGTCATTATCGATAAGATTCGTCTCCCTGTTCGCCTTTTTATCCCTCGTGTAATGAATTGCCTTAATAATTAATTAAGAACACCGCTTGGCCACACAGCCACTTACTGTTCCAATAAGGCACGGTGTGGCAAATGTGGGGGTTCTCATCAAGAGGATACATGCAATGAAAATTCAGAAAAATGTTTAATGTGCGGAGAAAACTCGCATGAGCTCCCTGCATGCCCCATTTATAAATTGCGTGAGGATAAAATTAAACGATCCTTGAAGGAGAGGTCTAAGCGCTCCTATGCAGAAATGTTGAAAAATGCTACCCCTAAACCCATCTTCTTAGAAAACACTTACACATCTCTATTTTCGGAACAGTCTGACTCTGACGGAGCGTGCGAAGGTACATCATTTGTTTTACCCGGAAATTCCAGAAAAAGAAAACAGTCATCTTTTCCCAAGCTGCCAAGAAAGGGCCTTAAAATTTCTCCACCAATAGATAAACTGCGCCCAAAACCGAAAAATTCCGATTCAAAACCGAAATCAATTCCGCCCGGTTTTGGGAACGTACAATCCAAACAGAACACCATTACTGGAAATAATAAAATTTCGACTTCCTCTGAGCCTCAGCCGGGGGTAGGATTATTGAAATTTTCTGAAATTGTTGATTGGATTTTTAAAGCATTCAATATTTCTGAACCACTAAAGAGTATACTTTCAGCTATCCTCCCAACAATTAGAACATTTTTAGAGCAGCTGATTGCTCAATGGCCCATCCTTGCAGCAATTATATCTTTCAATGGTTAATTCAACTACTAAGGTGAAAGACTCCATCACTGTTTTACAGTGGAATTGCAGAAGTATCATACCAAAAATTGATTCCTTAAAAATTTTACTGCATAATTTAAAATGCGATGCTTTTGCTCTATGTGAAACATGGCTTACCTCAAACATTAATTTCAACTTAAATGATTTCAACATTATTCGCCTAGACCGAGACACCCCGTATGGAGGAGTGCTTCTAGGAATTAAAAAGTGCTATTCTTTCTATAGAATTAACATCCCCTTGTTTGCGGGCATTGAGGCTGTTGCTGTCCAAACGAACATTAAAGGCAAAGACATGTCTATCGCTTCTATATATATACCTCCCAAAGTTCAAATTGGACAACGTCAAATTTTAGAGGTAGTGGAATCCATGGCTGCTCTGCGTCTGATACTGGGAGACTTCAACTCGCACGGAGTATTGTGGGGTTCCCTCTACAATGATAATCGATCTTCTTTGATATACAATGTTTGTGACGAATTTAATATGACAGTTTTAAATACTGGCGAAACAACACGCATCCCCAGACCTCCTGCACGTCCAAGTGCATTAGATCTATCTCTGTGCTCGACATCACTTCGGTTAGATTGCACGTGGAAGGTTGTACCTGATCCTCACGGTAGCGATCATTTGCCAATCGTTGTTTCAATTAACAGTGAATTAGGCCTTACGAATTCAATCAATGTTCCTTATGACTTAACACGAAATATTGATTGGAAAACATACGAAACGTTAATTTCCACTTCTCTTGCTTCGACAGAAGAGCTACCCCCTACCGAAGAATATGAATTCTTAGCGGGTTTAATTATTGAAGCAGCAGAACAAGCCCAAACGAAATGTAATCCTGGAATGACAATAAATAGACGGCCCCCTAATGCTCGGTGGGACAAAGAGTGCTCTGATGCATATGAAGCTAAACAAGTTGCCTACAAAGAAATTATGAAACAGAAAGGGGGTATACGTGAGAACTTTGAAAACTATTTCATTTTGCAAAACAATTTTGACAGTATACGTCGTGCCAAAAAGTCTAGCTATTGGAGACACTTCGTTAATGGCTTGTCAAGAGAAACATCAATGAGTACTCTTTGGAACACAGCCAGAAGAATGAGGAATCGAAACGTGACTAATGAAAGCGAAGATTTTTCGAATCGTTGGATATTTAATTTTGCCAAGAAAATTTGTCCAGATTCTGCTCCTGCGCAGAAAATCACTCGCGATGCTCCAACAAGTAACGATTTCATAGATTCGCCTTTGACAATGATGGAATTTTCAATAGCACTCCTCTCATGCAACAATAATGCCCCGGGACTAGACAGAATTAAATTCAACTTGGTGAAGAATCTGCCTGACCTAGCAAAAAGACGCTTGTTGAATTTATTCAATAAGCTTCTTGAGCAGAACATTGTCCCGCACGACTGGAGACAAGTGAGAGTTATCGCTATTCCAAAACCGGGAAAACCAGCCTCCGATCATAACTCGTATCGACCGATTGCAATGCTATCCTGCATCAGGAAATTGTTGGAAAAAATTATCCTACGACGTCTCGACAATTGGGTTGAGGCGAACGGCTTGCTATCAGATACCCAGTTTGGTTTTCGGAGGGGAAAGGGAACGAATGATTGTCTGGCGCTACTTTCGTCAGAAATCCAACTCGCTTACGCAAAAAAAGAACAAATGGCGTCTGTGTTCTTAGACATAAAAGGAGCATTCGACTCAGTCTCCATTGATGTTCTCTCGGAGAAGCTACATCAATGTGGTCTTTCACCGATATTAAATAATTATTTATTCAATTTATTGTCAGAAAAGCACATGCATTTTTCATATGGCGATTTGGCGACACTCAGAATAAGTTACATGGGCCTCCCACAAGGCTCTTGTCTAAGCCCCCTTCTCTATAATTTTTACGTGAATGACATTGATAATTGTATTGTCAGCCCATGCACTTTAAGACAACTTGCAGATGATGGGGTGGTTTCTGCCACAGGACCAAAAGCTATAAATTTACAACAACCATTGCAAGATAGCTTGGATAATTTATCAACTTGGGCTTTAAAGCTGGGCATCGATTTCTCTACGGAGAAAACAGAGTTGGTCGTTTTCTCAAGGAAGCGTGATCCAGCTCAGCTTCAGCTTCAGTTGGTTGGTAGAACGATAGCCCAAGTCCTGACTTTTAAATACCTTGGAATTTGGTTCGATTCTAAAGGCAAATGGGGGGCCACATTAGGTATCTAATAACGAAATGCCAACAAAGGATAAATTTTCTGCGAGCAATAACTGGATCATGGTGGGGTTCTCATCCAAGTGACATGATAAGATTGTATCAAACAACAATACTTTCAGTAATGGAATATGGGTGCATCTGTTTCCGTTCAGCTGCGAACACTCACATTATTAAACTGGAACGGATACAGTATCGCTGTTTACGAATTGCCTTAGGTTGCATACAGTCGACCCATACGATGAGTCTTGAAGTACTAGCGGGAGTTCTTCCTTTAAAAGACCGATTTTGGGATCTCTCCTCTTGTTTACTTATTCGATGTGAGGTTATGAACCCACTGGTAATTGAAAATTTTGAAAGACTTGTCGAGCTTCAACCCCAAACCAGATTCATGACAGTGTATTTCAATCACATGTCACAAGAAATAACGCCTGCTAGGTATGTTCCCACATACGTCAATATACTAGATACTCCTGAATCCACTTTATTCTTCGACACGTCCATGCAAGCAGAGATTCGTGGAATTCCGGATCATCTACGCTCGCGGGAGATCCCTAAAATATTCACAAGTAAATATCAACACATAGACTGCCTTAAAATGTTTTACACTGATGGGTCACGAATCAGTGAGGCCACTGGTTTCGGTATTTTCAACAATAATTTTTCAATTTCTCTCAAACTTGCAGAACCCGCGGAACTTGCAGCAGTTCACTATAGTTTGCAAATAATTAATACTTTACCCCCGAACCATTACTTTATCCTCACTGATAGTCTCAGCACAATTGCAGCTCTACGCTCAAAGAGGATTGATAATCACGATCCATTCTTTTTGGGAAAGATACGAGAATCTCTGAGTAACCTAACAAGAAAATGTTATAAATTTACCCTAGTGTGGCTCCCCGCCCATTGCTCTATTGCGGGCAATGAGAAAGCTGATAATTTAGCCAAGATTGGTGCACTAGATGGTGAAATATATGAAAGACCCATCGCTTACAATGAATTTTATAGCGCTTCTCGACAGAGGACACTTGCTAGTTGGCAAACATCTTGGGACAATGGAGATATGGGACGATGGCTACACTCAATTATCCCTAAAGTATCAACGAAGGCATGGTTCAAAGGATTGGATGTAAGTCGGGACTTCATCCGTGTGATGTCTAGGCTCATGTCCAATCATTATACTTTAGATGCGCATCTCCGTCGTATTAAGCTCGCTGAGGGTAATCATTGTGCTTGTGGAGAAGGTTACCATGACATTGAGCATGTTGTTTGGTCCTGCACTGAATATCGTGAAGCCAGATCACAATTAGTAGATTCTTTACAAGTCCGAGGAAGACCAATCCATGTTCCTGTTAGAGACATCCTGGCGTATCGCGATCCTCTATACATGGAACTTATCTATCATTTTCTAAAAACAGCGTCTGTCAAAATTTAATTAAATTCATCTCCTCATACTCTCATCCAAGGCTAATCATTCACCAATTAAAGTGTCCTAGAATATTCAGTTTTTAAATTTAGACAATAACAGAAAAAAAGTAAATAAATACACCCGAAAATACTAGATCATTATGAAATACAACAATGTAAGGAAAAAAGCAAACAATAAAGTGATTTCAGTGTTAGTTTTAGACAAATTACTAGTATAGTTAAAATCAGTCTTAAGGATTTTTGTAACGTGCTATGTAAAAAGGAAACTGGCGTAAAAAGCTTTTGCAAATGCCGTGTCAAATAAACGTATGGAAAAAAAATAACACCTTCGGCGCAAAAATGCGTAAGATGAGGCTTTTATATGTTGGAACTACACTAAATTTTGAGTCAGATTGATAATAAGCGACCCATGGGAGACCATCTCAAAAATTGGAAGACGTATAAAGATAAATTACTGAACTGACATTGGATTTCTCAATTAATTTTTCTTGGTGCAGGACAGACGTGGATTTGTGCGAAAAACTCACATCTATAGTTTAGCATATTCATTCATCTTTCCAAAGAACTCAAAATAATTCCATCGGCCGTGTAGTTCTTGAGATATCGCCATTTGAAGCTCTAAGGTACTAACAAATTTAATGAATGGAATTGAACAGAAACCCTCAGTTTTCATCCGATTGTGGTAACATTTGGAGATACTTTTATTCAAACTGGGAGAAAAAAAGATGGGTGGGTAATGTCTGCGACATAACCGGAGAGATGTAGAATACATAAGGAACACGTTCTTCAAATATGTTGATACTCATTGGAATTTTCGGACAAAAGGTGATTTGGGCGAGGAATATTTCAAATTATTCTTTACAAAAATGATGGTGGTCCTGAAAAGGACCGGTTTTGTTGGCGTTGTTGGCCTTGGTGAGGGAGATGGCTAACGATGAAATTAATTGTTAGCATGAGGAAGTCGCGTAGTACTGGCCAATGGAAGAACAGATAATAATTGATTCCTGAAAATCAATTTTTCTTTATTCATGTAAATTATACATACTTACAAATCTAACAGAAGATTCCTGATCATATTTCTGAATCATTAGTGCGAACATTGTGTAATTTGGTTAAGTACAATGAAAGTTACAAACTTTCCAAACTCGACCTTCTGTTCATTCAGAAATATTGAAATGGGGTGTCGTGGTCAAAGATGGGTGGGTAATGTCTGTCACATAACCGGAGCGTCGTTATTTCAATTCGAGACGTTAATTTAAATCTAATAATATTCAACAGAATCACGTTTGAATGGGAAATTTTCAAATAATTCTCTATGGTAATAATGGTGGTTCTGAAAAGAACCTTTGGTATCGGCGTTGGTGTTGATGGTGATGCGCTGGATCGTTGGATATTTTTGGCATGATAGTTACGTGCCTGGCGAACTGTTTTGTAGCCTCGAACAAAACGACAAGACTGGCTTCTTCGGGTACCATTACGGCTGAACTTTATAAGCTTAGCTCGACTTTGAAATCCTGCACAATCTCACGAATCAGACACTGGTAGGGCCATTTTGTTTGCTACTAGCACGGAGCTGCACAAAAAATCATTTAATGCAGTTAGTTCACGGGGGCTGCCAAAAAGCTTGAATAGAAGCATGCGACTTCAACGTTTCTCTTAAACACATGCAACAACACATTCGTTTTGGTAATACTGATAATAACAGTAGAAAGGAATGGAAAAGCAGTGCACGAAACGAGCGAGAGGATAATTTAAATTTTTGTTCCGTGTGCAAGCTACTTCTTTCCACCCAACGTATTATGTTGCTTGTTGAAAATTTGCTACACACCTTAAAATAAAAGTTTCAGTTTAACTCTCACAAGAACACAATTGATTGGTCCTGAAAAGAACCGTTGCTTTTATTGTAATTTACGCCCACTCCCACAAACCGACCAAGTAGGCATCAGTGGCTTCATTACGGCTGAGTTTTGTAAGCGTAGCTCGACTTTGAAGTAATACACAACCTTACGAACCAGACGCTGGAATGTTAGCCAGCGGATTAGTTGCTCCGTTGCCCTTTAGTTGGGGCGAAATACTAGCATGGCGACAGTTCCTGATCGGTAGTTGGTTGCGATGGGCCACCAGTAGCTGGGGCACTTTTGCGGACCGTCATCATCGCCAACTGCTTTCCTCCGGTGGACTGGCTGCTTGATAGTGCTTGAACGAATACGAATGATGAGAAAAACCGACCGACCAATATTCATATATGAAAACACAAGAAAGCACTACTATCGCTCTCCCGCTCGTTTTCGTGCCATTCCTGTGCCTTTCCTTTCCGTTCGGCTACCAATACTAGCATAACCAAAACGAATATTCTGTCTTTCCATCGCCTTCAATCTAGTGGCCAGTGCTAGCAAACTTGCATGTTCAGTTTTTCAATAACAACATTCCAACAATATTTTCAAAGAATGTTGCAGATTTGAAAAGAAGGAAAGAGAAGATTTTCACAAATTTAAATTCTTTTGTTTTATTTGTTAGCGCTGATAAAGGCTATTTAGTTTGCTACTAGCAAGGAGCTGCACAAACAAATCGATTTAGGCAGTTAATCAACGGAGGCTGCCAAAAAGTTCGAATAAAAGCATGCGACTAGTGTACTTTGCATGTTCTATATTTTATCAATACTAGAGAGGATCAATAAAATAATTCAAATTGTTATAGCGACATGGAATTGTGGCAACACTGGCCATGAGATGGTGGGGGAACACGCACATTCGTTTTAGTTATGATGGTAGTAGCAGCAGAAAGGAATGGAAAAGCAGTGCACGAAAACGAGCGAGAGAAGATAATTTAAATTCTCTTTCTTTCTTTCCACACATCGTATTTCTTATATTGCTTTCTGAAAATTATTTGTTATACACCATAAAATGTAAATTTCAGTTTAACTCTTATTAGAACACAATTAATTGGTCCTGTAAAGAACCGTTTATTGTTTTATTGCGGGAGCATAATTCAGACGCACTCCCCGCGGACACGGTGAGCTAGAAAGCACTATTTTGCATTCTCGAACAAACCGACCAAGTAGGCATCGTTGGCTTCTCGGGGCATCATTACGACTGAGCTTTGTAAGCGTAGCTCGACTTTGCAGTCCTGCACAATCTCACGACCCAGACGCTGGAACGATAGCCTACTCTGTTGCCCTTTAGTTGGGGCGAAATTCTTGCAGGGCGACAGTTCCTGATCGGGTTGCGATGAGTCACCAGTAGCTGGGGCACTTTTTCCGCCGTCGTCATCGCCGACTGCTTTTCTTCGGTGGACTGGCTGCTTGCTAGTGCTTGAACGAATACGAATGATGAGAAAAACCGACCGACAGATATTTATATAATCGCGCTAATATGCACTACTATCGCTTTCTCGCTCGTTCTCGTGCCGTGCATGAGCCTTTCCTTTCCGTCCGGCTTCTAATGGCCTAACCAAAGGAATATGCCGTCTTTCCCCCACCAAGTGCTCTCGTCAAGCAACCCAATGCGAATAACCATACGAACAAACATGTAATGGACCTATATATAAACTTTTCATTATTTTATTGTTCGGTTGGTCTACCATAACGACGGCTCTGTGCGGGATGGGCTGAAAATTTTCACTTTTCCGTGTCGTTTTCGAAAGATTTTTCAAAACACATTTTTTTTGTTATTAGTACATGTTATACATACTTCAAATTTTAATACAGCATAGAGGAACATATTTGCAACAAATTGGTCTAAAAATCAAATCATTCTGTTAAGTATGATAAAAGTTATTAACGTTCAAAATCTGACGCGGCGCCGCAGCCGATATTTTGAAACGGGACCCCTATATTGAAACCTTAAATGTATTCTACATTAATAAAATAAATATTTTGAAAAGATTCACAAGACATTCATTTTTGGGGTTTTGTCACTCGTCGTGCCACTGTGCGGGGACGCGGCCATCATGCCGATAATTTGCAATATTTTTTTTTTCATACAACTTGTTTTTATTTTCTTCGATAGTATGACTAACAAATTGCCTTTTGCTTTTCCAAATAAAACTTACATGACTCTTTTAAAAAATCACGAACTTAAATATATGAACTGATAGCAATTTGGGTTGTAAACAGAATCAGTTTCTTCGTCTAGAAAAAACGTCATATACACTTTTAAGCTGTGGACCATTTGGCGAACTTTTTTCACTTTTGATTGAAATTTGACAGTTCCAACCACAAGAGAGATCCATTCCAAATGTTGACCAATGGATAGGTATTTGGAATTGACAGCTGTAAAAACAGCTTTAAATTATGTCACTCACAACTTTGGAACTTAAATATCCACTAATGAAATAGCCGAAAAAACATTTGACATAACATGTTTTCGTTTTCATATTTGCCCTTTATTTTCTACTGAAAAATATCGACAACCTAAATAAAGTACAGAAAACTGTTTCGACCTTTCTTTTCACATCGTCCAACAACAATTATTTAACTGTCGAACTGTCAATTTTAATCATGCTATACAACAGGGTTATTTTGCAAATAACTTTCGAAGTGTAAGTTTTTAACTAATAAATAAAAATAGAATATTTTATTGAATCGGATCATCTGATTAAGCTATGAGCACCCAAACACTAAAAATATAATGTCGATGTCAAACCTCATGTCGAAGTAACTTGCTATTTTGTCGTGACTAACGACTTACCTTTCAATATAGGGGCCCCTTTTCAAAATTTCGGAAGAAAAATGATGTAAGATCTTGTTGTACTGAATGGATTTAATTAATTTCTTCGGCATTTTGTCGAAAATATTTGTACCAATGTTGTATTAAATTTTGGAATATGTAGGACATTCACCATCAACGGAAAAAGTGTTTTGAAAAATCTTTCGAAAACGACTCGGAAAAGTGAAAATTTTCAGCCCATCCCGCATAGAGCCGTCAAAATGGTGCAGCAAATGAACAATAAAATAATGAAAAGTTTATATATAGGTCCACTACATGTTTGTTCCTATGATTATTCGTATTGGGTTGCTTGACGAGACGTTGGTGGGGGAAAGCCGGCATATTAGTTTTGGTTAAGCCATTAGAAGCCGGACGGAAAGGAAAGGCTCATGCACGCCACGAGAACGAGCGAGAAAGCGATAATAGTGCATATTAGCGAAAGCGTTACGTACATTTTGAACCTTAATAACTTTTCTTCTACTAAACGGATTGCCAATCTTGTTTCATAAATCGGAAGGAAAACGTTCAATGCTTGCTACCGATACGTTGTTTGCTATATAAAATTTGTTTAAATAGTTCAAAAACTACTTTAAATGAGAATCAACATTAATGATAAAACCTATAAATAGGGGTGTCGCAGCTTTTCTCAAAGCCAGACGTGTATAAGACGTAGCGCATAAGAGACGTGCATGGTCGTGAGAAGCTGCATCGGACGACCAATCAAATCGGCTACCACCGTAGAGAAGAAAAACGTTGGTGGAGGTGGTGGTGGTGAGAAGGCCAAAAAGCCAAAGGCTAAGAAACGCAGTGCAGTCACTGAAAAGGCAGTAGTAACTGCCACTAAAAATGCCACCAAAATATTGTAAGCGTCGGTAGCTTCCTCCAAGAAGGTTACTGGGAACATCGCGGGCGCCCATTGAGGGTGGCGATAAGCGCGAATAGGATGACTAATGTCATAAACCAGCGATGGAAATACTCGTATGCACTGGGCGAGGGCAATGACCTACGGGATAGGGGAATGACCTCTTGGTAAGATCGAAGTGATATATTCGATCACTTACTCGGAAAAACTCAAACCAATCAGTCGCAAAATTATTATAAACCAAAAAAAAATATTGAACGATATATTGTGTCCTATAAAGTGTGTGCTGATACCGTGGACAACAGGACCCCGTTATTCTGGTTAAACAAAACCCAACAAAACCATCCATCGCACGGGACCGCCATTGTTGGACGCGCGCATTATTGCCGGAAATCGCTGGCGTACGACGGCCGGATCGAACATCGGCGTACGCTTGGAAGGCCACCCTCGAACCACATTGCGAGAGGAACCACCGACCCGACGAACGAAAGCGGAAGCAGACAGCGAAGCAGAAGGTGGAAAGCGGAAGGTGCACTGCAGAATACGACGGGCCCGCCGAGAAAAGGTTAGATAGATATAAGAAAGTGGGAGGAAGGATCAGTGAAAGCGAATAAAATTTGTAAAAGTGAAAGACGAGTGTTTAACATCGACAGAAATAGGCATTTCCCTGCTAACCGCGAAAATTAAGGATAAGCGTGCCGACCCTGAGGTTATTGTTTCAGGGAGTCTCAGTAGCGCTCGTGGCTGGGGCTGACCGGTAACTTACACTTTGGCGCCCAACAAAAATTGACTTACCATCGTTTTTAAGGGTTCAGCTTGTAAAATTGCTTGACTTACAGTCGATTGCTACGTACGTCTCTGGGAAAACATCCAGGCTTTCACTGACTAATAAACATATATAAGTGGCGAAATTATTGTATTTTACACAGCAGGTGGAATTTGATTTTGTACCAAAGGGGTTCTGATGTCCAAAATAACTGGAAACTAAGATAGTTTGAACAGACAGTGGTTTTTTTTACATTAACGAAAGCGTTGTGTTTTATCAAAGCGTGATTGGAAGCCGGAGGGAGAAGTAAAAACACCGAGAGAAAGTTTATTTATTTCGCAATTTGACATTAATTGATTTGAAGTACTGATTTTCTTCGATAAATTTAAGTTCCGATATCTTGATTATAAAATGGAACAACAACAACTGTTTGCGCAATACTATAAAATGGACGTAGCACATCTGTCCGATAGTGAACTTGATCACGAACTGCAAATTCGTGGCGCAGATATGATGAGCGAGTCCCGTAGCAAACAAGAACGCACGCTGCGTGGATTCCTGAAAACAGAGAAAGAAAAACCGAATATGGTTCTTAGGAAATGTTGGACCTCGCTAAGAGGAGAATTGAAATGTTGTGATGAGAAGTTAGTGGAAATAAAAGCATGTCTAGAGAGCAGGAAATCAAAAAAGGTCCCAGACCGAGTGTTCAAGACTAAACTCATTCACATTTTCTTTCGCATGGAGCGTCTACAGCGATATGCTAGGGAAGAGGGTGATTTGAATAACATAGCTTTAGTGGCAGGAGAGTGTATAAGGCTCTTGAATTTATTCTTCTCAATCACCTCCCCTTTACAGGAAGTGAGAGAAGCGGAATTGGCAGTTGTGAATGAAAGCATAAGGTTACTTCGTGACGAGAGCGATGATAGATCAGGAAGAGAATCTGAAGGAGAGGGAGAAGAGCTGGTTGATCGAGAGAGAGTGAGACAGATCGGTGAGCAGCTAGAGCTAACCAGTGAGAATGGTAGAGAGTTGGTATCGAGTGGGGTGACACAGCATAATGTTGAACATGAAGGTGGTGCTGTTAGTGAGATGATAATTGGTGAAGAGAATAGCAAGAACAGAGTAGATCAGCTTGCGTCGGAAAACGACCAGTTGAAAGAGATGGTTATGCAATTGTTTCGTCGAATTGAAATGCTAGAAAAAGCGAAGAGTTCACAAAAAGCCAGAGAAGAGAAAGAATTGGTTAAAATATCGAATAGCACACGATTGGAGGACAAAGTTATACGTAGAGACAGTGAAACAGATTCGCAGCGTGAGTCGAACAATTTTGTAGACTGGATAAAGAAAAGGTGTAATTCGCTAGAAAGTATGGAAGGGAATAAACAGGGATTGATGGTGAATGATAGGGAAGAGGAAAATAAAAAGGAACGTTGTTTCGAAATACGGCAAAACAGTAATCGGTTGCCGGTGTACAAATGGTCTATCAGGTACGATGGTATGGATAACGGGAGGAGATTGAATGAATTTTTAAAAGAGGTATATTTTAATGCTAGGTCGGAAGGGTTTACCAACGAAGAACTTTTTATGTCGGCACACCATTTGTTTACGCGAAAAGCAAGAAGTTGGTTCATGGAAGTTAATGGGAGTAATGAGTTAGGAACTTGGGAGAACTTGGTAAATGAATTGAAAAGCGAATTCTTACCTGTGGACATTGATTTCCAATATGAACGTCTTGTAAACGCGCGAAGACAAGGGTCGAGGGAAAAATTCCAAGATTATTATCTCGATATGGTGCGAAATTTCCGTAGTATGTCAAAACCTTGGGATGAGGATAGGAAGTTTGACGTGTTGTTTAGGAACACCAGAGAAGATTGCAGGACGGCAATGCTCGCTGCCAATGTGACGACAGTCGCTAAAATGAGAGAATTTGGTAAACGATTCGACTCAATAAATTGGCAGATTTATCAACGTAGAGATAACAGATACGTACCGAGAGGAAATTCGCAGGTCGAAGAAATCGGTGAACAGCAAAGATCGTTCCAGCGTAATGGAAATAACCGGTTTCAAAGTGAGCATAAAGGGGGTGATTCTCAAAGACGGAACTTTAGGTCAAATTTCTATAGTAGCAATAAAAACAATCAGTCAGACGATCAGATCGGAAAGCAAGGTGTAGGTGGAGGAAAAACATTCTACAAGAAGCCGAACTCAAAGCAGGAGAATAGCCAGAGGTCAGGGAACACAGAGGAAGCCAAGCCAGGACCAAGTGGTACAAATGCGCTCCAGAGGATTGTAAATTCATACATTCCAATAAAGACAGGGAATTGTTTCAATTGCCATGAAGAGGGACATAGCTGGCGTGAGTGTCCTCAGGAACGACACACATTTTGTGAATTCTGTGGTTTTCCAGGATTCTTTACTAAAGATTGCCCATATTGTCAATCAAAAAACTTAAAAAGGACTGTTCAATGAGGCAGAGCAGTCAGAATAATAGCTCCAGAAGACCTCATGCTGCGGTACAGGAAAACCCATCAACGATTCTTCAGCAGTTGGGTTACTTACGGATTGTTAGGCAAACCACTGAGCGAGAGGAGATTGCATCGTTGCTCGTCAAGCTAAGTGGAGATGCCAGACCTTTTACGAGGGTAGATTTAATGGGAATTCAATTGATCGGGTTGTTAGACAGTGAAGCAGCATGAACGGTTCTAGGGATTGGAGCCAGAAAAATCATAAAATCGTTGAATTTGAAACTAGAACCAGCGTCAGTGAACTTAAAAACTGCCGCTGGGGACGACTTAGAAGTGTTAGGTTGTGCGGATATTCCAATTACGTCCAACGGAACCACGAAAATTTTACCAATTTTGATTGCTCCGAAACTCAACCGTAGATGCGTGTTAGGATATGATTTTTGGAAAAAGTTCGGTATCCGTCCGACAATAACTGATCTAGCAGTAGAGATTCTCGATGATGGAGTTCATGAGGGTTTGGAAGAGGAAGAAAATGTGCTAACGGAAGAGCAAAACAAGCAATTAGAAGAGGTGAAGAAATTGTTTCTTTTAGCCGAGCCGGAAAATTTTGGAATGACCCATATGATAGAGCATAAAATAGAGTTGCGAGAGGAGTTCACGGAGGCGGATCCAGTTAGGAAAAATCCCTATCCATGGAGTCCGGAAATTCAGAAAAAAATTCATCAATCGGTAGACAATTTGTTACGGGATGGAATAATAGAGCCGTCCGATTCAGATTGGGCACTTCCAGTTGTGCCAGTAGCAAAACGGGATAGTCAAGAAGTTAGGTTATGTTTAGACGCTAGAAAGCTTAATGAAAGAACCAGAAGGGACGCATATCCGTTGCCGCACCAAAATCGAATACTTAGCCATCTTGGGCCAGACCTGTCACAAGCCTTTTTGCAGATCCCATTGAACGTTAGATCAAGAAAATTCACAGCATTTTCGATACCAGGTAGGGGACTGTTCCAATTCACCAGACTTCCGTTCGGTTTAGTGAACAGCCCCGCCACACTAAGCAAATTGATGGATCGAGTTTTGGGGTATGGTGCGCTAGAGCCGGCAATATTCGTTTATCTAGATGATATTGTTGTGGCGAGTAAAACATTCGAAGAACACATTGCAAAGTTAAGAGAACTAGCGAAGCGTTTACGTGAAGCTAATCTATGCATCAATATAGGGAAGTCGAAATTCTGCTACCATGAATTGCCGTATCTTGGGTACATTTTGTCTCAAGACGGATTAAGACCTAATCCTGATCGCATCCAGGCGATCATTGGATATCAGGTTCCGAAATCGGTAAGACAACTTCGTCAATTCCTCGGTATGGTAAACTATTACCGACGGTTTATCGCAAATTTCAGCGAAATCACAGCACCTCTCACCGAGTTACAAACAAGCCAAAGAGGGTGCAGTGGAACTTAGCAGCAGAAAATTCATTCCAGATTATTAAGGAAAGGCTCATTTCCGCGCCGGTTATGGCCAATCCTAATTTTATGCTTCCATTTACGGTTCAAACAGATGCTAGTGATAACGCAATCGCTGGAATACTCACGCAGGTGCACAACGGGGAAGAAAAGGTCATAGCATATCATTCTGAGAAACTTAAAGGCGCGGAACTTAACTACCACGCAGCGGAGAAAGAAGGTTTGGCCGCTCTTCGCTGTATAGACAAGTTTAGGGGGTACATTGAAGGTACGAAATTTACTCTAGTGACAGATTCCGCGGCCTTGACTTTCATTATGCGAGCTAAATGGCGGTCGTCGTCTAGATTGAGCCGTTGGAGCATTACGCTGCACCAGTTCGAAATGGAAATCCGACACCGTAAAGGTAAGAACAATATTGTTCCGGATGCGCTGTCCCGGTCTATTGAATGTCTCGATGAAGAGCCGGAGGATGGTTGGTACAGAAAGCTCATGTCAGGAGTTGAGGAGGACCCCGAGAAATTCGTCGATTTCAAAATCGTGGACGGTAAACTGTACAAGTTCGTTGCATCGAAGGCCGACACTATGGACTACTACTTTGAGTGGAAGCAATGTGTTCCGACTTCGACAAGACCCATGATTTTGCAAAAGGAGCACGATGGTAACCTCCATATTGGTTTTGAGAAATGTGTGGAAAAAATCAAACGGTTATACTACTGGCCACGAATGGCAGCCGATATAAAAAAATATATTGCAACGTGTGAATCGTGCAAAGAGAACAAGCACTCTACGCTCTCTACTGCACCGGAGATGGGTAGACAACGTATCGCAACTAGACCATTCCAAATCATTTGCATGGACTACATCCAATCTCTTCCACGCAGCAAGCACGGCAACGCTCACTTGTTAGTTGTCATGGACTTATTTTCTAAGTACTGCCTGCTTGCTCCCGTGAAAAAGATTTCGGCGTTGAGTCTACATAAAATTTTGGAAGAGCAATGGTTTCGAAAGCTGTCGACACCCCAAATTGTAATAACGGATAATGCGACGACTTTTATGTCAAAAGATTTCCAGCAGTTGATCGAAGCAAATGAGATTCAGCATTGGGCTAATACTCGGCACAGAAGCCAAGCAAACCCTGCTGAACGTCTCAACCGTACGATCAACGCTATGATTCGAAGCTACGTTAAGCAAGATCAAAAGCTGTGGGACTCAAAGATATCTGAGATTGAATTTGTGCTAAACAACACGATTCACTCATCAACCAATTTCAGTCCCCATTGCGTTGTATATGGTCATGAAATAATCACTAAAGGAACACAACATAGCTTTGAAATGGGAGACTCTCTTTCAGAGGAGGAGAGAATGAATAGAATGAGAGGGGTAAACAGGAAAATTTATGACTTTGTGAGAGCGCAGCTGCAAAAGACCCACGAAGATACGAAACGACGATATGATCTTCGTCACAAACGCTACTCACCGACATACGATGTAGGGCAACGTGTGTATAAGCGAAGCTTCCGACAGTCATCGGCGGGAGCTCAGTTCAACGCGAAGCTTGGTCCCCAATACACGCCGTGCGTCATTGTAAGGAAGAAGGGCACTAGTTCCTATGAAGTCGCTGACTTAAACGGAAAATCGTTGGGTATTTTCTCCGCCGCCGACTTGAAGGCTTAACATTCTAAAAATTAAAAAAATATTAGTTGAACATTAAAACGATTTTGTTGCTTTCAAACGGGATACTTAAAATTAGAAGCAATAAGCTTTTTTTATAAAAACTAGCATTTAAAAATACTTATCTCTACTAGTGTGTTGAAATCACCCGAGCAATTCAACATTATCAATTAAATGAAATATTGGATTTTGTCCTAAAATGGAAAAAACATGATTGGTACCAAAATAAACTAAAATAATGGTAAAATAGGAAGAGAAGGAGTTTAAAACTGCATAATTTACTTGTTTTCAAGAAATGCATTCTATGCTACCTTGAATACAAGATTGTAAACAAAATTAATCTGGAAAATAGGCATAAGAAAAAAAAGCAAGTCGAGATTACAGGAGTGAGGGAAAAGTACGGTAGACCCGACAAGAAGTTCCATGATCCAAGGTCACAATCGGAGAATAATAGAACTCAATAGCACCAATTAGCAGAAACAGAATAGAACCATTGCCGCAATAAACAATGGGCATACTAACCTGTGTAATACATACTTACACCATAGAAAGCATTGATTGATGAGCTTCTACAAGAGAATTTAGAATGAGAGCTTTGCGAAAAATCGAAATTTTTAAGAGCAATAATTTGGCCAATTATTTTGCTTGCTTTTAAGCCATTATAAATAGATTTTCCGCCGCGCGCGCACTCAGAATTCCTATGTAAAACCGCATCGTAACTCTCACGTGTTTTTCACCTTCAAGCTGTTAAACAAGTGACAAATGGACTTGACAGATTGGTCGGTCTCGCCGTATTTCTCTCACGCACACTGGTAAAACACTGATAACGCTATCACTAATGATGTACTAGAGCGCAACTCTGACAAGTCGCGTGAAATATTTCATGCCTAGTCGCATGATTTTGATTTATATATATATAGTTACTCCGGAGTACAAAATATATGATTAGATTTAAAAAAAATATATAGTTATAAACGTATTCATAAATTTTATTTGCATGTTTTAGTTGTGAGTCTTCGATTTCATAAGTGAATATATTAGTAATTGTTATATTTAAATATTCAAATTTTACAATCGTTTCCATGATTTTGGCTGTCTGAATCTATTACGTTGCAAATGAAAAAAATCATGTGCTACCGTTGGTTGATGTGATTTTGTCCGTGTGATTATTAGTTTGTGAATTAGCAGGTTCAGCAGGTATGTGCGATTAGTGTTGTGGTCAAGTAGATTGTTATGGAAAAAAATATTTACTTTGTAAATATTTTTTACCCAAGCTGGGGGAGAGTGTAAGCGTCGGTAGCTTCCTCCAAGAAGGTTACTGGGAATTACGCGTATTTTATTTCGTTTTTATATTTTATACTTATAATTTGTAAAATGTTGAGTGGGCAAATGTTTGTTTCGTGTTTGGTGTTAACCTTCCTCCAACCCTCCTCGAGTAGGCAACAATTAGGCAGCTTACCACAAGAACGCAGCCAACCACCCAACAGGCTTTCACCTTTGCGCCAAAGAAAACCGACATCGCGGGCGGCCATTGAGGGTGGCGATAAGCGCGAATAGGATGACTAATGTCATAAACCAGCGATGGAAATACTCGTATGCACTGGGCGAGGGCAATGACCTACGGGATAGGGGAATGACCTCTTGGTAAGATCGAAGTGATATATTCGATCACTTACTCGGAAAAACTCAAACCAATCAGTCGCAAAATTATTATAAACCAAAAAAAATATTGAACGATATATTGTGTCCTATAAAGTGTGTGCTGATACCGTGGACAACAGGACCCCGTTATTCTGGTTAAACAAAACCATCCATCGCACGGGACCGCCATTGTTGGACGCGCGCATTATTGCCGGAAATCGCTGGCGTACGACGGCCGGATCGAACATCGGCGTACGCTTGGAAGGCCACCCTCGAACCACATTGCGAGAGGAACCACCGACCCGACGAACGAAAGCGGAAGCAGACAGCGAAGCAGAAGGTGGAAAGCGGAAGGTGCACTGCAGAATACGACGGGCCCGTCGAGAAAAGGTTAGATAGATATAAGAAAGTGGGAGGAAGGATCAGTGAAAGCGAATAAAATTTGTAAAAGTGAAAGACGAGTGTTTAACATCGACAGAAATAGGCATTTCCCTGCTACCCGTGAAAATTAAGGATAAGCGTGCCGACCCTGAGGTTATTGTTTCAGGGAGTCTCAGTAGCGCTCGTGGCTGGGGCTGACCGGTAACTTACAATATCGAAGGCTGCAAAGCGTACTCATTCGGTGTGAGCTGCGAAAGGGGAAAGATCGTATGTATGTACGCAGTAAAAACAATCGTCGGCAAGGTTTGAATTGTTTTAAGATTCTCGTCTTGTATCAACATAGAAAAACCGTCCTTATCACGACGAAGGCAAAATGGAAAAAGAATTTAATTAGAAAGTTTCTTTTATTAACTAGTATTAAGTTTGCGCTTGGTAATTCTGTACTTTTACCAGTGAATCATAAGACAATGGTTTTATAATCTACAAACCCGAAGGTTTTTGCAAATCCTTCCAAGAAAATCAGTGAATGTGGCAACTCTGCCACTAAGCGAAAGCTACACCAAAACGAATGATGAAAATATTTCCATTTATCGAACAAAAGGACGGCCTTCCATCTGCATTGTAAAGTCAATAAATAGGAACAGCATGATGAAAACCGTGCTCATTCGGTGTGAGCTGCGAAAGGGGAAAGATCGTATGTATGTACGCAGTAAAAACAATCGTCGGCAAAGTTTGAATTGTTTTAAAAGATTCCCGTCTTGTATCAACATAGACAAACCGTCCTTATCAGGACGAAGGCAAAATGGAAAAATATGGGTTGGTAATGTATATGACATAACAGGGGTGTCGTGACCACACTTCGAAGTTATTTCAAATCTTGCAAAGCATAAATTGACATAATTTCAATGATTGTTCCTTTATGAATGAAATGACAAATTTTCAGGTCAACGCGGCAATAACTTTGCAATTTATAGAACAATTTTATATTTTTAGTTATCGTATATTAACTGTCATCTCTTCCAAACAACTTAACCCTCTGCTGCCAACCCCGTGGTTTTGCAGGGTTAAGGAGAATCATTGTAAAATATCCAATACATGATTTTATGTTGTTACCACCACTAAAACCATTTCAGAACACTCCCACCTACAATACATGTACATCTTGACATGTACATTAGACCTCTCCACATTTTGAAAAAGTTTTGAAATATACATGGGTCAGCTCAAATTTTTGTTCTAGGTTCACACCTAAGAAACTTTTTAAGAACTTTTGCCAAAAATGGCTTAATTTGGACATGATTTAGAGGTGTCTCCAATCAAAAATCGTGTTTTTGCTATCTTTCCATGGGAAGATCACTTACACTCTGATTTGATAGACCCTACATGCCCACATATTATCAAAGGTTGTTCCTTACACATATCTTAACATGTTTTAACAGGTGAACATAGTGTCGTGATCCGTCAAAGGTTGATGAGCACTCTTTTCTTTCACGTCCATCCGCGGAACACTTAGTCGAGTGAATGCTAAATAACGCTGAACTTTTTCCGTTCATAGATATGTGCCCATCGTACATTCTCTCACTCACACATTGGTACCTCGTTATTCCGATTCGAGCTTCAGGTAATAGGTCGTGGTAGTCGGAATATTGCTC
Source organism: Topomyia yanbarensis (assembly GCF_030247195.1). Classification (NCBI taxonomy): domain Eukaryota; kingdom Metazoa; phylum Arthropoda; class Insecta; order Diptera; family Culicidae; genus Topomyia; species Topomyia yanbarensis. Next base: position 77,537,844 of record NC_080670.1, read on the forward strand.
TCGTTCGCTCATTCGCGATTCTTACATTACAACGCACACATATTCTTACAGGCAGGGCACCGAGCGGGCGACGGCTAAGGAGCTATCGAAGTAACCCGATGCTCCCATGCACACATCAACATGTTGCTATCCCGTTCTGAATCTCGTTCGTCTTTCATTGTTCATTCCCGCTAATTAGTTTCTCTCGCCTCGATCCCTGCGTTTCTTTCGTGCATACACAAACTCGCAAGTAGGAAAGGGAAACGGAGAATTGATTCGGAAACCATTGTAATGATGTTAGCTTCGGACATTTTCAATGTATTGGTGTCCGTTTATTTATTCATACGTACGACTCAAAGGTTAATCGCAGACAAGAATATGAGAACAAATACTAAGCAGCCATATAAAGCCGGTATGCACCAAGCTTGAATTAAACTTAAATATACAAACATTTTACTATTTTCAGTTTGACTCATATGTATAAGCTATATTCCCCACATTCTTCCCCTTCTCTACTCTTTGCAAAAAAACTATGTTTACATGAAGAGTTGCCGTAATCACAGCTTTTTCTATAACGTCTCTGATTTTTTTTAGCAATTTTTGATGATAGATTCTTTTTTTAAAGATGATAGATTTTTGAAATAATTTTTTTTGAACACAGATGTTTCCAGTTACTAAATTGCATTCGTAACTAGAAAAATCACTCGTGTAATATTCGTTGGCTTCATTATTATTATCCGCTGATACCATCGAGCCTGTCCTAAAATCTTATTGGCTCTCGAATCATCTAGACCAGTCAATCATGACAATATTTCTTATACATTGATTATTATACACGCTCGTTATAATTCATTTATTCAAGGGTAAATATAACATATTTTACCCGAAATGTAGCATTAAGATTATACATAAAAAACATTACTCGTTCAATATTAAAAGATGCGATCGAGATTGCTATTTTGTTGTGAAATATTGAAATCTGGATTATTTTTCTATTTTTAGGTTTAGTTGTATGTTTCAGATGCGGACAGTGTTCACCTGCATGTTGAACTTGTTAATAGATATCCTCAATTGGTACAACTGAAAGAAGCGTCGATAAACCTTTCACATTCCTTTTAATGTACTGCTGTTATCTTTAGCCTTCAGCTCGAAGTTATCGAAACTTAAAATTAAACTTAAAATTGGCCATCAATTGGGTCATTAAGCTATATATAGTTTTCCGTTCCATTCAATAAATTTTATTATTTCAAAAAATATTTCGTTGTAATACGCAAAAACGATTTTTTTTTTAAATAAATCTTATGTAAACTTGGCAACCATACATAGGAAAACTGCGGTTGTTTACATCTGGCCTATCAGGACAACACCCAAAATGAAAAAAAACTATATGCAATGGATGGTGTTTATGTCAACTAAAAATAACCCTCCGGGAAAACCGAGAAAACATGCCCTAATTTTTTCTGACAGGGCATCATTTGTCGTGAAATTCGATATGTCAAATCCTTCCTATAGTGTCAAATCCAGACTGTCAACATATTTCTTTATTTTAAATTTTAATATTATTTTCACGTTTCCTGAGTTGGAAAAAAACATTGTTGCAATCACGAAAATCAGTTTTATCGATGTAAGTATTAAAAAACGACATTTTTTTCTCATTTAATGACCCAATTAAAACCTATCACCTAGAAATCTGTCTGTTCGCTATCCAGGTTTTCTTAGTCTAGAAAATTATCACTGTTGCTTTTCAATAAATCATCATTTTGAGGAAATTCGTAAAAGCACTCCGTGTAAATGTCGCCCTCCATTCACCTAGACTCTCCAATGACAATGACAGTTTATCTGTTTTCCAAAGGTAGAATTTCATTTTTCTTCAATTATTCTTTTTGATAAAAGGAAAACACATTCAAATAGTAGGTATTTCATTGAGTTTATAAACTGAAAATTTCCTTTTCGCTGTGTCTTGATAGATGAAATTAAAAACATCATCACGGCGCTCGCACGCCGTTTGATAGTCGAATCTAATGTTAGATCGCGAATGAATTAAAAAAAAATTACCAAAACTTCCATTGATCTCCCATGGACAAGTTATTCGGCAAGCATTGAAATTTTTTTTTTTTGGATTTAATTTCTCAATGACTCTTTCATTGAGTCTGTTGACTTAACAATTAAGCCCTTGTGTCGAGCAGCATTGCAACAAAACTAAACCGCCTTTCCTTTTACGAACATTTTCACTCGATCATTCTTTAAATCCACTTCTGTATAGGTCTTCCGTCGAAGAGCATCCAAACAAGCTAAGCCGTCTTTCCAACGACAAACGTTTAAGTTCGATTTTATAGAACTTTTTTTTTTAATAAACTTCTTTCTCGCCCTTCCGTATACTAGCATTCCATCAATGCTAAACCGCCCTTCCGTCGGCAAACTTTTAAGTAGTTTCCGTTTTTTTTTAACTTCTCCATCACATTTCTTTCGAGGACCATTAAAAACAACCAAACCGCCCTTGTGTCGGTAAGTATTTCAATAACTTTTTTTTTATTATTTTTCATCGCATTTCCGTCGAGGAACATTCACAGAACGTTTACTGCACTATCGCCAGCAGGTTTTTTTTTAATTCAAACTGTTTTTTTTACTTCTATCCCATCGGAAACCATTGAACAATGCTATGCTACCTTTCCGTTTGATTTTTTATTTGGAAGATTTGCATACGTATTTAACTTTTTTTTTTTATTTCTACATTTGCCCTTCCGTCTTGGAGCATCCAGCAACGCGATACTGCCCTTCCGTCCGTAATCTCTTCTGATTTTTTTAACTCATTTTATTTTCATTCTCCATCGCCTAAGAGTATTCCACAACGCTCTGATGCCTTCCGTGAGCAGGCAATTTGATTTTTTTTAAATTTCCGCTTTTTCATTCAACGTTGCTCTCCCGTAGAATTGCATTCAATAACGCTATACTGCCCGTTGTCAGCAAGCCTTTTAATTTTCTCAGCTTTTTTTTCATTCTTCATCCCCGTTTCGTTAAGGAATATACAACAACGCTCTACTGCCCTTCCGTCAGCAAGCATGTCGAATTTTTATTTTTTTTTCTTATGCCTCCTTCACTATTCCGTTGTAACAACGCTACTCCGCCATTCCATCCACCAGCTTTTCGATTTTTTTGAAATTAATAAAAAAAAATCCATCGCTCTTCCGTCGAGGAGTGAGTATTCAAATACGCTTACTGCCCTTGCGTCAACAAGCATCTGGATTTTTTTTCCTCGCCCTTCCATTTCACAACGTATACTGCCCTTTCGTCAGCAAGCTTTTTGATTTTTTTATTCTCCATCGCCCTTCCGTCGAGGAGTATTCACATACGCTATACTTCCCTTCAGTCAGTAAGCAGTTTATTTTTTTCACTCTCCATCGCCCTTCCGTCGAGGAGCATTGAATAACGCTTACTGCCCTTCCGTCAGTAAGCCTTTTGATTTTTTTTTCCTTGGATATCATTATTTATTTTATTCTCCATCGCCCTTCCGTCGAGGAGTATTCACATACGCTCTACTGCCCTTCCGTCAGCAAGCATTTTAATTTTTTCACTCTCCATCGCCCTTCCGTCGAGGAGCATTGAATAACGCTATACTGCCCTTCCGTCAGTAAGCGTTTAATAAAATTCTACCTCGCCCTTCCGTCGAGGAGAAATCACACTAATTTTCTTTCGGAATATATTTTTCTTACCTAATCATGGGAGCGTTTGCTGCGCCATTGTCGTGATCCGTCAAAGGTTGATGAGCACTCTTTTCTTTCACGTCCATCCGCGGAACACTTAGTCGAGTGAATGCTAAATAACGCTGAACTTTTTCCGTTCATAGATATGTGCCCATCGTACATTCTCTCACTCACACATTGGTACCTCGTTATTCCGATTCGAGCTTCAGGTAATAGGTCGTGGTAGTCGGAATATTGCTCTCGTTCGCTCATTCGCGATTCTTACATTACAACGCACACATATTCTTACAGGCAGGGCACCGAGCGGGCGACGGCTAAGGAGCTATCGAAGTAACCCGATGCTCCCATGCACACATCAACATGTTGCTATCCCGTTCTGAATCTCGTTCGTCTTTCATTGTTCATTCCCGCTAATTAGTTTCTCTCGCCTCGATCCCTGCGTTTCTTTCGTGCATACACAAACTCGCAAGTAGGAAAGGGAAACGGAGAATTGATTCGGAAACCATTGTAATGATGTTAGCTTCGGACATTTTCAATGTATTGGTGTCCGTTTATTTATTCATACGTACGACTCAAAGGTTAATCGCAGACAAGAATATGAGAACAAATACTAAGCAGCCATATAAAGCCGGTATGCACCAAGCTTGAATTAAACTTAAATATACAAACATTTTACTATTTTCAGTTTGACTCATATGTATAAGCTATATTCCCCACACATAGCTCTAATCGCAATAAAAAAAATTGTTAACTGGATTTTTATATAGAAAAGAATACCAAAACCAAGAAAAAATACTACTAATTTACCTTGGTTTTGATATACTTTTCTATATAAAAATCCAGTTAACAAATTTTCTATTGCGATTAGAGCTATGTTCACCTGTTCAAACATGTTAAGATATGTGTAAGGAACATTGTACATTGTCTGCTTGTTGAAATCATTATATGAAATTATTGACCTGTATTCAACGCGGAGAACTCGGTAATAAATCTGTTTTGCTGAATATACTATAGAACGGGATCCACAGGAAAATTTCGCTGAGCCCGGTGAATCGAACTTAATGCGTAAAATTTAGCCATTTGAAAGAGATACAAGCAGGGTTTTAAGAATATGATCATCGCGGTTATGTCCCGGACATTACCCGCCCCTAGTTTTTCGCTAAGCGTGTTCATTTCTGTACGAAAAAGATTCCAATGGTTGTTTCGAGAGATTTTAACATTGATATTTCAAAGCAAGAAAATTGTTCATTTCATGAATGAATGTCTCAACGAGCTTAGAATCCAGCGCATCCCCTATCAACGCAGACGCCAACAACAAAGGTTCTTTTCAGAACCACCATAATTATTATAAAGAATAACTTGAAACATTCCCACATATTTCATTGAGTATCATTCGATTTGAATTACAAGTCAAACGAGTAGTCACGACACTCCGGTCATGTCCTAGACATTACCCACCCATCTTTTTTTTATCGAAACTTTGTTCATATTTATTTGCATGAATCTAGGCCTACGTTGATGATTTTCATTTTTTGAGTACACCCTCAAAAGAAACTTTAAACTGGGGCACCGCCAAATCTGACGAGTCAAGTGTCACTCATTCTAAAATTGTTTAATGAGCCACAAATTTTTAAAACTCTTCACACGATTTTCGTCATTATTACTTGTGTTTACTATAGATATGAAAATAGATTTTAATTCACATGTTTTAAATACAGGGGGCGGGCATAGCGTGGTAGGTAAATCCATTGCCTTGTACGCAGCTAACCTGGGTTTCGATTCCCAACCCCGCACATAGGGTTAGAGATTTTTCCAAAAGAAATTTCTCTAACCCGAAAAGAGGCGAATGACCCTAAGGTTGAAACCTATATAATAAAAATCAAAAAAAATATTTTAATACAAAGATGATATAAATTATTTTAAAACAAAAAAATATTTTTGAATTATCAAAAAACCTGCGTCACAAAATATTTTTTTTATTCTACATTCCCATTTCTTGGATCAGAGAACATTTACAGCGTCGTCTCATTTCCATAATTACATAACGAGCATAAAATATACGTTAGGCATAGTTCATTGAGCATTTAAGCGACGATACAGAATTACATAATTCAAACATCATAAGGACTTTTTAAGATTAATAAAAATCCAAGTTAAAAAGACGCTTTTGTTGAATCCTTCCACTAGTTATTTTTATAGTGATTAGTTGCTCCTTATGTTGAAAAACTGTCGTTCTGTCTGGTAATTTGATTAATTTATTGAAATGTAAAGATTATTTGAAATATTCATATAATCTATGCGTTTTTAATATTTTACATTATAGCAAGATCGCAGTATTGCCTTAAAACGATGCTCGAAGCGCTTGAACGCATCCAAATTCTTATTCAACATTGAATACATAGAAATTCAATATATTTGATGATGGCAGTACGGATTCCCGAAAAATTCATCTGGGTAATGTGAATAAGATTTTAAAATCACAGCAAAACTTTGACAATATTTAACTATTTTGCCCAATCTAGACAAAAAATCAAGGAAACTTATTGTTCGTAAATATTTTCAAGCAAGAATACGATAACAATACTTTCCTTTCCTTGATGTTCACTTCTTTGTGGCTCGGAGTGACAGTGTTGTTCTGGCTGGCCATGACGTTCACATTTATTGAGTCTGTTTCTCCCTCCCAGTGCTTAACGTTATGTGTGAAAGCAGCCTTGAAGCATAGTTATGAAGTACATAATATGACTTTTTACCAAAACAGTGATGCTGGTAGCTTTTATAAAGTGAATTTTAGAACAAGACTGTATTTTAGTAAGCTTGTTTATCATAATATAATCAATTTCGAAAATGAAACATTTGCCACACAGAAATGTATTATAGATTCAATTTCTTATCAGAATGGACTGTTTTTAACAGTTACACAGGCTGGAGTGACGGAATTGATTGAAATCGAAGAAATTTTGCTCAATAATTCAAAAAAGTACATTGTTGGGAAACTGTGGGAATGCGGTAATTTTAATAACCACTTTTTAGCCTATGAGGTAATTCGAAGTACTCAGCTATACAGAATAATGGAATTATCAGACTTCGATTCTCCTCCTCTAATGATTCACATGATAAACGATAGATATTTCTATCGAAAAAAAGACAAATTTCTTCATGAAGATAGCGATATTTTGTAAATAACTATAGGAAATTTTCTGTACAGATACTAATAGTAAAAAAATACAAAATAAAAAAAATGAATGTTATAACCCCTTTTATGATGCTACAACAAACAAATTCCATTCTAAATTATTTGAATTAAATGTTACAATTCGGTAATACACGTATCGATATCATTCAAAGTTTAATGCATTGCACATTGGTAGTGATGTGCGAATCAATCGTAATTCAAGTGATTTTCTGTTGATTCCATTACGCTTCATTTAAATTGCATGTGATTATCCATTAATATACGAATGGAAAACAATCAAAACTCAATGCACCGCGACTTAGACGTTATGAGCAAATCAATCGCTATTTAAGGGATTTTTTTGTTGATTTTATAGTGTTTGTTTATGGTTTCTTTCAATAGAGTTACACTTCGCATTGCAATGTTTAGCAAGTAGTACGAATTCAACAGCAAATCACTTTACATTATCGTGATGATTTTTTACCGTGTACATTTTTAATGTCACTGTGGTCGTGTCCTCTACACAACTCTTTAATTTTTTTTCTCCAAATTAGAAACTTTCTCGCATGAACTTTTAAAAGGACGGTTTCATATTAAATTTTCAAAAAATCGATTTTTTTGCCCAATTATGTATACATTTAAAAGTATGTATGTAAACTTTGAAGCTAAAATTAGGAAAAACAACGGAAGATATGATTATAGAATCCCATAGTGCGCGACAATGCCTCCCTGTTGCGCTTATTATTCAAAGGTAGTGTTCTGATTCCGTTATCCATTCCTTTTATTCGTGTTACAGTTGTGATAAGGAAGGGATACAAAATTTCCGCATTGATTAATCTGATTAGCAATACTTCTAGAAGATACATACTATGATTTTACTAGTATTTCATACCCTTTAAATAAAACTTATGTTCGCAACTCAACTATATAGTGTACATTACCGCTTGGATTTATGTTACCTCAGCTCATAATTTGTAGTTTTAGGTACACATTTTAGCATTGCATATATTATTAAGCTTAGAAATATATCGTGATATAAAGCACACTACTGTTTATAGTATATTATTTTTTCATTCAAGCTGTCGTTGACATTTGTTCCCGTACTGACTTTAGCAGGATGTCGTCTAGAATGTGTCAGTAAATGATGGTAGGTTTTTGAATCAATGTTGTCCATTGAGAAGCGCGACTATTCTGTCGGTAACACTCACTAACCGCTCAAGAGTTCATGCAATCAGATTGTTAAATGCGTGGAATTTCTTTTAGCGACGAAGGTTCCTAAAAATACGAATAAACATTTGCAATATATCAAGATTTTGAGGGTATAAAATGATACTTATATATGCTAGTGCTCAAATGAAATTTAATAATCTCAATAATTAGTTTTATAAGCTAGTTTTGCCTTAGCCAAAACGTATAGTTATAGATAAACGTTATTGTTTATAAACAAAATTGGTTTGATAGAAAATTATGTTTCTCTGAACGTTTAGCTAGAGAATTTGAAAAGGAAATGGTTGATCGCCAGTAATTTGCAAGAATAATATTTAAAATGATGTGTCCAATTCTTTTATCAGTTTTTTTTTTAAATAGGGTTACTGTGCCCTAATTCATCTTAGCACCTCTATTCATCCCACCCATTTAAACATATTAGGGGCCATGCATAAATGACGTGGCATTCTGGGGGGTAGGGAGGGTGTACCAAATTTGTGACGAAGTGTGACGAGGGGGAGGGTAGGATCAGAAGTTGTGCGACGTAGCATTAAATTTAAAACCCATTGTTCAGAGAAAACAATTTAATGATCCTCCATTCCCAAGAGAAATAAATTTAAATTCAAACAAGTTACTTTTGATGCGGTTTTTCATGAGGTCAATTTTACGATTCGCGGAATTACAAGTTCGCAAAAATACGAAAAGATTTTGTATGCGAATTTAACTTGCTTCATTAGTTAGCTAATGTTGCTAACTAGTAGACTTAGTTTGGAAGCTGAATTAAATTTTCACTTCGGATTCCACCAAACAAAATTTAGAAATTTAGATTAACGTATGCTTCTTAGAATCATTGGCAGCTGCAGCATTGTGAATTGAGAGAACTTCTCTTCATGCTCCCCTTGACATATAAAATTCAAAACTAAACTATCAACTCTATATTTGTCATAAAATGGGCTTATTTTGCACGCAATTTGCTGTTATAATGGAAATGTTGATAAAAGTCGTCAAACATTTTGAAAGGACATGTATTTAAAATCATTGAAAAACATATGTAATTTTTTTCATCCCCCGGCCAGTTTGCATGGGACGAGGGGGAGGGGGTAGGTAAATGCTACGTTATTCACGAGGGGGTGGTTAGAATTATGTGACCAAATGCTACGAGGGGGGAGGGAGGGGTCAAAAATCACCGAAAAAACTACGTCATTTGTGTACGGCCCCTTATTTGGAGCAGAGTCTGCTATCTCTATTCAACGCATTAGTTCAAATAGTAGGATGAATAAGTGTGCATTGTATTCGACTTTTTGCTTCGTACAAACGCGAGTATTTTACATTGTCCAAGTTATATTTTTTATTGATTTGCTTCTTAGAAGCGAAGCAAAGATGTTGATACCTATTTAAGCGCAATCCAATCACTAAAAACCGAGTTATCAGCGAAATAGTGTGACACCGTGACTTATGAGATGAATAAGGGCTCGTCTACCCTATGTAAGTTTTGAAAATGTGTTACATTTTTTTAAATAATTGTAATGTATTCAATAGTAATTGTTTTAGTAATTTCGCCATTTTTTATATAATTTTAAAATTAGTTAATCTTGCACTTATATTTCATACTTTTATTTTATATTTAGGGTAATTATAGCTAATATCTTTTATGTTACAGAGGGTTTAGGCACCAATTTTTGCTATAATTAAAAGGCCGGAGCGAACATGTGAACGGAGTCCTAGCGCCACCTTTCGAGAGGAAATTAATGCGCAGCACTACTGCCAGGACAAAATATTGGCAATAAAATGTGAAAAAGTTCATTTTTATGTAGACATTTTCTAATACATTTATCATATATGTTTCATATGAATAGGCGGGAAAAATCGAACTCTTTTGAATATTCATTATAAAAGGGGCGGCAAATTTAATTTTTGGCCTCGAGCGGCAAAACACCTCGCGCCGCCACTGTCAACGTAGGCATATTTTTTTGCCCAATTATGTATACATTTAAAAGTATGTATGTAAACTTTGAAGCTAAAATTAGGAAAAACAACGGAAGATATGATTATAGAATCCCATAGTGCGCGACAATGCCTCCCTGTTGCGTTTATTATTCAAAGGTAGTGTTCTGATTCCGTTATCCATTCCTTTTATTCGTGTTACAGTTGTGATAAGGAAGGGATACAAAATTTCCGCATTGATTAATCTGATTAGCAATACTTCTAGAAGATACATACTATGATTTTACTAGTATTTCATACCCTTTAAATAAAACTTATGTTCGCAACTCAACTATATAGTGTACATTACCGCTTGGATTTATGTTACCTCAGCTCATAATTTGTAGTTTTAGGTACACATTTTAGCATTGCATATATTATTAAGCTTAGAAATATATCGTGATATAAAGCACACTACTGTTTATAGTATATTATTTTTTCATTCAAGCTGTCGTTGACATTTGTTCCCGTACTGACTTTAGCAGGATATCGTCTAGAATGTGTCAGTAAATGATGGTAGGTTTTTGAATCAATGTTGTCCATTGAGAAGCGCGACTATTCTGTCGGTAACACTCACTAACCGCTCAAGAGTTCATGCAATCAGATTGTTAAATGCGTGGAATTTCTTTTAGCGACGAAGGTTCCTAAAAATACGAATAAACATTTGCAATATATCAAGATTTTGAGGGTATAAAATGATACTTATATATGCTAGTGCTCAAATGAAATTTAATAATCTCAATAATTAGTTTTATAAGCTAGTTTTGCCTTAGCCAAAACGTATAGTTATAGATAAACGTTATTGTTTATAAACAAAATTGGTTTGATAGAAAATTATGTTTCTCTGAACGTTTAGCTAGAGAATTTGAAAAGGAAATGGTTGATCGCCAGTAATTTGCAAGAATAATATTTAAAATGATGTGTCCAATTCTTTTATCAGTTTTTTTTTTAAATAGGGTTACTGTGCCCTAATTCATCTTAGCACCTCTATTCATCCCACCCATTTAAACATATTAGGGGCCATGCATAAATGACGTAGCATTCTGGGGGGTAGGGAGGGTGTACCAAATTTGTGACGAAGTGTGACGAGGGGGAGGGTAGGATCAGAAGTTGTGCGACGTAGCATTAAATTTAAAACCCATTGTTCAGAGAAAACAATTTAATGATCCTCCATTCCCAAGAGAAATAAATTTAAATTCAAACAAGTTACTTTTGATGCGGTTTTTCATGAGGTCAATTTTACGATTCGCGGAATTACAAGTTCGCAAAAATACGAAAAGATTTTGTATGCGAATTTAACTTGCCTCATTAGTTAGCTAATGTTGCTAACTAGTAGACTTAGTTTGGAAGCTGAATTAAATTTTCACTTCGGATTCCACCAAACAAAATTTAGAAATTTAGATTAACGTATGCTTCTTAGAATCATTGGCAGCTGCAGAATTGTGAATTGAGAGAACTTCTCTTCATGCTCCCCTTGACATATAAAATTCAAAACTAAACTATCAACTCTATATTTGTCATAAAATGGGCTTATTTTGCACGCAATTTGCTGTTATAATGGAAATGTTGATAAAAGTCGTCAAACATTTTGAAAGGACATGTATTTAAAATCATTGAAAAACATATGTAATTTTTTTCATCCCCCGGCCAGTTTGCATGGGACGAGGGGGAGGGGGTAGGTAAATGCTACGTTATTCACGAGGGGGTGGTTAGAATTATGTGACCAAATGCTACGAGGGGGGAGGGAGGGGTCAAAAATCGCCGAAAAAACTACGTCATTTGTGTACGGCCCCTTATTTGGAGCAGAGTCTGCAATCTCTATTCAACGCATTAGTTCAAATAGTAGGATGAATAAGTGTGCATTGTATTCGACTTTTTGCTTCGTACAAACGCGAGTATTTTACATTGTCCAAGTTATATTTTTTATTGATCTGCTTCTTAGAAGCGAAGCAAAGATGTTGATACCTATTTAAGCGCAATCCAATCACTAAAAACCGAGTTATCAGCGAAATAGTGTGACACCGTGACTTATGAGATGAATAAGGGCTCGTCTACCCTATGTAAGTTTTGAAAATGTGTTACATTTTTCTAAAAAATTGTAATGTAATCAATAGTAATTGTTTTAGTAATTTCGCCGTTTTTTATATAATTTTAAAATTAGTTAATCTTGCACTTATATTTCATACTTTTATTTTATATTTAGGGTAATTATAGCTAATATCTTTTATGTTACAGAGGGTTTAGGCACCAATTTTTGCTATAATTAAAAGGCCGGAGCGAACATGTGAACGGAGTCCTAGCGCCACCTTTCGAGAGGAAATTAATGCGCAGCACTACTGCCAGGACAAAATATTGGCAATAAAATGTGAAAAAGTTCATTTTTATGTAGACATTTTCTAATACTTTTATCATATATGTTTCATATGAATAGGCGGGAAAAATCGAACTCTTTTGAATATTCATTATAAAAGGGGCGGCAAATTTAATTTTTGGCCTCGAGCGGCAAAACACCTCGCGCCGCCACTGTCAACGTAGGCATAGATGCATGCAAATAAATATAAACAAAGTTTTGAGAAAAAAATGGCAAGTTACTTCGACCTGAAGTTTGACATCGACATACAGTAATGTTTCGATTATATCACGGTCGCACAGAGGCGTAACTAACTTCAAATCCTGGCCAAATAAAAAAAAATATGGTTTTTTGTTTATTTGTCCATATTTTCAGCATAAATTGTTCTTCAAAACATACTCTAACGTTTTGCTTAAAAAGAAAAGCGTTTTCATTTGATAATTTTTGTATGCAATTATTTGAAATCAGTGATTTTTTACACATTTTATTAGCTTGAAAGCCATTATCCCTAAATTTTTTAGATTGCTCAAAAACTAATTACCCAAAGTCAATATATAAATCATAATCGTACTTTTCATAGCAAACTCCAGCAACTACAATCAATTGGGGTCAATTTTAGCTTTTTTTGTCATTTTTGGTAGGTTTTATTTCAATTTTCCACATATTCGTTAGTAAAAAAGTACCGTGTCGGGCAATGCCGGGTAAATCTGTTGTTGATTATTTGGAGCGTTCTCTCACTGTTACACGAAGAAAACATTCCCAATTAATCCCATTCGGTTTTTTACAGCTGTTTGAAAATGTCTTTTTGCTCAAATTTTAGAAAATACAATTAAAAAAATCAGTATTGGGGCTATTTAAAAGATCTTATATGAAAAGAATAATTTAAGACGGCGCCGGTGGTTGAGTGGTAAGCGTGACCGCCACTCATTGCAGTTGGCCTGGGTTCAATTCCATCCAAGGTCATTGAGATTTTTCTGAGGTGAAAAAATCTATGGTGACGTCTTCCTTCGGAAGGGAAGTAAAGCGGTTGGTCCCCGGTCCATTAATTGATGGATCGATATCTAGTCCAGAAGTGAAGTCACCTCTCTGCACAGTGGTCGGAAACGCCAAAAACGTGAACTTAATTCACTAGAGGCCAAACCATCGAATATATTCACAGGGTGTCTTTGGAAGATTTGTTTGTATGAATATCAATCTGATAACAATTGCAATTAGGCATGGCTTACTATGATCGAACTAAAAAAATTAACTTTTTATACTGACGACGTAGAAAGTTGGTGTCTTCGACAAAGTTTTAGAAATACTCATAGTGAAGAATATTGTTGAAGGAGCTTGTAGGACTAAAGGTTATCGAGTTATAAGGCGTTTTCTATGGCAACCCCCTTAAATCTATTTTGGCGTTTCCGACCACTGTGATCTGGCGTCAGTAAAGAAGAAGTAGTATCCAACGTCTTTACTTACTAACAAATATCCTCCTCCCATGATACTTGTGGAGTGCGCAGTAGTGCGGCCTCTAGCAAAAGCAAGTATCGAGCTAACCATTCCTTCACTTTCCTCCCGCGATCTACGTAACAATTTAGGATTACCAGGAGTTGCACATCAAATGATGTTTCGCTACTCCCAAATATAATTATCTACTTATTCCCTGTGCAACTTCAGCTAGTCCAGATCGATAACGGAGTAACGGCCAGGGGTGGTCGCACTAGCTCAAGCTCAAGCTTATAAGACAAGAATGATTTGAGTCCCCCATATTATTTTTTGCTAGATTGCGTCCATTAACCAAATTGAGCTATTATGACCACGATAGTCATCTAAAAGAGTGTGAAATATAACTTCCACTAACCTTGCTATATGAAACGTAACGTACACAAGTTGCCTTGGAAACGTAGGCGAAGCATCAAACAAATTATTCAATCTTCTCAATCCAGTTCCTTGTCTCCGGATTGCAACTGTTAACGTGAATAATCCAGATTGAATACGATAATCACTTGGATAGATTTCTATTACCGAATTTACAAAAACTTAAATATTTTTTCTACTATAAGAAAACCAGAAAAGCAAAATAAACATACGAACTTGACACAAAATGTTTGAACAGTTGAAACTAGGCGCTAGACTTTTTGCCGCTCGGGGCAAAAAGTTAAATTTGCCGCCCTCTTACATATTTCTGACTAACCAAACTATCTCATCAGTACAGTTTTCTGCGTATGTTTATGAAAATTGTAACAGAATAGCTAACAACAACGTTACTTTGAAATTTATCTAGTTTTTTTTACATTAGATGTTATTAGTTAGTTTTATGAAAACTACACACCTAGAAAAAATAGTGTAAATTTACGTCTCCTGACCCTGACATATACGAGCATCAAAAATGACTTAGTTTTACGTTTGATTTTAATTTTACATGACGTTTAATTTCGTAAATCATGTAATTTTACTCCACATACAGCGTTTGTTCTGAATGGTAGGAAGTGTAATTTTATGTCATTGCGCATGTAAAGTATATGTTGGCAGATTTTTCATTCTTGCGGAATGAAGCCATTTTCTCGATAAAACATATATTACACCTAAAAACGAATTGAAAAGGTGAAATTTCCTTTGTTTTTTAATCCATTTGGAATCTACAGAATAAAACGCATTCAAACTTGACCAAGTAGCCTTGTAGCAGCGTTACGTATTAATCGCGGTGAGCAAGGTAAGGCTACAACTCTGTTAACAAGATCGCACTTAACCGTTATGTGTCCGACAGCGTACTCCTTTGCAGATTTTAATTTAGGAAATTCCAGTACTCTTTCCCAAACTGAAAATTGCAACTTAGTGACACCTTAGATTAATACCAAGCATAGCTTTTGTGAGCATAAAACTAATGATACAGTGATCGGGGGCTTGAGGAAGGGTTTTTGTATTTCTTTAACCCCGTAACAGGCCGGCGGGGTACCCCAGTACCACCAAAACCGAAATACTAATAACTATTGGAATTTTTATCCAATTTGGATACATTAGGATGTTTTGAATTCCGGAACTAAACCACTTTTAGAATCTGTAAAAATGCATCTGATTCCCGGTTATTCAGATTTCCGGAAGTAAGCTTCAATACTGGGATATAAAATGTATAATAATATAATTGACCCCGCAACGCTCTTTCCGGAGCAGGTACCCGCAAGGCCGTGAGTGACCGTTCCGAGGCTAAATCGTCATATGATCCCGTAACGATAAGAAAAAAAAACCATCCGAGACAATTCTAACGACGAATACGGGTTCAATTTCATCAATTCTAAAATTGGATGGTTTCCTGAATTCAAAACATCCAAAAGTGGTCTAAAACTATTAAAAATTGAGATAGCTACACACTTTTGCATTTGCGAGTACACGGGTACCCTGTCGGCCTGTTTTCTTTTTGTTGGACACACAACGAATGATCTATGGGCTATCGTCACCTTCTGTAGCGAAATGAGAAGCCTCCGACCAGATAGGAGGTTTGTGCAGGTGTAACAAGTCCGGAAACACCTTTGCGGATTCAATCAATTAAGTCATGCTACGAAAAAAGAGTGGTTATTGGAAATTCGGAACTGTAAGTCGCTTGGCTTCCAGAAGATCAACCGAATTCTTCACAACGAGTTGCAAACTCGCAACCTCGGGGTCGTAGTATTGCAGAAACTTTGTTCGGCAGGTGTGAAAAAACGGACATCGAGTAGCCTACCAGATCCGCGGCACAACAAACGAGCTGAGTTTTATAGTGCTGGAGAAGATTCGCCTATGCTTGTTCCAGTAACAGCGAGACACTGTGTGTAATGAGAAGCAAAATTCCGTTTCTTCAAATACCGCATCATAAACGTTCACTGCCCACTAGGGTGACAATAAAACGACCATTTTTGAAATCACTAATCTACACCCTTTAGCGTCGTTCCAAATCATGAAAAAATGACACTGTCCAAATTTGAGCGAAATCGATTAACCCTAACCCCTCCCCCAAAGAGCTTAAAGTTTGTATGGGATTTTTGGCCAAAATGTATGGGGAAACACTCGCAGTTCACAAAATCGCCGCTAGATGTCGCTGTAAACTTCCGATCACTGACCTAGGAAGGAGTTAAGCTTTTGAAGATATGCTGAACAAGTTTGTCGAAGACTGCAAGATAATCCAACCAACCGTTAAAGAGTTATTGACGTTTAAAGTTGGATACTGCTGCTTAACATTCGCAAAGGGCGTACTCCGCTTCTCTCATGTATGTGAACCACGAGTGAAGGTGGGACAAAGTTAAGAAAAACTCATATATCTCTGAAACGATAAGAGATAGAAAGCTATGATGTTCCACAAAGTTGTAGAGAAATAAAAGGACTTTTTGGTTTCACTAGAAAGTTTCAGGATTTCTCCGCAAGGTGGCGGTAGTGAGCCAAGAAATTTAAAGGGAATACTCCTATCTGTACAGCGGTAAGAGATGGAGAATTTGGATGTTCTACAAAGTTGTAGAGTAGCAAAAAGTATTTTCTTTTTTCATTTGAAAAATGCAGAATTTTACCACATGGTGGCGCCAGTGATCAAAATTAATTCAAGGTAATACTCCTATCCATACAATGGCAAGAGATAGTGCAATCTGATATTCTGCGAAGTTATACAGAATTTCAAAAGCTTTCGTGTCTCGTTATTAAAATTGGAATAAGGACGCATATATACTGTGTGTATGAAGCTTAAGGGGTTACATGCCTTTTATTTTTCAAAAAATCGAATTTTTTTATTACTTTATCTTAAGTACAACTCCTTGAGAATATTTTTCCAAATTTTTATAGAGATCCGAGAAATAGATCGAAAGTTACAGCGCTTCCAAGCGTGCTTCGTCTACCAAGCGCAGTGGTAATTTTAAACTCGATTATCTCGAAATACCGATTTAAAAAAAATGGTTTTCCTGTGATCTTGATTCCTGAAATACCACTCAACCGATTGTCTTTATTTTTTTTAAACTGAGCGTAATTAATTTTTCTCATACCTTAACAATTCCTTTTTTATGTTTAATTTGTAGATGAGAATTTTTTAATACAATTTTAAAAGCCTAAAACAGCGATTTATTAGGAAAAACGATCACGAATGCAGGAAAAATGTTGAAATGTAGTCTCCGGTTATTCAACTAGGTCGACTAATAGAAATCGACTAAAATTGCAATTATTTTGTTCAAGATGTGTGGTTCGGTGCACGAAATTAGCGGTAACCAATCACGAACTGGTTTTAGTTTGGTGTTGTAAAATCCGTTTTTGTCGGCTCGGTGCATGAAGTTACCAGTAAAGAATCACGAACTGGTTACGGGCGGGTGTTTAAAATCCGGTTTTTCGTCGTGCATGCTACTCTCTAACTATCAGAAATGAAAATAATTTCCTCTGCCAGTAGGTAACGACACAAATTGATTCATCCACCAGCTGTGTACAGTTCACAAATATTTTTTTCCCGGTATTGTACAGCCATTGGAGAACCCTGTGCGCTCTAAACAGCTCTACACAAAAATTTAAATAAAACTGTAGCGGACCTACATTTAAAATTTCTCATCATTTCAGTGTCCGGTTGGTGCATCATATTGAAGGCTCTACCCGAGATGAGCTGAAACTTTTCCCCATTTCCAAGTATTTTTTTTTCGAAAGATTTTCCAGAACAAGTTTTTGTTATTAATGCATGTCATACATACCTCAAAATTTTATACAACATTGTTGAACTTATTTTCGACAAATTCCGAAAATTGATTAATTCCATGCAGTATGATATGAAAAGATATGAGCGTTCCAAACCTTACACGACTTTCATCCCGAAATTTTGAAAAGGGCCCGTATATTGAATGATAAGTCGTTAGCCACGACAAAAACGGAACAGCACTTCATAGTATAGTGGGTTCCGCAGCGGTACAATTTTAGAAAAAGCACACTTTTATTGGCTTACTTTGGGTTCCTAGAAATAATGTCACTGTTGAGTTACTTAGTACTTTGGAATGGACAGGGCTTCAGAATGTAAATTTAGCAGGAATTTTATCTTTTTGCTAAAATTAAATGATTTAGCCTTACAATATGTTTGGCAAAGTTGTTGTACTTTACAAGCGCTTTATTTTGCTTTAAACAGAAGCTAGGGTGGTTCTAACTTTAGCAATATTTAAAATGAAACTTTTGAACGGTTCGAGATAGAGCTTGAGTATTATCGATGAAGTTGTAGAACAACACATTTTAGCCAAATTTGCTGAAGACACGCAAGCTCTAGCTTTTATACTTTCCATTTCCCGACAAATCCAAATGTAAGCTGTAAGGTGTTCCTTAAAAACGGTTTTATTTCTACAAAAAGTTTTCATTTTACACTAAAGTACCCTATGGACAAGGGTACAAGATTATTTTAAGGTGCATAATTTTCTTTAAAACTCCAACTACCAAAAATTTTTCATTTGAAAGGTATGAGCACTTTTTTATAAAAAAATAACTTTTTCATATAGGATTATCTTCGATTAGGACACTTAACATTAAATACCGTTGTTGTCATATGATATAGCATTGTTTGTAGTATAGATCGCGAAAAATGGCAAATACAATATTTTTTACGTCTTGCAATATTTACTCATAAAAGAGTTTATTTTTAGTAAAAAAGTATATATAACTTTCTAACGAGAGATTCTAGAGGTTCGGTACATTGAGACAAAATGTTTTTCTTACGTGATCCTTATGAAAAATTAAAACTGCAAAAGTTACATAAAGAAAACCATTTGTTAAGAAACATCCAATTTTTTTGGTAAATTTCTTGTAAAATGGAAAATACACGACGTAGAGTTCCAGTGCCTTCGACCAAGTTTTTTAAAATTTTATTTTCTACGAAGCTCTATCTCGAATCATTTAAAAGTTAATTTTGAGATTTTAAAAAATTAGAACCACCCACATTAAAACGCTAGGTTCTATTATTCAAAAGATATAAGAAGTTATAATATCAAAAATAGAATTTTTGTAATCAACTTTATGAACTTTTAGAAAATAACGTATTCGTTATTTTTTGCTCAATTATAACTCTAGTAATGACCTTAGTTATACTTGAAAAAGAATTATTATTTGTTTGCCCCAATGAGTGATGTTGTTATTGTTGGCGAAAAAATGCTCATAACTCATCAGCAAAAATAGTTAGATATAATAGTTGCCATAAAACAGATGTAAATAGTTGCCATGAAACAAGTTATTTTCCTTAAAACAATCTTAAAGTTGTCTGTAGACTACTTCACTTTTAAATCAATACAGCAAAAGTTATTTGACTAAAACAGTTTTTCTGATAAACACTAAGAAACACCCTAACCTTCAATTTTAAAATAAAAGTATAAGTTGTAAAATTAAAAGTATGATAAGTAGAGCTCACATGTCTTCAGCTAACTTTTCCAAGATTTGTCGTTCTACAACTTCGCTGAAGGTTATTTGGCTCTAGCTGGAATAATTAAAAAGTTATTTTTTTGATCTTGGTACAATTCTTCTATCTGTTTTTTTTAACAAAAAGAAGAGGCCCACAAACTACGAAAACTTCTCCAAAGACTCATTAAGGCTAAGTTGTTTAGTTTTAGAAAAATCTCAAAATTCCTGCTAAATTTACATTCTGAACCACTGTGGAATGGTAATCCTTATTTCTATGACCTCACATGGACTACAATTCCAAACTATTGATTTGAATAGTTCAGTTTGGAAGTTTTGTGTGGTATCAAATACGACGAAAAATTGGCCATCGGGTCTTCAAATGGGCGTAGTATCCTTTGCCTATTACCAAAATATCAGTCCTGTACTTGTATAACCAATATCATTTGAATTGGGTTCGCAGCACATGGCATGTCTTGAGGCGACCAACGAGCACCGACAACAACATACACTATATTCCTCCGGCGATAGCGAGCAACATGCGCGATGAACCTCATAAAATACCCAGCTGTCGATACGATCCACCCATGCTAGAAGATCTGCAAAAGCAAAATTCAAATATCTGGTGATGTGGTGATCTGGTGGGCAGGTAGCGCAATTGGCATGCACGCTTTGCTTATTTGCAAAAAAAGGGGATGCTGAATATAATAGAAGCACAGCACGAATTGGATTGTAGCCTACTTAAGTATTTATCCCAGGCTGGCAATATTCTAGCACAATATAGTACTTAAGCCCTGTAGTCTGCGTAACAACATATTTTGAGCAGCCTATTTCTAAGTTATAAGTGAGGCCAGATTTGATGAAAAAGTCACTAATTGACATTCGAATGACCCTAGTAGTTCTCACCTATCACCAAATTAACAGCCCTGTAATCGTGCAACCAATGCCAGTCTAACTGGATTCACAGCGCATTGTGTACGCTTCTTCTGTGAGAGGTAATAAACGAGCACTGACGCGCGGCACTATACACGACATCTCTGAGACAAGAGCGCTCTTAAAGTTAGTCAACAGTTAGGGGCCGTACACAAATGACGTAGCTTTTTTTCGACGATTTTTGACCCCTCCCTCCCCCTTCGTAGCATTTGGTCACAAAATTCAAACCTCCCCCTAGTAAATAACGTAGCATTTACCTACCCCCCCCCCCCCCCCTCTCATCCTGTGCAACGTGGCCGGAGGATAAAAAACAAATACATATGTTTTACAATTATTTCAAATCCATGTTCTTTCAAAATGTTGTACGACTTTTATCAATATTTTCATTATAACAGCAAATTGCGTACAAAATAAACCCATTTCACGACAAATATAGTGTTGATAGTTTTGTTTTGAATTTTATATGTCAAGGGGAGCATGAAGAGAAGTTCTCTCAGGTCACAATCCTGCAGCTGCCAATGATTCTAACAAGCATAAATTACAAACATAATTTGTTTGGTTGAATCCGAAAAGAAAATTTAATTCAGCTACCAAACTAAGTTTACTTGTTAGCAACATTAACTAACTAATGCAGCAAATTAAATCGGCATGCAAAATATTTCCGTATTTTTACAAGCTTGTAATTCCACGAATCGCAAAATTTACATCATGAAAAACTGCATGAAAAGTAACTTGTGTGAACTTAAATTTATTTCTCTTGGAAATGGAGGAACATTAAATGTTTTTCTCTAATCAATGGGTTTTGATGCCCGCAAAAAAATTAATCGTAATGCTACGTCGCACAACTACTGACCCTACCCTCTCCCTCATCACACTTTGTCACAAATTTGGTATACCCTCCCTACCCCCCAAAATGCTACGTCATTTATGCATGGCCCCTTAGTTAAAAAATTAAAAATGCTATATAAATGAATGCAACAGGAGAAATATAAATGGGGTTACGAAGAAATTTAAGAATATAGGTTTTATCATAGCATGATAGTCTTAAGAAAACTTTGTAACATGTTATGTATAATAAAAGAATCTCTGCACAAGAAATAGGAGCAAAAATTTGAAAAAATTAGAAAACATTCAAAAGGTGTATTATAATATATTCATACTCTATGCTGTTTGCACCACTAAGCGGCCTAAATTCTATTTTTACAACGAGACACGAAAGCCTTTGAAATATTGTATAACTTCGCAGAACATCAGATTGCACTATCTCTTGCCATTGTATGGATAGGAGTATTACCTTGAATTAATTTTGATCACTGGCGCCACCATGTGATAGAATTCTGCATTTTTCAAATGAGAAAAGAAAATATTTTTTGCTACTCTACAACTTTGTAGAACATTCAAATGCTCCATCTCTTACCGTTATACAGATAGGAGCAAGGATGCAAAATGTCTACCTTTTCTGCGGCTGTAATTTTTCTGCCTACATTCTCATTTCTCTCTCGATGCTGCTGTCATTCGCTAGTGCAGGACGCCCAGCGCTGTACGGCTGCCTGTGTGCAAAGCAGTAACATTACAAAAAACTACTGTCCCCAGTACAGCCACCAGACGCGAGCGGTACAGCTTCTCTTTCCTTATTTTACTTTTTTTAATATTTTCAATCTTTTTAATATTTTTATTCAAAAATGACAACAATGAATGAGGCTCATTTACGCCACGGCCGACATCAACGCTTTCCTGTGCGGGCCTCTCCCTTTGACTATGCAGAGAAAAATGTGCAAAGCGAGAGAACAAACTTTACTACGCCACACTCTCACCGAGCAGTCGGAGTACAGCAGCAAAACAAAAATGTATTCTACTGCTGTACGGGAAAATGTACTCGGTTTGGCTACCGTTCTGGCAAGAGCTGTAGTGATGCGTCGCTGTAGCGGGCTGTACGGCTTGTGCAAATGTAAATATACCGAAAAAAATGTAGTTTATCGGTACCGTTGGCATCCCTGGATAGGAGTATTCCCTTTAAATTGCTTGGCTCACTACCGCCACCTTGCGGAGAAATCCTGAAACTTTCCAGTGAAACCAAAAAGTCCTTTTATTCCTCTACAACTTTGTGGAACTTTCGATCTCTCATCGTTTGAGAGATATATGAGTTTTTCCTAACTTTGTCCCACCTTCACTCGTGGTGGTCGTCAAACGGTGGGATAACAAAATTCTCACAAGTTTCCTATCTCATGCCTCCACGCGAGTCTAAGTCTATTGATGACATTTGGTCCTTAGAGCGGCGACGACTGGGTGCTATCAGCCTTCTGCCGATAGTAGCAGAATGAGAGGGTGCGAACAGATCTAGTCGAGAAAACATTGCCGTAAAAATGAATAGTTGATCGGAAATTACGGAATACGAATAATCTGACTAGTATCTATGATCACGGGTCAATACGTATTGAAAATTCGCCGCGTCTGTTTTTATGAACCTAATTTCAAGCTCCGTTATTGCTAAAAAGCCCGTGCATCAGGTTAACAATCCTTTATATTTCCCTTCAGTGTTCGTTATTATCGCTCGTATACTTGTATTCCACCAACAATCTGATATGGAAAATAAATACTTTCCTTGATTTATAACATCTCGCGCTATTTTTGCCTGTATAATGTGTTATCATTCGGTAGTTTTCAAGCCAATGAATATATCGTAGAGAAGAAGTAGCGAATTCTGTCCAAATACTGTTGCAATAAATAGTGATCCGGCCCATTACGCAGATAAGATTAGCTTTTCTAGGTAATACTCCCACGGTCGGCCGAGTGGAGTTCAAATTGCTTTTGTTTAGAGAACATAGTATACTCTCGGTAGCCGGCTGCCCAGAGTTTAAAAAGAACCAAAAACTAAACAAGATCTCTTTTTCGAGTGATCGTGCACTCGAAGGCTAACTAAACAACTATTTAATAAAATATGCTTTACAGGTCGCATCGCTTGCTTGGAGCGAATCCTAGACCTGATACCCTTCCAAACTACCAACTCCGCGACACCTATGGAAGAGTCTGATGAATCGTCGTCCTTCCGTTAAGTAGGTGGAGCATCAACACTTCCTGTCTACCTTATCCTTCCCCGTGAACAATGGAGATGGGGGCGGTCGGCAATGATGGCTATCATGCTGTTGAGGTTTTAATATGGGTCGGATTGGTATGAATTCCTACTTACCATTTCCTAAGCAACTCTTATTAGATAACCAGCAGTCAAACATGATGAAGTCAGTGTGCAATCCGCCAAAATCATCGTCACAACGCAACGCAACGCAACTTTGTCCCACCTTCACTCGTGGTTCACATACATGAGATAAGCGGAGTACGCCCTTTGCGAATGTTAAGCAGCAGTATCCAACTTCAAACGTTAATAACTCTTTAACGGTTGGCTGTATCGTCTTGCAGTCTTCGACAAACTTGTTCAGCATATCTTCAAAAGCTTAACTCCTTCCTAGGTCAGTAATCGGAAGTTTATAGCGACCTCTAGCGGCGATTTTGTGAAGTACGAGTGTTTCCCCATACATTTTGGCCAAAAATCCCATACAAACTTTAAGCTCTTTGGGGGAGGGGTTAGGGTTAACCGATTTCGCTCAAATTTGGACAGTGTCATTTTTTCATGATTTGGAACGACGCTAGGGGGTGTAAGTTGCGAAATTTTTTTTCATATAAATCATTGTCACCCTACTGCCCACACAAAACGAGACCAGTGAACGACAAAGATGCATTTTAGACCGAGCTGGAGCGTTTCTATGACAGCTGCTCACGATGGGATAATAAATTGATTTACGGCGACATGAACACCCAGACACACAGAAATAAATATTTTGCAATTTTAAATTTATTTTCATGCACATATTTGGAGCAAGAACATCAATGTAAAAATAAGTCCCAACACAAATACACACAACTTGTCGTGCTTTCTGCCAACGATCTTCACAGTCACACAAATGTTAGTACAGCACTCGTGAGCATGGACGCCGAGGCTCAACATCTAGCAGCTACGATCGTGCTGCGGAAATATGTGCAGAAGCTGAAGACGGCACTACCAACAGAAGAATAGGTATGTGTGACTACTCTTGATGGCTGGAGCAACTTACGAAGCACCACAGGTAGCACTACTGAGATGAAGAGACGAATACGGCAGAGGCAAGAATGATGCAGCACCGTACGAGGGAGAACGAGAAACGATGCAGGCAAGCACGGATCAGAATAACCGGTATTCCACTGGGCACTCCACTGGGTGATTTAGAAGATTTAAGAGGAAGAGACTTTACCGGATGATTGTATGATGAACATGGTGACCGGCGATGAGAACACCAGCAGAGAAATTCAGAGATGTATTCTGGCAAGTACTTTGGGCTCGGGTTTTAGTCGAACAAAGTACGATACGGTACGAAGCAAACCAGCTACAAAATGTTCATTGAACCGGTTGACCAATGGGCTATGCAGATCCGTAGTGTGCGGTTAGCCAGGTTGACCCCCTGCCAAGCTTAGAAGGATGCTGAAAAAATATGATAATAAAATAAGTAAGGATAAGGATAAATATTAAAATAAGTAGGGTAAATGCGCTATACACGCTAAATTATTGTTCGTGAGTCAAATTGAAAAAGGAGCACTAAACTGAAATTCCACCAAAAGTATATAAAGAGTACGCTACGGCCCTATCAGTCCCATCTCAAATCTAAAGTTGATAGAAGATTAAATAACGAACTGCAATGACTTCCAATTGAAAATTGTTGCAAACTTAGCTCTCGCTTTCATAGTTGCGTAGCAACAAAAATGGGAAAAATATTTGATCGTGGACAGTAAAGCCGGAGGTGGCTCCTTAAAACTGTAGCAAATATCATGAAAAAATTTAGATCGTTTATCAGCAAGGAGATACCCCATTTTTGGTGTTTCTTGAAACGCTGGAAGCTCGTTTTTTATCTCAAATTTTCAAGACCAGGAACTGTTTGCTTCAGCTTTGTGTCATCGCTTCCTATAGCTGTTGTATTCGGTCGCTCACGAGGAAAATGTTTACCTTTACAACAAATCTCGTTCGATTACAGTTTTTAGGAGCAGTAAGAGATGTCTCACGATGGGGATCGTCAGAGTCATAGTCTTCCTGAACCAAGAGAGCATAACGATTTTTCGTGGTGAGGCGTAGCTCTCCTTAGTATTTCTGTTAAAAAGTGCTTAGAGCGGCTTTGAATGGGTTTTAATTCTCGCACTTGCCACTCGCGGTTTTATTCTACAATAGCCTATTTACCTTTATTTAGTGCAAAACATGACGCGCGGTACGAACCTTGTTATAGAACAAGATCGACACAGCAATACTGAAAATGGTCACCCGATACGAGTTTGAAGGGACATACAGTTTTGTCCCGTCCTGTGCAATTGCCATTTAAAATCTTCAATCACTGGAGAAAGCGGTCCTTGAAACAACACCGTCGATCTCAACTATGTGAACCGACATTTATATTTTGTTAGTCCGGCATAAAGTCTCCTGAAAAATGCTCCGGCACTTGGCATCAAGCACCTAACCTCGAAAACAAATCTGTAGTGAAGTATTTCTCAAAATATTTTCAAGCTTTAGTAACCTGTTGGCACTCTATATTAATGGTTTCGATTTTCCGCGTCACTTTCGAAGGATTTCCCAAAAATTAGTTTTCGTGCTTTTTATAAAAGTCCACATACTTCGATATCTTAATTTACTTCATAAACTATGTGCGGATAAGTCATAAAGTAAGTCACGATAAGTGTTCCATTTTCAATTATACACTCAATTATTGGTCGAAAGTCGAACAAAAAAAGATAGTCAAGTGGCGTTCAGGGCACAAAACTAAGACTCCGTCAAGGGCGCCAGAAGACCACGTTACGGCTCTGAGGCTATACAAGCGAAGTTTCAACGTACCATGGGTAACGTAAGATGTTGCGAGCGATCCATGAGCCGATGCAGTTGGAAGTCAGCATGACAGCATGGCGTATGAACCACGAATTGCAACAGTTGTTTGGAAAACTATATATCGTTCACACAACAAAATATGTGAGGCTGTGGTGAGTTGGGCACGTCGTTAAAGTGGCGGACGACAACCCGGTAACAATGGTTCCCAAAGCCAATCCGACTAGCACAAGTAGCCACAACGAGCAAGGTGGGTTGACTAAGAAGGGAACCTGAGGAGTCCTCGTGCTCTGTGAAGCTGGCGACAAACGGCAATGAACGGAGTGAGCTAGAGACGACATATTGATACAGCAAAGGACATGGTGGCATTACACTGATTGGTACGGTAGGTAATAAGAGGGTTAAAGAAGTTAGTGCCAAGATCTCGGTGTTGTCAAAAACCAATTGCAATTGTAAATGTTGGAAATTACCAAAAGTTTGGAAAGGTTACTGAAAATGAATAAAACGCCGTATAACGTGTGAGATATATTTGCCACAATAGACCTTTCTCGTCCGACCTAACCCCCTTTTTTCTTATTTTTATTCAAAAGACTACACATTTTTAAGAATATTTCCGCTGAAATGAGACTTTTTAGAGCTATCGTGATTTTTTATTGATTTTTTTAAATTTGAAAAATGCAAGAATGTTGAGTATTTTTTTCACCTTTGCAAGAATGGTGGGACTCAAAATATGTGTTTGGGCAGCACTGATTTGTATATTTTTGCCTGGCTTCCTGGCAACGCGGCAAATGAAGTGGTGAGTCGCGGTACAAAGTTCATTGGTTATGTAAACAAACTAAAGTGAACCTCTGGGTGGAGAACGTTGCATGGTAATGTTTAACCTCACTTTTTTGACAGTTCAAAGAGATTGTTTACATGATCTTGGAATTTTTGTTAATTCGATCATAGTATGAGAAACTTGGTTTGGTTCGCTGCCAAATGTTAACACTTTCCCAACAAGGTCGCTCAGTTGTATTTTTTAATTGATGTCGGCATCATACATTGTTCCGTTAAATTTAACATTTTTACTTTTCTTGTACATGATTCATTGAAGAAGCAAGGAATTTCTAGCCAAACATTTGAAAAAGGCCTACTGTCAAATGCAAACAAATCGAATTTTGATGTTCTCTATTAAAATCCTGGGACAGAACCTGTGGATAGATGTTTTCTTTTACTTTTTTCTGTTCATTTTATCTCTTGTCTTGCATAGCCACTCTTTCTTCCTCACATATTTTAAATGGACTGGCTACATTTGACAGTCCCCTCTGACTGCATTTGACGGTTCCCTTTGGCTGCATTTGACAGCTCCCCCTGGCTACAATTGACATTAGGTTTTTTCGTATCCACACGTTCCGTCCCAGTTAATAACAATCTATCTGGCCATATGCATGAACATAACGCAACAATGGATTATGAGGAATTTTGATAATGATTTTATAACAAATTATAAGAGCCCGGCTGATATAAAAGTCCTAACTAGCAATACACTTATTATAAAATGATTATAAAGGATTATTGTAACTGATTCCAAAAGGATTATAAAGGCAGTGAAATACGTACTCAATGAATTAAGGGGTGTGTCTGATGTAAACAATATGCGCAATCAAACTAAATAAAACAGTATTCAATTTTTAAATAGAATTATAATGAATTCGACCAAAAATCCTTTTGCCTTTTTCTCATTTTCAAATGTTTGGGTAGAATTTAGATTATTTTATCGTTGTTGCGATCAATTTCGTTTGATTTGTTTTGTTCACAATGTTAATCGCAGAGCATTTTGGTGATCTATGGCAATTGATGACCTTTACACCCCATACTAGGTCCGCTCCTGTTACAGCTGTTTCGCCCTGTCCGGCACCGAGTCAACCGATGGTCCAACCTGCGCCGCACTCGTCTGTCGCTATGTCAATGGCAGGGACTTGGGTTAAAGGCCAAAATTTCAGCTACGGTTGGTGGTGTTGCTGCAATCGGTTCTGACGAAACCACCGCCGCTCTCGCCAAGTTTGATCACCGTAATAAGTGCGACGTCAGCGGTATAGTGCCAGGATTAGTCGAGAACAGTGCCAGGACTGACTTGCCAAGAGCTACAAGATTAAATAGCAATGCGTTTTTAAAGTGACCGTAGTATAACGTAGAGGCTTTAGCCAGATGATTTATTCAGCAGAATAAGATAGCAAAATTACCCAAAACATAAGACCTGGCTGCCGAAGTGAATCCACACACATCATCACCTACAGAGGCAAGCAATATTGGAACGCAGCAAAATTCCTCACAATGAATTGATCTCGTTAGGTGAAATTCCAGGAAGTACAATTTTCATAGCACAATTTAGTCGACCGAAATTGTAGTCCTCAGTCGCATCTATGACCAGTACGACAAGGACGGTCTGCTGACCAACGGTTCCGTCCGGTACCACCATAACACACGGCACCGGCGACATATATATATTCACAACATACTAATTACTTATCCTTCCGAAATAGTAAATAAATTGACTATGCAATTTATCATTCGCTGCCTAGTTATTTCCTGCCAATTTGAACACGACAGCAGTTGCAGAAAGCTTTATTGCGGTGCAAAAATGATGGCAACTCGGGATATACAGTAAGATTCCGTTTTTGGCACGTTCCGTTATTGGCATGCTCCCATTTTGGCACCCTCCGATTTTGGCAACAAATGGGTTCCGACTACACATTTTTAAAAATATTTGCGCTGAAATGAGACTTTTTAGAGCTATCGTGATTTTTTAATGATTTTTTTAAATTTGAAAAATGAAAGAATGTTGAGTATTTTTTCACCTTTGCAAGAATGGTGGGACTCACGGCTTACATATACTAGGCTAGCTCGTTAGAGTGTAAACATTTGAGGAGAGCGCGTCATAGAAATCGTCGGCGAAAACAATTACATGAAATTCATATATTGTTTGCTGCTAACAAATGATCGGCACCTAGTAAATCACAAGGAAGCTATGCGGATGTCCAAAACCTTTGCTATGATCAGAAAATTACGGCGCGATATGTTTTTTATGGCATGCATCCAAATTCCCGATTTACGCTAATAATCACATAGATGCACTGATTATCTACTGTGTCTAGTGTTATTATGGCGTAATTTACGTCAAAAATCCATTGC
This sequence comes from Topomyia yanbarensis, assembly GCF_030247195.1. NCBI lineage: Eukaryota > Metazoa > Arthropoda > Insecta > Diptera > Culicidae > Topomyia > Topomyia yanbarensis. The sequence continues at coordinate 77,567,573 of NC_080670.1, forward strand.
ACACTGTTTTTTTCCACCGTAAGAGCTCAAATATTGTCAATTAACAACTTTCGAGAAATCCGTTTGTTTATCTCAACGATTTCTCTGACGTCACCGAAAACTGTCATTTCGCGGAATAGCAAGCCTCCTTTCTGTGAGCCGTGGGTGGGACTCAAAATATGTGTTTGGGCAGCACTGATTTGTATATTTTTGCCTGGCTTCATGGCAACGCGGCAAATGAAGTGGTGAGTCGCGGTCAGCCCTCTGTCAAGAATGGCGTCTCTGCACTGCCATGAAAACCAAAACAATAATTTTGTATCGAATCATTGAAAGCAGTATTTGGTTACTAAGTGCCGATTTTCTGAATGATATGGTATCTAATCATCCCGCAAAACGCAAAACGTCGTGTGGAATGCTTCAATATTGTGCATAGCGCCGAACAAAATTCTTTGTTTGGGGCTTTATAGCTATAACGCCCCATATATGTAGATCGCTGTCAAACTCCATATGTTGATATAGGGTTGCCAGGAGGCTGGTCGCGGTACAAAGTTCATTGGTTATGTAAACAAACTAAAGTGAACCTCTCGGTGGAGAACGTTGCATGGTAATGTTTAACCTCACTTTTTTGACAGTTCAAAGAGATTGTTTACATGATCTTGGAATTTTTGTTAATTCGATCATAGTATGAGAAACTTGGTTTGGTTCGCTGCCAAATGTTAACACTTTCCCAACAAGGTCGCTCAGTTGTATTTTTTAATTGATGTCGGCATCATACATTGTTCCGTTAAATTTAACATTTTTACTTTTCTTGTACATGATTCATTGAAGAAGCAAGGAATTTCTAGCCAAACATTTGAAAAAGGCCTACTGTCAAATGCAAACAAATCGAATTTTGATGTTCTCTATTAAAATCCTGGGACAGAACCTGTGGATAGATGTTTTCTTTTTCTTTTTTCTGTTCATTTTATCTCTTGTCTTGCATAGCCACTCTTTCTTCCTCACATATTTTAAATGGACTGGCTACATTTGACAGTCCCCCCTGACTGCATTTGACGGTTCCCTTTGGCTGCATTTGACAGCTCCCCCTGGCTACAATTGATATTAGGTTTTTTCGTATCCACACGTTCCGTCCCAGTTAATAACTATCTATCTGGCCATATGCATAAACATAACGCAACAATGGATTATGAAGAATTTTGATAATGATTTTATAACAAATTATAAGAGCCCGGCTGATATAAAAGTCCTAACTAGCAATACACTTATTATAAAATGATTATAAAGGATTATTGTAACTGATTCCAAAAGGATTATAAAGGCAGTGAAATACGTACTCAATGAATTAAGGGGTGTGTCTGATGTAAACAATGTGCGCAATCAAACTAAATAAAACAGTATTCAATTTTTAAATAGAATTATAATGAATTCGACCAAAACTTCTTTTGCCCTTTTCTCATTTTCAAATGTTTGGGTAGAATTTAGATTATTTTATCGTTGTTGCGATCAATTTCGTTTGATTTGTTTTGTTCGCAATGTTAATCGCAGAGCATTTTGGTGATCTATGGCAATTGATGACCTTTACACCCCATATGTACTAGGTCCGCTCCTGTTACAGCTGTTTCGCCCTGTCCGGCACCGAGTCAACCGATGGTCCAACCTGCGCCGCACTCGTCTGTCGCTATGTCAATGGCAGGGACTTGGGTTAAAGGCCAAAATTTCAGCTACGGTTGGTGGTGTTGCTGCAATCGGTTTGCCTTCGGCCACGTTGGACATTCGGCTAACGGGAATATTCAGCGATTCCGATTCGAAGGAAGCAGCGCCAGTAGCAGACTGCTTAGGTTCAGCAATACGCTCCGGTATCGGACGAAGCTAACACTCCGACAGGACGAAGGTTTCAACGAGGGGCTCAGGCATAAGTAGCAGAGTCCTTGCACTTCCTGCTTGTCGAGTGAACAATTCTGACGAAACCACCGCCGCTCTCGCCAAGTTTGATCACCGTAATAAGTGCGACGTCAGCGGTATAGTGCCAGGATTAGTCGAGAACAGTGCCAGGACTGACTTGCCAAGAGCTACAAGATTAAATAGCAATGCGTTTTTAAAGTGACCGTAGTATAACGTAGAGGCTTTAGCCAGATGATTTATTCAGCAGAATAAGATAGCAACATTACCCAAAACATAAGACCTGGCTGCCGAAGTGAATCCACACACATCATCACCTACAGAGGCAAGCAATATTGGAAAGCAGCAAAATTCCTCACAATGAATTGATTAGGTGAAATTCCAGGAAGTACAATTTTCATAGCACAATTTAGTCGACCGAAATTGTAGTCCTCAGTCGCATCTATGACCAGTACGACAAGGACGGTCTGCTGACCAACGGTTCCGTCCGGTACCACCATAACACACGGCACCGGCGACACATATATATTCACAACATACTAATTACTTATCCTTCCGAAAAAGTAAATAAATTGACTATGCAATTTATCATTCGCTGCCTAGTTATTTCCTGCCAATTTGAACACGACAGCAGTTGCAGAAAGCTTTATTGCGGTGCAAAAATGATGGCAACTCGGGATATACAGTAAGATTCCGTTTTTGGCACGTTCCGTTATTGGCATGCTCCCATTTTGGCACCCTCCGATTTTGGCAACAAATGGGTTCCGTTTTTGGCAACATTCTTGTTGTTCATAATAAGTCTTAAAAATGGCGCAAAATTTTTTTCTAAATTTTGTAAAAATTATCTCATAGTTTCAATACATTACTGTGATAATTTTGAGTTGTTTTTCGCAATGTTGTTTTAAAACAGTGTTATGCATTTAAGTGTTACCTATATTTCATACTATGTTAATGTGTTTAATGATCACAATAAGTATAGAGATTTATTATTTATGTATAATATAACTGGTAACAGTGTAACTAGTGTCTGACGGATTCAATTTGTATAATAAGACCCAGAGTGTGTGCATTTTAAGAGTCAAGTACGGAGGAATACACTGCATAATAAGACTAGTTCTGGAGGAAATTTTCTAAAGAACCTTAGTAACATTGCGAGCCTCTTTCTTTTTGGATTATTTCGACGTCAATACAAAACTTGGCACTAAATTTTCAGCACATATCGAAAGCTGACCATGATGCGTCCCAAAGCCGTATTTAGGAATACAAAACTGATGGCCCCCAAATAGTTTGGTTTAGCTTTATGATGTCTTTGGCAAATTTGCTAGTTTTTTGGCGATTTTTTTCAAATGAATGGAATTAGGGTGGTCTTTGTGGTTGAGGTGTTCAAAGTATCGACTGTTTAGATGCATGAAGTTTACCTGCGCAATGCCCTACAATATAATAACACAAATGAATAGAAGCAAGTTTGCTGAATAAACAAGGCTATTTATAATGGTTAATATGTTAAGATTGTATAAAAACAGGGCTGCTTATATTATCTTCTGATGTGTTAATTTCTCGCAAATGCATTATTCTAGAGATTTTTGGAACTTATATTGGAGCACATTTTCACCGTAGCACTGATGTTTCAAGAAAAGAGATTATAACTACTAGAGGGAACAAAGCGCTACTCTCTCCGAGTATTCACGGACTGAAACATGGGGTCTCGCTCTAGCATATTGTATCCCATTACTTGGACATGTGTGTACCCGGGCAATATGTGTCAAACTAATGGGCCTAGCATATGTAAGAGCGAGATGATAAATTATCAGTGTTAACAGCGGCATGCGACCTCTTGCAGTTATAATCTCTTTTGTTTCAATCCCTTTTGTTTGGATAGTTGCAAGTGATTTATACAGGTTTTCTTCAAACCTAACTATCTTAAAACATTGCAGTTTGATTTTCAATCTATCAATTCCATCTGGAAGATCGACGATTGGTTAGTTATAGAGAACAAAATCTGTTTATTTTTTAAAAGAGCTGTGTTTTCAAATAAAATTGTTCATTAATATTCACGAAAGAAAAGATAACGATCCCAGGAGCGAATGTCATGATAACATTTATCACACTTTGAAGCTTTTATTTATTATTGTATATTTTCGAAGATTTAGGAATAAAACATTTATTTCTAGATATATTTTTCATAAAAAATGTTAATGAGCCATCTGCATAAGTTATAAAGTATAGATGTCTTTAGTATATGTGTTAAAAATATCAAACAAACAACTTTGCTGAAGAAAGTTTTTTGATAGAACACCTCTGTCAAAAGATAGAACTGATCTAGATCAGTTTCTACTTATCTAGATCAAAACCAAAGTTGTCAAAATAATTATCATTTTCATCTAAGATACTTTGCTAAAGACACTAATCTTCCAGGATATATACCCAAGGCGCTAGAGGTTTTAAGCGTCGAAAGTAGCATTCTGCCCCACCGTACGACGTCTGAATTTGATAAAAACATGAAGAAAATTGAATTTGCTTATTTTTTCTTTCATCTCATTCCGTTTCACATATGACTAAACAGCCTTGAAACATTTTTGAATTTGTTAATTGAAAATCTAAACTTTAAAAATAAGGTTCCATTTTTGGCACGGTTTCGGTTTTGGCAACTGAAAAAAATAAAATTGTTGCCAAAAACGGAATCCTACTGTAATATAAATTTACATATAATTTCTCCTCCCTGATATTCTTCCAGAATGTACAATGCTCTGCATTCCTATCAATCCTTCTTACTCCTTATCGTCAGTGCCGAGCACTGTTTTGCATTTGCCGGCTAAATCAACGACAATGCGATAATCGTCAATCGACGAAACTTTTCACATATGACTAAACAGCCTTGAAACATTTTTGAATTTGTTAATTGAAAATCTAAACTTTAAAAATAAGGTTCCATTTTTGGCACGGTTCCGGTTTTGGCAACTGAAAAAAATAAAATTGTTGCCAAAAACGGAATCCTACTGTAATATAAATTTACATATAATTTCTCCTCCCTGATATTCTTCCAGAATGTACAATGCTCTGCATTCCTATCAATCCTTCTTACTCCTTATCGTCAGTGCCGAGCACTGTTTTGCATTTGCCGGCTAAATCAACGACAATGTGATAATCGTCAATCGACGAAACTTTTGCTGTAATGGAACTTGAACACGAATAATAAATAATTGTTCCATTCGAAAGCGATAACCTTGTTATCCTCATGTTTGCAGCTATCATACGCTGGTAGGCATTCTGACCAATGGAAACGTTTTTCGGTATGGGCATTGAACGATCATTTCAACAACTTATCATCGACCGAATTCGTTACCTATAAAGTTCAGGTAAACTTCACCACCTAAAAATGAGTAATAAATCGGATCATCTTGTTAGGACTTAACTCACGAGCAAACAAACAAATGTGTACAAATCCTTATCCATCATCCAGAAAGCAATCGTTTTATAGCCCAATGCTTGATCTTACGATTCAGCATATGCCACCGGGTTTTGCATCCAGCGCCGATTGGTCAATGTATGAACCAGGTGTGACATTACGCATCTCGAAACGAAAGGTTTATTGTATTCAAGCTTGTGTGAAAAGGTCGATTCGAATTGGTTGCATAATGTGGCACCAGGTTCCCATTGTTCCAATCCTCATCCCTCTTGAGTTGATAGTCTTTCAAAGAGCATCGAAAGTATTCAAGTAATGTAAATTTTAAAAGTCCATGTAAACAAGTCTTAGGTAAACAAGCACACTGAACTGTCAGAAAAGTGAGGTTATACATTTTCATGCAATGCTCTATGTTTTTGGCAGGTATATGAATGAATAATTTCAGCATCAGTGATGCCAGGTCTATTTAAACAATAGCCTGCAGTGAAAATATAAAAGTCTGCAGATTGCTACAAAAATCTTCAATAAATTTGAAATGTAGTATGTATATATTTTAAATGATCAAAAATGTTGAAGGCTTGTGTATAAATTGGCTGGCATAGGCTTTGTTCTGCTAAATAATTGAAATCTGCAAAACATCTGCAGTGAAAATGCAAAATCTGCAGATTTACTAATATATATGCAGATCTGGCATCCTTTTAGTATTCCCCACAGGAAATTTATCCAAATGGTGCAAAAATACGGGGAAACAAGGCAAGATAGGTATTCAGAATATGGGGTTAAATGAGCAGCTTGCACTATTTTTGATTTTTTCAATAGTTAGAGGTACCAAATCATCGCGGCAATCGGCAGTAACGAATTGGGGATAAAAAAGGAAGCATCCTATCATATAAAATTTTTTGACGAGAAAGGTCTATTAGACAGTGTTAATATAAACATAAGAAAAAAATTAACATCAAATTTACTTACGATTACAGCAGTAAGAACCCATTTTTTCTGGTTCCTCATTTGTGTGAAATAAATTTCATTACTGATTTTTTTTTCTCAAAAATAGTGAAGTTATTAACCCTTTCATGCCCAACTTTTTTCTAGTGCATGTAGGGTTTCAAAACTATTTTTCCTTGAAAACGGAGAGACCAAGAAACACGAAAAGTCTATTGTCAAAAAGATAGGTGCTTCATTGCAGTGCTAGAAGCTGCTTAATTTTTACATTCCAATGCTCAATACAATTCTACAAGAATATTTACAATAGTCCAATTGCATGGAAAACGTAGCCAAAGACAGTCTAAAATGACAAGTTTTATCAGTTTTCAATAATATTGCACCATAACGAAGATATATGAAAAAAATATTTTCCGTTGTCAACGTAAGCTGTCTCTGGCAGCACTGCTCCATCGGAATCGAGCCAGACTAATTGCAATAACTTCGCTTCTAGAGCTGATCCTTGTAACTGATATTACTCAAATGAAAGGCAATAGTCACATTCATTAGTCTTACTTGTTTTTGTGAGCAAATCTTGCCTCAATCAAAAGTTATAGTTGTTTAAAAACGTTGTTGTCTACAAACAACATGGGCACAAATGGGTTAAGAAAGGATTTTCTTAAAATAATTTGCGTTTGCATTTGCTAAGATCATTACGTTTGAGGTTCAGGTTCAGATATATATTGTTTTGTTCCGTCAGATTCGTCGTATTTCTGATCGTCAACAATTAATCTTCTGCAGGCGCCAAAACAAAATGAATTCAAACGTTTCACCCGCGCTTAACGTTTATCGCCATTAATGAACAATGATAATCACTAATAAATAATTAAATTATGTTGAGCAGCATTTGCCGCCCCCAAATTTTGCCGCTCGGTGCGGCTGCCCCCTTCGCCCCGCCTTAGCGCCGCCACTGTGGTTTACTCAAACTGATAGATTACTCTAAAAATATATATATTCCGGTCGTCAGTAGAGCTGATAGTTTTTTTTTATTTTTTAGTGTTTTACACTCGCGATTATTTTTATTCTCGTTTTATCTGTATATCGTTTTATTCGGAAGTACGTGTGCATTGAAATTTCGTGACTTCAAGCACGATTATATCTACCGGTGTGATTCGTGAAAGTGATTGTTTTTGGTTGTGATTTTTGTTTTCACTTGACATTATCACTGCACAGACTTTACGCTCAATTTTTTCGCCAAAAGCGACATCTGCTGGTGGGTAGTTGAGTTGTCGCACGTTGCGTGCAAGTTCGCTTCCATTGACGCACGTTACCCGTTAGCGTTTTCCTGTGCATATTGCATACCCGCTAGGCGTTATTTCTACATCAACAGCATGGCTTGTAAGAACTGCTCGAAAGTGGTTAATGATTCTGATCGAATCACATGTCGTGGATACTGCGGAAATACGTTCCACATGATATGCGTCAAGATGGATTATGATGTTCGTGACGTCCTGGGAACCCACCCACGGAATCTATTCTGGATGTGCGACGGCTGTGCTGACTTATTCTCGAATGATAATTTCCGTAGAATGGCTTCGCGTTGTTGCGACATAGTGCCTGACAACAATTCTCTGAAATCTATAAAGAACGACATAGCTGATTTGAAAGATGTCGTCAAAGCTCTCTCGGTTAAAGTTGACTCAAAACCGCTATCCCCAACTATAACGCCTTGGAATCGAATTGCTGAATATAATCCAGTTTCAAACACGCCTAAGCGCAAACGGGAAAATGATTCGCTCAAAACAAAAATTCCAAATATTCGTGGATCCAAAGCTGCGTTTGAAACAATAAAAACAATTTCACCACCTGAGAAGCTGTTATGGGTTTACTTGTCAGCATTCGATCCCAGCACGACGGATGATGAAGTTTCTACCCTTGTGAAAGATTGTCTGGGGGAGAATCTGCAACCGAGAATAGTTCGTCTAGTTCCTAAGGACAAGCATCTCTCAACTTTGAGCTTCATTACTTTCAAAGTTGGCGTTAGCAAATCATACAGGGATAAGGCTCTGTCCAAAGACTCTTGGCCGGAGAACATCTACTTTCGTGAATTTGAATCATCAGGATTACGGCGGAGAAGAATCCATCTGGTGGTGAACAGTAGCGCCAAGCTGTTCCGGATAAACTCATCTGTCCAACTTCTTGTATCCCGGCGAGCGATTTAGGTTTACCTGTAGAATCGGCGACTTCTTCTGTGTCAGGTAAAGCCAAGAAGGGTATATGTCCTTCCGAAGCAATACAAGATGCTGCACGCCCTCAATGTAAATTTCACTTACAGTCTGCTGATGAACACAACTCTACCGCCGCTGTGAATCTTCAATGTCAAAAACAAAATTTGGATCCCATCGTAACGAGCACGTCTCTTCATAGCACATTCGGCTCTACAACGATCACAGAAGGACTAAGCACTCTATGCTATGCTGGTATGACTCATAACACCCTGGGACGCACTGCTGCTAGCACTATGGAAGCCCTAGATCCCCCTGCCACAGTCGAGCCATTGCAGCCAGCGTTCACCAGTCGTCCCGGTCCTGTGTGCAGGAGTGGTGAAGGGGTCTTCCAAATCGATACCAACGGCAATCAATCGCGGCATTCAAACCTACAAATATATTACCAGAATGCCGGTGGTATGAATTCAGTAATCGAAGATTATTTGGTAGCAAGTTCGGATGAATGCTTCGACATAATCGCCCTCACAGAGACGTGGCTTGGCGATAGCACTCTGTCAGTGCAAGCATTTGGTGCCAACTACGATGTTTTCCGAACTGATCGCAGCTCACGTAACAGTCTCAAGGCTACCGGCGGCGGGGTACTTGTGGCTATCCATCGTCGATTGAAAGCGCAACTGATTGACGATACTTTGGGGGTCTGTGTCGAGCAGGTGTGGGTGCGAATCAAACTGGCTGGCTACGCACTTTTTTTTGCGTGGTTTATCTTCCACCGGACCGCACTCGCGATTCGACATTGATTGATTCACATACTGAGTCACTGGAACGGATTTCCGCTCAAGCAAGCCCGGTTGACGAGATCCTGATTGTTGGTGATTTCAATTTCTCCGGATGAAAATGGCGCTCTGCTTCTGACGGATTTATGTTCGCTGATCCCGAATTGTCATCTTTTCATGCTGGTATCACCAGTTTGCTTGACTGCTACAGTCTAAATCTGCTGCGCCAAACGAATAATGTGGTGAACGAGAACAACAGAATCCTCGATCTCTGTTTTTCGAGCAAATCTGACTACGCGCCAAAAGTTACCGCAGCACCGTTCCCCCTGGTAAAGACTGTTAGACATCACCCTGCCCTGCATATATTGCTTGAAGCGATTCGAGTGAAGCATGACTGCAATGCTTCTGACACCGTCAGCTATAATTTTAGAAAAGCCAACTATAAAAGCATTATTGACTTCCTGTCGAATATCCACTGGACTGAAATTCTCGACAATGATGATGTCAACGTTGCAGTGCAGACCTTCTCCAATGTTATGAGCTATGCTATCGATCGCTATGTTCCCAAAAGAAGTGGCCTTCAATCTAAGCACCCAGCGTGGCACACTGCCGAGCTGAGACGGTTAAAAGCGACTAAAAGAGCCGCTCTGAAGAAGTACTCCAAGTTTGGGGGCTACGTGCTGCGACAACACTACGTTCATGTTAACCAAGTCTATAAAAAGACATCGAAGCATTGCCATGCCGATTACTTGCGAAACGTGCAACGTAAGTTGAAGTCCGAACCTAAAACATTCTGGAAGCATGTAAACGAGCAAAGAAAGGAATCCGGGTTGCCTTCAACGATGAGCTATGGAGGACGTATGAGCTCTAGTTTACAGGAGATCTGCCAACTATTCTCTGAAAAGTTCGCGAGTGTTTTCTCCAACGAGAAACTGACACCGACCCAGGCTTCACGCGCGGCTCTCAATGTACCTCAATCATACCAGTCTTTGAACTTTATCAATATCGACAATAATATGGTACAACTGGCGATTAGCAAAATGAAGGCTTCAACCTCGACAGGCCCAGATGGTATACCAACTATTATTCTAAAAAAATGCTCTGCCGGTCTAATTGAACCTCTTTGTCATCTGTTTCAATTGTCGCTATCAATCGGAGTATTTCCCGAACTCTGGAAATCCTCCTTCATGTTTCCAGTTCACAAAAAAGGTGATAAAAAGGTAGTTGACAAATACCGTGGTATTACAACGCTAAGCGCAGTTCCTAAGTTGTTTGAAATGGCTGTGTTGGAACCCATCTCCAGCCACTTCAAACAGTATATCTCCGAGACTCAGCATGGATTTATGCCGAAACGTTCAACATCTACGAATCTTCTGTCGTTCACAACATATGTTACAGATGCTATGTCGGACGGCCTTCAAACTGACGTTATTTACACGGATCTTTCAGCTGCTTTTGACAAGATAAATCACGCTATTGCAGTGGCAAAATTGGATAGACTTGGCTTTGGTACTAATATTCTCCGTTGGATGCAATCGTATCTCAGTGATCGTCGTCTAGCAGTCAAGATAGGTGATTGTGTATCCGAAGAGTTCTTTGCATCATCCGGTATTCCGCAAGGCAGCCATCTCGGTCCATTGATTTTTCTTCTGTATTTCAACGACGTTAACTTTTGTTTAGAAGGACCACGGTTGTCTTTCGCCGACGACCTCAAGTTATACCATAGAATACGGAATACTGATGATGCAGCTTTCCTTCAACGCCAACTGGAAACCTTTGCGGAATGGTGCGAGATCAACCGAATGACCCTAAACCCCAAGAAATGTACGGTCATTACGTTCTCGAGGAAAAAAACGCCAATTCGATTCAATTACTGTCTAGCTGAATTCACAATTGACAGAGCGAATTGCGTCAAAGATCTCGGAGTTTTTCTCGATGAACAACTGACGTTTAAACAGCATATCAGCTATATTGTCGCAAAGGCATCACGCTGTTTGGGGTTCATAATGAGAATATCTAAGCACTTTTCAGATATTTACTGCTTGAAATCTCTCTACTGCTCACTCGTTCGATCAACTCTGGAATATTGTTCAGTTGTGTGGAACCCTCATTATCTCAACGGTGTCCATCGAATTGAGACAGTACAGCGCAGATTTGTTCGGTTTGCCCTTCGTCGATTGCCTTGGAGCAACCCTCACCAGCTGCCAAGTTATGAAAGCCGGGGTTTGCTTATTGGACTCGATACATTGCAAGTGCGACGGGATCTATTCCGTGCTATGACGATTTCGGATATTTTGCAAGATCGAATTGACTGCCCCGAGCTTCTCAGTGCGATAAATATGAATGTTCGCCCTCGCGCCCTTCGCAATAATTTATTCCTCCGATTACCTCTTCGCCGGACTAACTATGGAGTAAACGGTGTCATCATTGGTTTGCAGCGGACCTTCAACAGAGTGTCATCCGAGTTCGATCTTCACATTCCACGTAGCAGATTACATGTTGACTTTTTAAATAGATTAAGAAATTATCATTAGGACCACACTGTGTCTGTTGATATTAATTAATTATAAATAAATTATAAAACACGTTTACATTGAAAAATAGTAATGCTCGTGGAATTCGTTTATTTTCGGCTTTGCATCACACTGCAAGGAGGTTTAATATTTTCATATTTTGGTCATAAATTGTCTAAAATTATGAAAAACCATTTTTCATCACTTGTTATCGTATAAAAAAGCTTAAAAACATGTAAAATAATTTTGGCCATCGACTTGATATAGTTACGCCACTGTGGGTCGGTCTGTATTTTAGCGTGATAAATTTGAGGCGTGATATATTCAAAACAAAACAAACAATTACATTCAAGCATTAACCCATGTATTTCTATAAACAAAAAGTAATAAAAAGTTAAAGTTAGTCAAAAGAATAAATCATAGTAGGGTAATGGACCTATTTTGCCATGTTTCTATTATCACACTACCCATTTGAAACCGTTGGTTAGAGCCAAGGATGCAAAATGCCTACCTTTTCCACGGCTGTAATTTTTCTGCCTACATTCTCATTTCTCTCTCGATACTGCTGTCATTCGCTAGTGCAGGACGCCCAGCGCTGTACGGCTGCCTGTGTGTAAAGCAGTAACATGACAGAAAACTACTGTCCCCAGTACAGCCACCAGACGCGAGCGGTACAGCTTCTCTTTCCTTATTTTACATTTTTTAATATTTTCAATCTTTTTAATATTTCTATTCAAAAATGACTACAATGAATGCGGCTCATTTACGCCACGGCCGGCATCAACGCTTTCGTGTGCGGGACTCTCCCTTTGACTATGCAGAGAAAAATGTGCAAAGCGAGAGAACAAACTTTACTACGCCACACTCTCACCGAGCAGTCGGAGTACAGCAGCAAAACAAAAATGTATTCTACTGCTGTACGGCAAAATGTACTCGGTTTGGTTACTGTTCTGGCAAGAGCTGTAGTGATTCGTCGCTGTAGCGGGCTGTACGGCTTGTGCAAATGTAAATATATCGAAAAAAAATGTAGTTTATCGGTACCGTTGGCATCCCTGGTTAGAGCAGCGTCTGTTATCTTTGTTCAACGCATTGGGTCAAACGGTATGGCATCAGCGGATAATTTTTCTCCACACAGCTTCACTTTACGTATCCCGTACCGTTTCTTAAAATTGTTCAACTACCCAAAACTAAACTTGAAGGAATCTAGCACGTTGAGGTTTTGGACAAATTTCTTGACTATTAAAATCAGTGTATTCGAAAAGATTACGATTCAGTTCTCGTTGTTTCAACATACATAGAAATAGTCCCATCTCCAATTGTTGATGTTGTCCTTTCAAAAGAAAATTATTCACATCGATTCAAGAGAAAATGCATATGTCGCCATACGTTCCATATCTTGCGTATTTTGTTTTTCTCATTATTTTGTTAGATTTTCTGCGGATAACTAACAATTTCAAAAAGAAGCCGATTTGCTTACCCGCTACACCATACGGACCCTTAAGGACACGGCAAATAAGTTACGAAGAATTTAAAACTGAAATTAGAATCAGCCGAAAGATATTTCGGCAATCCTAGTCATTGCAACAACGTCTTGGTAAAACATGATTTCGATACAAGTTGACAGCAAACTGTTGTCGTGAGCACACGCTTTTTTTGAAGACAGCTATAATAGTTTTTTTCTTTAACGAAATTTGCGGACTTAGTCCGGCATATTATATCAAACTAAATTCCGATATTCGGAACCAGCAACTGCCAGAATGGCATCATCGGTTGACAAAACGTTTGTCATCAACTTTAAAGTTGTACCGACCAAACTAAATCTTCCCGCAATCACCGAGTTTATAACAAAAAATCTCACTATCGAAGCGACTAAGTTATAGCACCTGCAAGTCAGCAATGGACGTGTCTTCGTGGGCACCGATTCCGCTCAAACAGCACAGGACATTGTACAAGAGCACAACATGAAACACCAGCTAGAACACGATGGAAAATCCTACAGCATTCCACTGTCAATGGAAGATGGATCTATTGAGGTTAGAGTTCATGACCTCCTCCCGAGCACAAGTAACAGACAGCTAGCATACCAGATGCGTGAGTACGGTGAAACTATCTCAATCCGCGATGAAGTCTGGAAAGATTTTTTCCCTGGTGTACCAAATGGAGTGAGAATTATGCGCATGAAACTTGTAAAACCGATACCGTCATATGTGATGGTGGACACGACTATGACTGTTATAACCTACAAAGGTCAAGTCGCCACATGCAAACATTGCAATCGACGAGTTCACTATGCTCAAAAGTGCTCTGAGTATGCAAAATCTCTGAAGCCGAGCGTCAGCGGTCGTTTAACACTGGCCGAAATCGTGAAAAACGGCGACGGTCGGTCACTCTCGCAGCAGACTTTTCGTCAACCAAACACTGTTGGCTCCGCAGGCTAAAAAAGGGCACATCTCACCACTGGTCAAATATCTCGTTGGCTGGAAGTGATATCGCTATGGTGGCCGAGCCATTCCAAAGCACACCTGAGAACAGAAATCAGCAACAAACAGAAACAACCAGTACATCCCAAACTGCAAACGATTGTCAAACCGTGAACATTACGAGTCCATTTGCCGGCTTCACAGACGAAAGCGACGATCCGACTGCAGACAAAATCAAAACTGTGCAAGTGTGGGTACCATACCATGCCGTTCAAATTGACCGACTAGAGCGTATACAAAGATGTTTTGTGCGATTCGCCCTCAGGAAACTTCCATGGAATGATCCAGTTGTGTTGCCTCCTTATGCCGATAGATGTATGCTACTCGGTCTGCAGACTCTGGTGACCCGCCGTATCTTCCTGCAAAGAGTTTTTGTTTTCGACTTGCTGTCAGGTAATATCGACAGTCCCGATCTTCTCTCGGGCGTTAATTTGTATGCGCCTCCTCGTGTTCTCCGTAACCCCACTCTGTTGTGGATCCCTAGACACCGTACTTCATATGGACAAAATAATCCACTAGAAAGATGTTGCCGCAGATTTAACGAAGCTTCTTCAGTGTATGATTTTAACGTTTCCAAGCATAGATATAAGATATTAATAAGAAATATATAGTTTTAAAATGCGTCTGTACGGTGTATACCGAAGATAAGGAAATAAATAAATAAATAAATAAAAACCAGCACAGTGAGTTCAAAAAGATCAGCGCCTCTCGAAAATGAAAGAAGAAACAACGAAAAAAGACCGTCCCGGAATGACACACGGCTAGATCCACATCACACACGATCGTCATCGCGCAACAAACAGTAAATAGAAAAAGTACCCTGAACCAGCCTTATCTCAGCAACAACAAACAAATGAATGTGCCAACTGCTTCTTCCTCGCTTGTGCCTCTGCTGCTGTACCCGGTCCTCGCCGATCTCATCAAAACAACAAGAAAAAAAGTGCAAATTTATTACCTGCTCCCGCCACCGATGAACCGTTATCAACTGCCTCGCAAATGTCGATCATTATCCGCTGCTGTCGATGTTGTTATATCCTACATCTCCTCACTCTGCCTGCGCAGCAGAAAAGTCATCACAGTGCAATCCTCTGACTTGCCCCGTCGGTTCAACAATGAAATGCAGATGCACACATTCACAGCTCGTGATGAAAAATCGACCTGCTATGCGTCTCAACACCGAAATAACAAATTGTATCTGGAAGCAGAAATTTTGGCTGTCCTGGTAAGCATCTTGGGCAGCATATGTCCCGCCGAAGCAACGAATGATACTACCACCCTCAGAACGTTTCCACCGTTCCCAGCTTCCCCCGCTGCCGCTAAGCGCTGCTGCTATTCGTCGTGTCGGCGAAACAGAAACAAATACAGAATACAGTGTTACTTCACTGCACCCATCAACTATCCATCTCGATTGTGTAACAATAAAATGATTACGCAAGCGCTCGTCATCAGGCAAAATTCGACTAGCTTCGCCGTCTGCAGCAGCAACAAACTGGATGTGAAAGCAGCATCCTTCGATTCCCTGTTTCCATCTCTCCATACTATACGCGCCACCGAAACGCCACCCAGCGACTATCTGTCCAGTCGGGGAAAACTTACGCAAGCCTCCGCCGGCTGTGATGGCACCCTGCATAAAACGAAAATGTCAGCCGCGTCGCCAGTTTCCACGGTAAGCATTTTGGACAGTATATGTCCCGTCGAAGCAACACAAGATACTACCACCCTTAGCAAGTTTCCACCAGCTGCAGCTGAACCCTGCTGCCATTCGTCGTGTCGGCGAAAAAAAATGCAGTCTGCAGCGTTACTGCAGTTACACTCAACAATTATCAAATATCCGGCGTCGGACAAATTCTGACTAGCTCTTCGTCTCAACACCGCATCAACAAGACGGATGTGCAAGTAGCGACTTTCGCTTCCCTCCTTCTACCTCTCCCAGCTCACGGCGTATCCGAAACGGCACCCATCAGCTACCCGTCCTGCCGGGGTAACCTTACATTGTATCTGCAAACGGCCGCCAGCTGTCAGGAAACTCTACAAAAAACGAATATGCCAGCCGCGTTTCCAGCTTCGTCGGTAAGCATTCTGGACAGTATATGTCCCGCCGAAGCAACATATGATACTGCCATCCTCAGCAAGATTTTAACTTTCCCAGCTGCCTGCTCAAGCTGCTCCGCTGGTTCTCGTGTCGCAGCTATGGTGACAACGCTCAGCTGGTGGCGCAAACACGTCAACGAGCCACCTTCTCAACGATCAAATGGCTGACATGAGGAGCTACAAGATTGCTACAATCAACATGAACGCAATGACAAATGGGACAAAGCTCGACGCCCTGAAATCATTCATCCGATCAGCTGAACTTGATATCATTTTCCTGCAGGAAGTGGCAACGATACATCTCAACATACCAGGCTTCATCATTGAGTACAATATAGACGAGCACAAAAGAGGAACAGCGATTGCAGCACGAAGTTTTCTCACCTTCACCCATGTAGACAGAAGCATGGATTCAAGGTTAATCAGTGCACGGATCAATGGCGTAACTTTCATTAATGTGTACGCAGCATCGGGAACTCAAAATCGCAACGCATGGGAAAATTTCTACAACACAGTTTTACCATACTACTTCTATAATGCTACGAACACTGTCATCATTGCTGGTGATTTCAATTCGGTAGTAAACCAAAAAGATGCTACTGGTTCAAACGCGCACAGTCCAATGCTAAAACGATTCATGACTGCCTCAGGTGTAGACGACAGCTGGGAGCTTTTAAACCGCCACCATGTTGAATTCTCCTTTATCAGATCGGACTCTGCCTCTAGGATAGATAGGATTCTTGTCACACCGAATATGCGAGAATGGATTCTAACCACAAATTTTGCTGCAACGGCTTTTTCAGACCACAAAGCATACATAATTCGCACTGTTCTTCCAACATTTGGAAATCCACCTGGTCGGGGAATATGTCGTATGCATCCAAGCCTGGTTGATGATCCAGCGGTCATTGAGGAACTGCACGTGAAATGGGGACACTGGACAAGGCATCGACGAAATTATCGTACTTGGATAGACTGGTGGATTCAATTCGTGAAACCTAAACTGATCTCCTTCCTAAAATGGAAATCGTCCATTCAAAGGCGCTCATTCCATGATACAATGGAATTGTACTACGCCATACTTCGCTCAGCATATGATCGGTATTATGGCGATCCCCGTCAACTGGAAACAATTAATCACATTAAAGGACGGATGCTCTCTTTACAGCGTAGCTATGCACATCGCACGCGGTACTGGAACGAAATATACATAGCAGGAGAAAACACATCAATTTTTCACATAGCAAACCAGAAGAGCCGACGAACCGAAACCTCGATTATTATACTGCAGAATGGAGATGATACAATACGATAGCCAAATGCGATACACCAGAGTGTGCAAGAATACTTTGTTAGCTTATACTCTTCCACGCACCCGGTCGAGAACGACGACTTCAACCCAACACAGCGCATCCCGAGTGAAAATGAGGACAATCAGCGAGTAATGGATGAAATTTCTTCAGGCGAAATTCTACAAGCAATCAAATCGAGCAGCTCACGGAAATCACCCGGCAACGATGGCTTGCCAAAAGAGTTCTACCTAAAGGCATGGCAAGTGATTGAGAGAGAGTTTACTTTTGTCATCAACGAAGCAATGTCCTCTAATGCTCCTAAAGAATTCTTTGATGGAGTACTAGTGCTTGTTAGGAAAAAGAAGGGCGATAACAGCGTCAAAGCTTTCAGACCGATTTCACTCCTGAATGTGGACTACAAAATATTCGCTAGAATAATTAAAAACAGAATTAATCCCTTGCTCCCATTGATGCTATCAAAACATTTAAAATGCTCCAATGGGAAGCGTAACATATTTGAAGCCACTGCTCGGATACTTGACCGCTGTTGTGAACTGAAAGCGAGACGTGGGAATGCACTGCTGGTTGCTTTTGATTTCGCCCATGCTTTTGATAGGATAGAGTACAACTTCCTGGCAAGCACCATGGCAAAAATGAATTTCATTCCTGATCTGGTTAACCTTCTAATGTACTGTACAAACAACAGTTTTTCAAGGGCGCTTATCAATGGCAAACTGGGAAATGAAATAAAAATAGAGAGATCGGTACGACAAGGGGATCCACTATCAATGCTTTTGTTTGTAATCTATTTGCAACCACTGCTTGATAAACTGCACAGAGAATTTCCACATGCTGTTTTGAACGCCTACGCTGATGATATTTCTATGTTTCTCGGCAGTGACTATCAGGTGCGAGCTGTTCTAAACACCTTTGAAGCATTCGGATTTGTTTCTGGGGCAAGAATAAACACCCAGAAAACTAAGGATCGGTCTGATAAACTTGACACCACAAAATGAGTGGTTGCAGATACAAAACACAGTGAAAATCCTCGGAATACATTTTGCTGTAGATTTCTCCGACACAGTTGACCGCAATTGGGCTGCGGTTTTACGAGGGTTCCAAACGTGTATGTGGATGAACAACGTCCGAAATCTGAATCTCGTACAAAAAGTCATTTTGATAAATACTTACATAACATCGAAGCTATGGTATACAACATCTGTAATTCCACTTCCAAACAAGCATAGTGGAAAGTTTATCTCGAGAATTGGATCATTTCTATGGTATGGGAAAAGATGGACCAGGATAGCTTTCGAAACGCTGATACTTCCTAAAGACAGAGGAGGGTTAAATCTACATTCACTACCGATCAAAGCCAAGACTCTGCTGACAAATCGAATGATTTGTCAGATCTCCCTTTTCTTTGGAGTTGCTTAGAACACAACGCCAATCCCCCAAATCTACTGACCATACCCCGGAAATACGAACACATTCGAACAGTGGTGAAAGAATCTGCTTTTCTAACTGATGAAATCGCAAGAACGCCTAGCTCCAGTATAATATACTGCAGCTTCCTAAAACAACTGAAGGAACCGAAAATAGTGAGGGAGAATCCACTACGCGACTGGAAGAAAGTATTTAGACACATCCACTCCAAGCTGCTAAAATCGGATCAACGATCTGCATGGTATTCAGTTGTTCATCGCAAGATAATTACCAACGAGCTACTCTACAAAATGAATAGACGAGCCGACGCCGACTGCAGTATTTGTCCTAATCAAACAGATAGCATCGAGCATCACCTTCTTCAATGTAGCGAAAACAAAACTATCTGGGTATACCAACCGAACGTGTTCGTAGCGATTGATCGACGGCTAATACAACTACAACCTGAGGATTGGATCTACCCAGTTCTCCAACACCAATCCAGACGGACACGCCAGCTGATACTGAAGGAATTCTCCCAGATGTTATGTTACATGACCAGTACACCAACGAACCAAAAAACTGTAGATGGATATAAATTTTATTTACAAAGTAACTAAATAAGTAATTATAAGAGACTGGACAATAAATTTTTACAAAAAAAAAAAGATTATTCACGTTAAAAGTTTCGCACCACGCCCTCCGCTCACGTAAAGGAACAAGACGAACAGCGCTATAATTTTGCTTCTACTGGTTAGACTTCTTCAAAAAATTCAGATACTTTCTTAAGAATCTATACTTTAAGAAAAAAGTTCGACTTTTTGACCGACCTCATCATATATAAACTTAACGAAATAGTCCGAAACCCAATAATAGGCTCATTACCCTACATGTAAATAAACAAATCATTTGTAAAAAAGATGGGTGGGTAATGCCAGAGACATAACCGGAGTGATGTAGAATACACTTCAGATTGGTTATACAAATGCTACAATTTTGATATGTTGTATCAAAAGCAATTATTTCATTATTTCTAATGAAAATACCGTAATACCGATACACGCACATCGAAATCAAAAATATTCGACCATATCTATTCTCATATGGTAACTCTAAAAACGCATTTAATGAATCTTTTTGTAAATTGAATCATTACACGAAACTGTCAACAAATCACACAAATGATAACTTCTTATTTTGTGCCATTCTACGCGAAAGCGATATTGTTCACACTTCCCGATCAGAACGACATAACAGAAAGCTATCAAATTTATATCTAATGTTGATATTTATTACTCACTGTGTTATTTTTATGATATCCCAATCAGCAAGGCAAGCAAACTTATATCAAGATTATATCTTCTGGTGATATCATTGAACTGGTAATATGATTTTAATGTACGCATATAACGATGATATTATAATATATTACATATTCTTTCACAATTATCATTGAACGCTAACTGTAAACTGTAAAACGGGCAAATGAACAGTTGGTTAGAGCCCCAATAAACAAATCAATCAATCAACTGTGTATGATTGTTGACACATTCCAGCGTTAGGGGACAACGTTTGCACGCATCATGCAACTGTTAATAGCTCGTCGTTTGAAAAATCCTACGATGTACGCTCAAAAAACATAATTGAATACTTTAAAAGTCCTAACACAACGTTAATGTTATGGGTTTGATGTTTTTCAGGTTGTCCTTTCATTCTGAGAGGTGAAAATGTCGCGTTAGGGGACAACAGCGCAAAAAATTGATTTTCCAACCTACACTTGTATTTATCAAAAAACCTGCTCTGTCTCAAACTTTAGAGCATCTATTTGTTCTAGAAATTTGATCATCGATAGTCACCGAACAATACTGTATACTTAGATTTTCGAGTTTTTAGGAAATTTTTTTCACGACCGCTGCGAACACTGCGTTAGGGGACAACACCAAAATGAACACAAACGGTCGCATATGAAGTGTTGTCCCCTAACGCGACTGAAGAATTTGTTGAAGCTCAAACAAAGCGATGTATATCACCCTGGACCTGTAAATAACTCAAAATAAAGATTTGAAACGCCAAACCAGATGTATTTCTAGCTTCACCTTCATGTGTTTTATTAAAAAATCAAATTAATAAGCAATGAGAACAGGACACACCGCATACCACAGTGTGGCGCGGTATAGACCACAATCGCCACTTTCTAATGGATCGAAAAAGGTGGTTTCAAGTAGTTTTGGTAAGTTTAACATATTATTGACATCAGTGGCGGATCCAGGGGGAGGGTCTTAGGGGTCTGGACCCCCCCCCCCGAAAATTTTTAACATCTTGAGAATTTTTAAAGAAGTTTCTTTTCTAAATTCATTCTAAGTTCAAAATTTTTGCAAACCAGATTCGATTACCAAAACTGAGTTTAATTAAATGAGGGTATTACATATTACGTATTGTACAATGAACATTTTAAAGCCGAAATTTTGGACCCCCTCCGAATTTTTTTTTCTGGATCCGCTCCTGATTGACATAGGAAAATATATGAAATAAAATTAACTGTTTCTTAGGATTCTTTTTATTTTGTTCATCAACTAAGTTTTTTTCATGTAAGTTTGGTGCACTGACTTTGTTTTTTTAACTTATAAAATCTTGAAAATAAAATTGACTGGTGATTAGGGCAGATAAAATACGTCATAGGGTTGTTCAATATTTATTTTCTTGTTACGTTACAAATACACAAATGTGACTCTGAAGCAATTCAACAAAGGAAAGACTGTCAAACGATTATACTCAGTCGAGCAGTTATTATATTTACATATTGTATATAATGTTGTCGCGAAATACGAGTAATACGGTTGAAAAAAAATTTCGAAAGAGAATATCGCCCTTCCAGTTCATCCTCTGGCGTTTGCACAACTGTTTCTACTTATAGATCTGCAAGACGACACTTATTAGTGATGATTGCGGAAATTAATCAAAATGTAGCCGTTTTACGCAATTTTTGGAAAAGAAGAGTAAGATCCAGCTTGTTGAAAATTTTGATATATTAGAGTACAAAAAAAAATCGTTAAGAAATTTCACACAATTGCGGTCTTATGGCTCAGTTGGCTGGCTTGTCATTAAATTATCTAAATAATAGAAAACTGGAGAATTTCGTAAAATTGTATCTTTTATTAGCGAATTCTAAGAAATGCATATCCTCAGGATAACAATTTGAATTTAAAGTGCTATAAAACATCAAAAAACTGCATTAAACTACGATGTTTGGTTCATGTTGGAGAAAATCTATCCCGAAAAGACAAACCGGGTTAGTTCCAAGTGGTCAATAATTATCCCGCTAATTTGAAAGAATGTGACGACGAGTGAGTGTTATTCCCTATGACCAAATTCTTCCGCGCGCTCTCATGCTTATTTGGTATTCTAATGCGTTCCATTCTATATCTTTGAAATCACTTCGAACTCTGTTCTGAAATTGTTGATATATGCTTAGATAGTTTATTTACTGATATATGTAATAAAAAACTTGATAATATTTCGATATTATAAGGCCTCCCCCTTAATGGAACCCCCCCCCTCCATCTCACCGCCCCTAAGACCCCCCATGACACTGCATGGCAGCGGTATTGCTGAAATAGGTTGGTTAAATCTTTTATGTCCATATACTGTTCTGTAGGCTCTCAAAGTAACTCTGCAGAAGGATTTATCGTATTGCAATGGAAAGCGTTAGGAGACAACACTTCAGTGCACCCCTCTGAAAGAACGATTCCAAAGCTTGTTATATACAAATAGCATATTTTTAGAAAGGTATTGATGAGTACTAATAGCTTCTAAAAAGATTTCATAGATAGCGTGCTTTGTTTTCGCGAAAAATTGAAAAAACATGATAGGGTGATGAGCCTATTTGCGCCATGTTTCTATTATCACCCTACCCATTTGAAGCCGTTGGTTAGAGCAGTGTCTGCCATCTTTGTTCAACGCATTGAGTCAAATGGTAGCGCAACAATAGGGGCACTCGATTCGAGTTTTCATTGTGCTCAAACACGAGAATTTTACTGTTTTCAACACATTTGTGTTATTATATTGGTTCTTAACAACGAAGCAAAGCGGTTGATGTCAATTTTTACGCATTCCATTGATTGTAAGGCAAGAAATTACCGAATTAGTGAGGCACCTTGCTTAGTATGGTGAAAATAGGCTCATCACCCTATTTGCGTTAGGGGACAACGGAAAAATGGTCAATTTTTGCCCCCCTTTTATCTGACGATCAATTCACTGAATAAATCTGCGTCCGAAGATGAAATCTTTGTACAATATGTGAACAATAAAATGGAATTTAATATTATTCCAAATAAATTTTATTACAAACCTGTCAGTGTGGTACGGAAAAATCAATTCAATTATTAAAAACGAGTCATAAATGTATTACTGGTTTTCATCGACGACCATCATAAATTTCTTTTAAAAAATTTCTATATATCTATGATTTGGGAGCCTTAAACCTACACCAACATATTTCAGAACAACTTTTACTTATATTAGCAGATTTATTTTTATGAGGTAAGCGATACAAGCGCCTGGAATGTGTCTGAAGCCTCTTTTTATGCGTATTTATTCAACTTTTCAAAGCAAATTTTCGAAGTTTTTAATGATTTCCTTATATTTGCGTTTTCCACATGAATATTCAAAGTTCCACTATTTTGAGAATAGATAAGTTTTAGATGCAAGTGGTCGGAAAGCTTGAAAGTAAGGTGTTTAATTTACTTGGTTGCATTTTGATTAAGAGATTACATATTTTCTGAGACACTCGAGTATGTGGCATATGATTTAAATGTTGAACCGTTTATTCAAAAAGTTTTGGATTCGTAAAGTTATCAACAAGCTATTCTAAAGATTATAATTTTCATGTAAAACTTATTTTAAAAACCTATTTTAATCCACCTAGCGGTGCAATTGTGCCTTTCTCAATCATGAATCACGAGAATGTGTGCGTTGTTTATATTCATTAAAAACTTTTAAATGCATATATTACATTTTATTATTATACCTCACATGACAACTATATACAGGAAAATAAATCATTATTCGAGTTCTAAAATTTTGAAAAAGAAAAAACAGCCACGGTAATATTGAACTGAAAAAAGGTGCGAAATCGGCAAAGTCCCAAAAAGTCGATTTTTATAAAAAAATTGTTTTTCGAGATAACATAAAATCTCGACGTTTCATGCATTTTAAAGATGTTTGGCATCAAAAATACGAATTCGATTTCTGAAATTTCATGAGGTCCCCCCCTTGAAAAAAAAAAATTTGAGTTCCGGCTTATATGGGAATTTCATGTGTGACCGGACCGTTCAGTCTATATTTCCGGAACCATACAAGCGATCCGTGCGAAATTCTATAGACATCTGTGGGGATAATATAGCTATCATTTGGGACTAAGTTTGTGAAAATCGACTCAACCATTTCCGAGAAACTGATATGAGTTTGCTAGTTATGAAAGATGGCCGCTTTTCCCGGGCACTTCCGGAACCGTCTATGGTGGTTAATGTAGTCAACGAAAGTTTGGTTGGCCGTCGGTGACCTAGAACAGCAAGTTGTTTGAGAGACATTTTAGCGAAATTTTTACCTTTTTTGCTTTCATCGGAGTATCGGTTTGAATCACAATTTGCTATGTGATCGCACGCCACAACCTGTAACTCCGGAACCGGAAGGCGGATCGGGATGAAATTAAATAGCCATTTACGGGGACGCAATACCTTTCATTTGAGGCCAAGTTTAGTCGAATCGGTCTAGCCATCTCCGAGAAACCGATGTGACTGTTATTCTGAATTTAGATACTTCCGCCGGGGCTTCCGGAACCGAGGATGGTGGCCAATGTGGCCAAATAGACTTTGAATGGATGTTAGTGACCTAATACTACAAATCGAAGCAGTTGTGGTCATATTTTGGAAAATTTTTCACCTTTATACATTCATTGCAGAATTTATTA
The DNA here is from genome assembly GCF_030247195.1 of Topomyia yanbarensis. Classification (NCBI taxonomy): domain Eukaryota; kingdom Metazoa; phylum Arthropoda; class Insecta; order Diptera; family Culicidae; genus Topomyia; species Topomyia yanbarensis. The sequence goes on from NC_080670.1 coordinate 77,592,545, forward strand.
AAATCGACATTTTCTGCGTGTTCGTACTTATCACCCTGTAATTCCGGAACCGGAAGTCGGATCCATTAGAAATTCAATAGCAGCCTATGGGAACGTTGCACCTTTCATTTGGGACTAAGTTTGTAAAAATCGGTTCATCCATCTCTGAGAAAAGTGAGTGAGATTGTATTCGCGTACACACACACAGACGCACATACACACACATACATACACACACACATACATACACACACACAGACATTTGCCGAACTCGACGAACTGAATCGAATGGTATATGTCACTTGGCCCTCCGGGCCTCCGTTAAAAAGTCGGTTTTCAGAGCAATTGCAATACCTTTCTATTGAGAAAGGCAAAAAGGTGCAAAATCGGCAAAGTCCCAAAAAGTCGATTTTTATAAAAAAAAAATTTTCGAGATAACATAAAATCTCGACGTTTCATGCATTTTAAAGATGTTTGGCATCAAAAATACGAATTCGATTTCTGAAATTTCATGAGGTCCCCCCTTTGAAAAAAAAAATTTTATTCCGGCTTATATGGGAATTTCATATGTGACCGGACGGTTTAGTCTATATTTCCGGAACCATATAAGCGATCCGTACACGGAAAACCGATTCATCACAATTTCAACTAAAAAATTAGTTGAGTTTTTGGTTTCGTCTAGTTAATATTTGGGCGAACTAAATTTTTGTTGAAAACAATAATCCAACGTTGTTGGTTTGAAGCTGTCAGTTTCAGTCTGGACATGAACGTTTCAGCCTAGCACAAAACTTAAAAAGCCTACCTGAGCTAAAGCTTGAAAAGCTTGTCTCAGCTTGTAACGCTTGTTTTAGTTCAAATACAATTGCATATGCCGTTACACTACCTTTTCAACCAAGACACAAACGATTGGAATTCAACTAATCTCATTGTTGAATTAAACTGCTTCATCGTAAAATACAACATACGATATTTCAAACGTTTTGTTTCACCGACCGACGGATGAAGGTATGGAATTAAATTGTTGAAATACTCCGTATGCCAGTAATCCACACGTAAATATAATATAGAGTTATGTTTCTCATAATGTTATCTTTTTATAAACTGCACTCTTAAATGCGACGAAATAACCAAAGCTATTTAAGGATTGTTGGTAATTGATTGATGATTTCAATTTTAGATGAAAGGAATAATTTTTATTTCTTTTCTATTTAGTCAGCCAGCACTACAAAAAAACTTCATACTTATTCCAGATCTAGTTTGGAATCTCAAAAGAAGAAAAATAATTATCGTATTGCATATTACATATTACATTTGTTAATAATTGAAATTTTACTATATAATCGACTAAATCCGAAATAGAATGATTTTGACAATCTTCGACAATACTTTCAACTTTCAGTATACATGTATTGAAAAATATGTCAATCAAAATCATTCCTGTATTGAAATATTTTTAAAGAAAAACTAGGCAAAACCAAAATGAGGTCAGTTGAATTTCTGATTTTTGTGTACTGGTTCAGGTAGTTGCGTCCGGGCTAAAACAAGCTTTCCAAGCTGAGACAAGTACCTACCTGCATAACCGTTATGCCCAGCGTGTATGAATATACTGTCGCTACCTTGATGTATTCCAGTAAGGTGTGCATCTTGGCTACTTTGCTGTCATTTCGTATGATGTGCGTCTTGAATCAAAATCAATAATAATTTTCAATAACTATTATTTGAGAATCTCGCAAAATTAAGAGAAAATTTAGTTACGTTTTTCATTTTTCTGTTAAAATCAACTAATTAGGAAAACAAGAATTTGTTTTGTTATTTTCTTCATCGAATGGTTTTCAGTGTGGTGGTCAATGTAGTCAACGAAAGTTTGGTTGGCCGTCGGTGACCTAGAACAGCAAATTTAAGTTGTTTGAGAGACATTTTAGCGAAATTTTTACCTTTTTTGCTTTCATCGGAGTATCGGTTTGAATCACAATTTGCTATGTGATCGCACGCCACAACCTGTAACTCCGGAACCGGAAGTCGTATCGGGATGAAATTAAATAGCCATTTACGGGGACGCAACACCTTTCATTTGAGGCCAAGTTTAGTCGAATCGGTCTAGCCATCTCCGAGAAACCGATGTGACTGTTATTCTGAATTTAGATACTTCCGCCGGGGCTTCCGGAACCGAGGATGGTGGCCAATGTGGCCAAATAGACTTTGAATGGATGTTAGTGACCTAATACTACAAATCGAAGCAGTTGTGGTCATATTTTGGAAAAATTTTCACCTTTATACATTCATTGCAGAATTTATTAAAATCGACATTTTCTGCGTGTTCGTACTTATCACCCTGTAAATCCGGAACCGGAAGTCGGATCCATTAGAAATTCAATAGCAGCCTATGGGAACGTTGCAACTTTCATTTGAGACTAAGTTTGTCAAAATCGGTTCAGCCATCTCTGAGAAAAATGAGTGACATTTTTGGTCACATACACACACACATACACACACATACATACATACACACATACATACGCACACACAGACATTTGCCGAACTCGACGAACTGAATCGAATGGTATATGTCACTCGGCCCTCCGGGCCTCCGTTAAAAAGTCGGTTTTCAGAGCAATTGCAATACCTTTCTATTGAGAAAGGCAAAAAGGTGCAAAATCGGCAGTCCCAAAAAGTCGATTTTTATAAAAAAAAATTTTTTCGAGATAACATAAAATCTCGACGTTTCATGCATTTTAAAGATGTTTGGCATCAAAAATACGAATTCGATTTCTGAAATTTCATGGGGTCCCCCCTTTGAAAAAAAATATGAGTTCAGGCTTATATGGGAATTTCATGTGTGACCGGACCGTTCAGTCTATATTTCCGGAACCATACAAGCGATCCGTGCGAAATTCTATAGACATCTGTGGGGATAATATAGCTATCATTTGGGACTAAGCTTGTGAAAATCGACCCAACCATTTCCGAGAAACTGATATGAGTTTGCTAGTTATGAAAGATGGCCGCTTTTCCCGGGCACTTCCGGAACCGTCTATGGTGGTTAATGTAGTCAACGAAAGTTTGGTTGGCCGTCGGTGACCTAGAACAGCAAATTTAAGTTGTTTGAGAGACATTTTAGCGAAATTTTTACCTTTTTTGCTTTCATCGGAGTATCGGTTTGAATCACAATTTGCTATGTGATCGCACGCCACAACCTGTAACTCCGGAACCGGAAGTCGGATCGGGATGAAATTAAATAGCCATTTACGGGGACGCAATACCTTTCATTTGAGGCCAAGTTTAGTCGAATCGGTCTAGCCATCTCCGAGAAACCGATGTGACTGTTATTCTGAATTTAGATACTTCCGCCGGGGCTTCCGGAACCGAGGATGGTGGCCAATGTGGCCAAATAGACTTTGAATGGATGTTAGTGACCTAATACTACAAATCGAAGCAGTTGTGGTCATATTTTGGAAAATTTTTCACCTTTATACATTCATTGCAGAATTTATTAAAATCGACATTTTCTGCGTGTTCGTACTTATCACCCTGTAATTCCGGAACCGGAAGTCGGATCCATTAGAAATTCAATAGCAGCCTATGGGAACGTTGCACCTTTCATTTGGGACTAAGTTTGTAAAAATCGGTTCATCCATCTCTGAGAAAAGTGAGTGAGATTGTGTTCGCGTACACACACACAGACGCACATACACACACACATACATACACACACACATACACACACACATACATACACACACACAGACATTTGCCGAACTCGACGAACTGAATCGAATGGTATATGTCACTCGGCCCTCCGGGCCTCCGTTAAAAAGTCGGTTTTCAGAGCAATTGCAATACCTTTCTATTGAGAAAGGCAAAAAGGTGCGAAATCGGCAAAGTCCCAAAAAGTCGATTTTTATAAAAAAAATTTTTCGAGATAACATAAAATCTCGACGCTTCATGCATTTTAAAGATGTTTGGCATCAAAAATACGAATTCGATTTCTGAAATTTCATGGGGTCCCCCTTTGAAAAAAATTTTGAGTTCCGGCTTATATGGGAATTTCATGTGTGACCGGACCGTTCAGTCTATATTTCCGGAACCATACAAGCGATCCGTGCGAAATTTTACAGACATCTGTGGGGATAATAGAGCTATCATTTGGAACTAAGTTTGTGAAAATCGGCCCAACCATTTCCGAGAAACTGATATGAGTTTGCTAGTTATGAAAGATGGCCGCTTTTCCCGGGCACTTCCGGAACCGTCTATGGTGGTCAATGTAGTCAACGAAAGTTTGTTTGGCCGTCGGTGACCTAGAACTGCAAAGTTAAGTTATTTGAGAGACATTTTAGCGAAATTTTTACCTTTTTTGATTCCATCGGGGTATCGGTTTGAATCACAATTTGCTATGTGATCGCACGCCACAACCCGTAACTCCGGAACCGGAAGTCGGTTGGGGATAAAATTTAATAGCCATTTACGGGGGCGCAATACCTTTCATTTGAGGTCAAGTTTAGTCGAATCGGTCTAGCCATCTCCGAGAAACCGATGTGACTGTTACTCTGAATTTGGATACTTCCGCCGGGGCTTCCGGAACCGATGATGGTGGCCAATGTGACCAAAGAGACTTTGAATGGCTGTTAATGACCTAGTACTACAAATCGAAGCAGTTGTGGTCACATTTTGGAAAAATTTTCACCATTATACATTCATTGCAGAATTTCTTAAAATCGACGTTTTCTGCGTGATCGTACTCATCACCCTGTAATTCCGGAACCGGAAGTCGGATCCATTAGAAATTCAATAGCAGCCTATGGGAACGTTGCACCTTTCATTTGGGACTAAGTTTGTAAAAATCGGTTCATCCATCTCTGAGAAAAGTGAGTGAGATTGTGTTCGCGTACACACACACAGACGCACATACACACACACATACATACACACACATACATACACACACACAGACATTTGCCGAACTCGACGAACTGAATCGAATAATATATGTCACTCGGCCCTCCGGGCCTCCGTTAAAAAGTCGGTTTTCAGAGCAATTGCAATACCTTTCTATTGAGAAAGGCAAAAAGGTGCGAAATCGGCAAAGTCCCAAAAAGTCGATTTTTATAAAAAAAAATTTTTTCGAGATAACATAAAATCTCGACGTTTCATGCATTTTAAAGATGTTTGGCATCAAAAATACGAATTCGATTTTTGAAATTTCATGGGGTCCCCCCTTTGAAAAAAAAATTAGAGTTCCGGCTTATATGGGAATTTCATGTGTGACCGGACCGTTCAGTCTATATTTCCGGAACCATACAAGCGGTCCGTGCGAAATTTTACAGACATCTGTGGGGATAATAGAGCTATCATTTGGAACTAAGTTTGTGAAAATCGGCCCAACCATTTCCGAGAAACTGATATGAGTTTGCTAGTTATGAAAGATGGCCGCTTTTCCCGGGCACTTCCGGAACCGTCTATGGTGGTCAATGTAGTCAACGAAAGTTTGTTTGGCCGTCGGTGACCTAGAACTGCAAAGTTAAGTTATTTGAGAGACATTTTAGCGAAATTTTTACCTTTTTTGCTTCCATCGGGGTATCGGTTTGAATCACAATTTGCTATGTGATCGCACGCCACAACCCGTAACTCCGGAACCGGAAGTCGGTTGGGGATAAAATTTAATAGCCATTTACGTGGACGCAACATCTTTCATTTGAGACTAAGTTTGGTTGATTCGGTCTAGCCACCTCCGAGAAACCGATGTGACTGTTAGTCTGAATTTGGATACTTCCGCCGGGGCTTCCGGAACCGATGATGGTGGCCAATGTGACCAAAGAGACTTTGAATGGCTGTTAATGACCTAGTACTACAAATCGAAGCAGTTGTGGTCACATTTTGGAAAAATTTTCACCATTATACATTCATTGCAGAATTTCTTAAAATCGACGTTTTCTGCGTGATCGTACTCATCACCCTGTAATTCCGGAACCGGAAGTCGGATCCATTAGAAATTCAATAGCAGCCTATGGGAACGTTGCACCTTTCATTTGGGACTAAGTTTGTAAAAATCGGTTCATCCATCTCTGAGAAAAGTGAGTGAGATTGTGTTCGCATACACACACACAGACGCACATACACACACACATACATACACACACATACATACACACACACAGACATTTGCCGAACTCGACGAACTGAATCGAATGGTATATGTCACTCGGCCCTCCGGGCCTCCGTTAAAAAGTCGGTTTTCAGAGCAATTGCAATACCTTTCTATTGAGAAAGGCAAAAAGGTGCAAAATCGGCAAAGTCCCAAAAAGTCGATTTCCAAAAAAAAAAATAATTTCGTGATAACATAAAATCTCGACGTTTCATGCATTTTAAAGATGTTTGGCATCAAAAATACGAATTCGATTTCTGAAATTTCATGGGGTCAACGAAAGTTTGTTTGGCCGTCGGTGACCTAGAACTGCAAAGTTAAGTTATTTGAGAGACATTTTAGCGAAATTTTTACCTTTTTTGCTTCCATCGGGGTATCGGTTTGAATCACAATTTGCTATGTGATCGCACGCCACAACCCGTAACTCCGGAACCGGAAGTCGGTTGGGGATAAAATTTAATAGCCATTTACGGGGACGCAATACCTTTCATTTGAGGTCAAGTTTAGTCGAATCGGTCTAGCCATCTCCGAGAAACCGATGTGACTGTTACTCTGAATTTGGATACTTCCGCCGGGGCTTCCGGAACCGATGATGGTGGCCAATGTGACCAAAGAGACTTTGAATGGCTGTTAATGACCTAGTACTACAAATCGAAGCAGTTGTGGTCACATTTTGGAAAATTTTTCACCATTATACATTCATTGCAGAATTTCTTAAAATCGACGTTTTCTGCGTGATCGTACTCATCACCCTGTAATTCCGGAACCGGAAGTCGGATCCATTAGAAATTCAATAGCAGCCTATGGGAACGTTGCACCTTTCATTTGGGACTAAGTTTGTAAAAATCGGTTCATCCATCTCTGAGAAAAGTGAGTGAGATTGTGTTCGCGTACACACACACAGACGCACATACACACACACATACATACACACACACACATACATACACACACAGACATTTGCCGAACTCGACGAACTGAATCGAATGGTATATGTCACTCGGCCCTCCGGGCCTCCGTTAAAAAGTCGGTTTTCAGAGCAATTGCAATACCTTTCTATTGAGAAAGGCAAAAAGGTGCGAAATCGGCAAAGTCCCAAAAAGTCGATTTTTATAAAAAAAAATTTTCGAGATAACATAAAATCTCGACGCTTCATGCATTTTAAAGATGTTTGGCATCAAAAATACGAATTCGATTTCTGAAATTTCATGGGGTCCCCCCTTTGAAAAAAATTTTGAGTTCCGGCTTATATGGGAATTTCATGTGTAACCGGACCGTTCAGTCTATATTTCCGGAACCATACAAGCGATCCGTGCGAAATTTTAAAGACATCTGTGGGGATAATAGAGCTATCATTTGGAACTAAGTTTGTGAAAATCGGCCCAACCATTTCCGAGAAACTGATATGAGTTTGCTAGTTATGAAAGATGGCCGCTTTTCCCGGGCACTTCCGGAACCGTCTATGGTGGTCAATGTAGTCAACGAAAGTTTGTTTGGCCGTCGGTGACCTAGAACTGCAAAGTTAAGTTATTTGAGAGACATTTTAGCGAAATTTTTACCTTTTTTGCTTCCATCGGGGTATCGGTTTGAATCACAATTTGCTATGTGATCGCACGCCACAACCCGTAACTCCGGAACCGGAAGTCGGTTGGGGATAAAATTTAATAGCCATTTACGGGGACGCAACATCTTTCATTTGAGACTAAGTTTGGTTGATTCGGTGTAGCCACCTCCGAGAAACCGATGTGACTGTTAGTCAGAATTTGGATACTTCCGCCGGGGCTTCCGGAACCGATGATGGTGGTCAATGTGACCAAAGAGACTTTGAATGGCTGTTAATGACCTAGTACTACAAATCGAAGCAATTGTGGTCACATTTTGGAAAAATTTTCACCATTATACATTCATTGCAGAATTTCTTAAAATCGACGTTTTCTGCGTGATCGTACTCATCACCCTGTAATTCCGGAACCGGAAGTCGGATCCATTAGAAATTCAATAGCAGCCTATGGGAACGTTGCACCTTTCATTTGGGACTAAGTTTGTAAAAATCGGTTCATCCATCTCTGAGGAAAGTGAGTGAGATTGTGTTCGCGTACACACACACAGACGCACATACACACACACATACATACACACACATACATACACACACACAGACATTTGCCGAACTCGACGAACTGAATCGAATGGTATATGTCACTCGGCCCTCCGGGCCTCCGTTAAAAAGTCGGTTTTCAGAGCAATTGCAATACCTTTCTATTGAGAAAGGCAAAAAGGTGCGAAATCGGCAAAGTCCCAAAAAGTCGATTTTTATAAAAAAAAATTTTCGAGATAACATAAAATCTCGACGCTTCATGCATTTTAAAGATGTTTGGCATCAAAAATACGAATTCGATTTCTGAAATTTCATGGGGTCCCCCCTTTGAAAAAAATTTTGAGTTCCGGCTTATATGGGAATTTCATGTGTGACCGGACCGTTCAGTCTATATTTCCGGAACCATACAAGCGATCCGTGCGAAATTTTACAGACATCTGTGGGGATAATAGAGCTATCATTTGGAACTAAGTTTGTGAAAATCGGCCCAACCATTTCCGAGAAACTGATATGAGTTTGCTAGTTATGAAAGATGGCCGCTTTTCCCGGGCACTTCCGGAACCGTCTATGGTGGTCAATGTAGTCAACGAAAGTTTGTTTGGCCGTCGGTGACCTAGAACTGCAAAGTTAAGTTATTTGAGAGACATTTTAGCGAAATTTTTACCTTTTTTGATTCCATCGGGGTATCGGTTTGAATCACAATTTGCTATGTGATCGCACGCCACAACCCGTAACTCCGGAACCGGAAGTCGGTTGGGGATAAAATTTAATAGCCATTTACGGGGACGCAATACCTTTCATTTGAGGTCAAGTTTAGTCGAATCGGTCTAGCCATCTCCGAGAAACCGATGTGACTGTTACTCTGAATTTGGATATTTCCGCCGGGGCTTCCGGAACCGATGATGGTGGCCAATGTGACCAAAGAGACTTTGAATGGCTGTTAATGACCTAGTACTACAAATCGAAGCAGTTGTGGTCACATTTTGGAAAAATTTTCACCATTATACATTCATTGCAGAATTTCTTAAAATCGACGTTTTCTGCGTGATCGTACTCATCACCCTGTAATTCCGGAACCGGAAGTCGGATCCATTAGAAATTCAATAGCAGCCTATGGGAACGTTGCACCTTTCATTTGGGACTAAGTTTGTAAAAATCGGTTCATCCATCTCTGAGAAAAGTGAGTGAGATTGTGTTCGCGTACACACACACAGACGCACATACACACACATACATACACACACACATACATACACACACAGACATTTGCCGAACTCGACGAACTGAATCGAATAGTATATGTCACTCGGCTCTCCGGGCCTCCGTTAAAAAGTCGGTTTTCAGAGCAATTGCAATACCTTTCTATTGAGAAAGGCAAAAAGGTGCGAAATCGGCAAAGTCCCAAAAAGTCGATTTTTATAAAAAAAATTTTTTTCGAGATAACATAAAATCTCGACGTTTCATGCATTTTAAAGATGTTTGGCATCAAAAATACGAATTCGATTTTTGAAATTTCATGGGGTCCCCCTTTGAAAAAAAAATTAGAGTTCCGGCTTATATGGGAATTTCATGTGTGACCGGACCGTTCAGTCTATATTTCCGGAACCATACAAGCGGTCCGTGCGAAATTTTACAGACATCTGTGGGGATAATAGAGCTATCATTTGGAACTAAGTTTGTGAAAATCGGCCCAACCATTTCCGAGAAACTGATATGAGTTTGCTAGTTATGAAAGATGGCCGCTTTTCCCGGGCACTTCCGGAACCGTCTATGGTGGTCAATGTAGTCAACGAAAGTTTGTTTGGCCGTCGGTGACCTAGAACTGCAAAGTTAAGTTATTTGAGAGACATTTTAGCGAAATTTTTACCTTTTTTGCTTCCATCGGGGTATCGGTTTGAATCACAATTTGCTATGTGATCGCACGCCACAACCCGTAACTCCGGAACCGGAAGTCGGTTGGGGATAAAATTTAATAGCCATTTACGTGGACGCAACATCTTTCATTTGAGACTAAGTTTGGTTGATTCGGTCTAGCCACCTCCGAGAAACCGATGTGACTGTTAGTCTGAATTTGGATACTTCCGCCGGGGCTTCCGGAACCGATGATGGTGGCCAATGTGACCAAAGAGACTTTGAATGGCTGTTAATGACCTAGTACTACAAATCGAAGCAGTTGTGGTCACATTTTGGAAAAATTTTCACCATTATACATTCATTGCAGAATTTCTTAAAATCGACGTTTTCTGCGTGATCGTACTCATCACCCTGTAATTCCGGAACCGGAAGTCGGATCCATTAGAAATTCAATAGCAGCCTATGGGAACGTTGCACCTTTCATTTGGGACTAAGTTTGTAAAAATCGGTTCATCCATCTCTGAGAAAAGTGAGTGAGATTGTGTTCGCGTACACACACACAGACGCACATACACACACACATACATACACACACACATACATACACACACACAGACATTTGCCGAACTCGACGAACTGAATCGAATGGTATATGTCACTCGGCCCTCCGGGCCTCCGTTAAAAAGTCGGTTTTCAGAGCAATTGCAATACCTTTCTATTGAGAAAGGCAAAAACCTATTTTAATCCACCTAGCGGTGCAATTGTGCCTTTCTCAATCATGAATCACGAGAATGTGTGCGTTGTTTATATTCATTAAAAACTTTTAAATGCATATATTACATTTTATTATTATACCTCACATGACAACTATATACAGGAAAATAAATCATTATTCGAGTTCTAAAATTTTGAAAAAGAAAAAACAGCCACGGTAATATTGAACTGAAAAACCTATTTTAATCCACCTAGCGGTGCAATTGTGCCTTTCTCAATCATGAATCACGAGAATGTGTGCGTTGTTTATATTCATTAAAAACTTTTAAATGCATATATTACATTTTATTATTATACCTCACATGACAACTATATACAGGAAAATAAATCATTATTCGAGTTCTAAAATTTTGAAAAAGAAAAAACAGCCACGGTAATATTGAACTGAAAAAAGGTGCGAAATCGGCAAAGTCCCAAAAAGTCGATTTTTATAAAAAAATTGTTTTTCGAGATAACATAAAATCTCGACGTTTCATGCATTTTAAAGATGTTTGGCATCAAAAATACGAATTCGATTTCTGAAATTTCATGAGGTCCCCCCTTGAAAAAAAAAATTTGAGTTCCGGCTTATATGGGAATTTCATGTGTGACCGGACCGTTCAGTCTATATTTCCGGAACCATACAAGCGATCCGTGCGAAATTCTATAGACATCTGTGGGGATAATATAGCTATCATTTGGGACTAAGTTTGTGAAAATCGACTCAACCATTTCCGAGAAACTGATATGAGTTTGCTAGTTATGAAAGATGGCCGCTTTTCCCGGGCACTTCCGGAACCGTCTATGGTGGTTAATGTAGTCAACGAAAGTTTGGTTGGCCGTCGGTGACCTAGAACAGCAAGTTGTTTGAGAGACATTTTAGCGAAATTTTTACCTTTTTTGCTTTCATCGGAGTATCGGTTTGAATCACAATTTGCTATGTGATCGCACGCCACAACCTGTAACTCCGGAACCGGAAGTCGGATCGGGATGAAATTAAATAGCCATTTACGGGGACGCAATACCTTTCATTTGAGGCCAAGTTTAGTCGAATCGGTCTAGCCATCTCCGAGAAACCGATGTGACTGATATTCTGAATTTAGATACTTCCGCCGGGGCTTCCGGAACCGAGGATGGTGGCCAATGTGGCCAAATAGACTTTGAATGGATGTTAGTGACCTAATACTACAAATCGAAGCAGTTGTGGTCATATTTTGGAAAATTTTTCACCTTTATACATTCATTGCAGAATTTATTAAAATCGACATTTTCTGCGTGTTCGTACTTATCACCCTGTAATTCCGGAACCGGAAGTCGGATCCATTAGAAATTCAATAGCAGCCTATGGGAACGTTGCACCTTTCATTTGGGACTAAGTTTGTAAAAATCGGTTCATCCATCTCTGAGAAAAGTGAGTGAGATTGTATTCGCGTACACACACACAGACGCACATACACACACACATACATACACACACACATACATACACACACACAGACATTTGCCGAACTCGACGAACTGAATCGAATGGTATATGTCACTTGGCCCTCCGGGCCTCCGTTAAAAAGTCGGTTTTCAGAGCAATTGCAATACCTTTCTATTGAGAAAGGCAAAAAGGTGCAAAATCGGCAAAGTCCCAAAAAGTCGATTTTTATAAAAAAAAATTTTCGAGATAACATAAAATCTCGACGTTTCATGCATTTTAAAGATGTTTGGCATCAAAAATACGAATTCGATTTCTGAAATTTCATGAGGTCCCCCCTTTGAAAAAAAAAATTTAATTCCGGCTTATATGGGAATTTCATATGTGACCGGACGGTTTAGTCTATATTTCCGGAACCATATAAGCGATCCGTACACGGAAAACCGATTCATCACAATTTCAACTAAAAAATTAGTTGAGTTTTTGGTTTCGTCTAGTTAATATTTGGGCGAACTAAATTTTTGTTGAAAACAATAATCCAACGTTGTTGGTTTGAAGCTGTCAGTTTCAGTCTGGACATGAACGTTTCAGCCTAGCACAAAACTTAAAAAGCCTACCTGAGCTAAAGCTTGAAAAGCTTGTCTCAGCTTGTAACGCTTGTTTTAGTTCAAATACAATTGCATATGCCGTTACACTACCTTTTCAACCAAGACACAAACGATTGGAATTCAACTAATCTCATTGTTGAATTAAACTGCTTCATCGTAAAATACAACATACGATATTTCAAACGTTTTGTTTCACCGACCGACGGATGAAGGTATGGAATTAAATTGTTGAAATACTCCGTATGCCAGTAATCCACACGTAAATATAATATAGAGTTATGTTTCTCATAATGTTATCTTTTTATAAACTGCACTCTTAAATGCGACGAAATAACCAAAGCTATTTAAGGATTGTTGGTAATTGATTGATGATTTCAATTTTAGATGAAAGGAATAATTTTTATTTCTTTTCTATTTAGTCAGCCAGCACTACAAAAAAACTTCATACTTATTCCAGATCTAGTTTGGAATCTCAAAAGAAGAAAAATAATTATCGTATTGCATATTACATATTACATTTGTTAATAATTGAAATTTTACTATATAATCGACTAAATCCGAAATAGAATGATTTTGACAATCTTCGACAATACTTTCAACTTTCAGTATACATGTATTGAAAAATATGTCAATCAAAATCATTCCTATATTGAAATATTTTTAAAGAAAAACTAGGCAAAACCAAAATGAGGTCAGTTGAATTTCTGATTTTTGTGTACTGGTTCAGGTAGTTGCGTCCGGGCTAAAACAAGCTTTCCAAGCTGAGACAAGTACCTACCTGCATAACCGTTATGCCCAGCGTGTATGAATATACTGTCGCTACCTTGATGTATTCCAGTAAGGTGTGCATCTTGGCTACTTTGCTGTCATTTCGTATGATGTGCGTCTTGAATCAAAATCAATAATAATTTTCAATAACTATTATTTGAGAATCTCGCAAAATTAAGAGAAAATTTAGTTACGTTTTTCATTTTTCTGTTAAAATCAACTAATTAGGAAAACAAGAATTTGTTTTGTTATTTTCTTCATCGAATGGTTTTCAGTGTACGAAATTTTATAGACATCTATGGGGATATTATACCTATCATTTGGGACTAAGTTTGTGAAAATCGGCCCAACCATTTCCGGGAAACTGATGTGAGTTCGTAAATTTTGAAAGATGGCCGCTTTTCCCGGGCACTTCCGGAACCGTTTATGGTGGTCAATGTAGTCAACGAAAGTTTGGTTGGCCGTCGGTGACCTAGAACAGCAAATTTAAGTTGTTTGAGAGACATTTTAGCGAAATTTTTACCTTTTTTGCTTTCATCGGAGTATCGGTTTGAATCACAATTTGCTATGTGATCGCACGCCACAACCTGTAACTCCGGAACCGGAAGTCGTATCGGGATGAAATTAAATAGCCATTTACGGGGACGCAACACCTTTCATTTGAGGCCAAGTTTAGTCGAATCGGTCTAGCCATCTCCGAGAAACCGATGTGACTGTTATTCTGAATTTAGATACTTCCGCCGGGGCTTCCGGAACCGAGGATGGTGGCCAATGTGGCCAAATAGACTTTGAATGGATGTTAGTGACCTAATACTACAAATCGAAGCAGTTGTGGTCATATTTTGGAAAATTTTTCACCTTTATACATTCATTGCAGAATTTATTAAAATCGACATTTTCTGCGTGTTCGTACTTATCACCCTGTAATTCCGGAACCGGAAGTCGGATCCATTAGAAATTCAATAGCAGCCTATGGGAACGTTGCACCTTTCATTTGGGACTAAGTTTGTAAAAATCGGTTCATCCATCTCTGAGAAAAGTGAGTGAGATTGTATTCGCGTACACACACACAGACGCACATACACACACACATACATACACACACACATACATACACACACACAGACATTTGCCGAACTCGACGAACTGAATCGAATGGTATATGTCACTTGGCCCTCCGGGCCTCCGTTAAAAAGTCGGTTTTCAGAGCAATTGCAATACCTTTCTATTGAGAAAGGCAAAAAGGTGCAAAATCGGCAAAGTCCCAAAAAGTCGATTTTTATAAAAAAAAAATTTTCGAGATAACATAAAATCTCGACGTTTCATGCATTTTAAAGATGTTTGGCATCAAAAATACGAATTCGATTTCTGAAATTTCATGGGGTCCCCCCTTTGAAAAAAATTTTGAGTTCCGGCTTATATGGGAACTTCATGTGTAACCGGACCGTTCAGTCTATATTTCCGGAACCATACAAGCGATCCGTGCGAAATTTTACAGACATCTGTGGGGATAATAGAGCTATCATTTGGAACTAAGTTTGTGAAAATCGGCCCAACCATTTCCGAGAAACTGATATGAGTTTGCTAGTTATGAAAGATGGCCGCTTTTCCCGGGCACTTCCGGAACCGTCTATGGTGGTCAATGTAGTCAACGAAAGTTTGTTTGGCCGTCGGTGACCTAGAACTGCAAAGTTAAGTTATTTGAGAGACATTTTAGCGAAATTTTTACCTTTTTTGATTCCATCGGGGTATCGGTTTGAATCACAATTTGCTATGTGATCGCACGCCACAACCCGTAACTCCGGAACCGGAAGTCGGTTGGGGATAAAATTTAATAGCCATTTACGGGGGCGCAATACCTTTCATTTGAGGTCAAGTTTAGTCGAATCGGTCTAGCCATCTCCGAGAAACCGATGTGACTGTTACTCTGAATTTGGATACTTCCGCCGGGGCTTCCGGAACCGATGATGGTGGCCAATGTGACCAAAGAGACTTTGAATGGCTGTTAATGACCTAGTACTACAAATCGAAGCAGTTGTGGTCACATTTTGGAAAAATTTTCACCATTATACATTCATTGCAGAATTTCTTAAAATCGACGTTTTCTGCGTGATCGTACTCATCACCCTGTAATTCCGGAACCGGAAGTCGGATCCATTAGAAATTCAATAGCAGCCTATGGGAACGTTGCACCTTTCATTTGGGACTAAGTTTGTAAAAATCGGTTCATCCATCTCTGAGAAAAGTGAGTGAGATTGTGTTCGCGTACACACACACAGACGCACATACACACACACATACATACACACACATACATACACACACACAGACATTTGCCGAACTCGACGAACTGAATCGAATAGTATATGTCACTCGGCCCTCCGGGCCTCCGTTAAAAAGTCGGTTTTCAGAGCAATTGCAATACCTTTCTATTGAGAAAGGCAAAAAGGTGCGAAATCGGCAGTCCCAAAAAGTCGATTTTTATAAAAAAAATTTTTTTCGAGATAACATAAAATCTCGACGTTTCATGCATTTTAAAGATGTTTGGCATCAAAAATACGAATTCGATTTTTGAAATTTCATGGGGTCCCCCCTTTGAAAAAAAAATTAGAGTTCCGGCTTATATGGGAATTTCATGTGTGACCGGACCGTTCAGTCTATATTTCCGGAACCATACAAGCGGTCCGTGCGAAATTTTACAGACATCTGTGGGGATAATAGAGCTATCATTTGGAACTAAGTTTGTGAAAATCGGCCCAACCATTTCCGAGAAACTGATATGAGTTTGCTAGTTATGAAAGATGGCCGCTTTTCCCGGGCACTTCCGGAACCGTCTATGGTGGTCAATGTAGTCAACGAAAGTTTGTTTGGCCGTCGGTGACCTAGAACTGCAAAGTTAAGTTATTTGAGAGACATTTTAGCGAAATTTTTACCTTTTTTGCTTCCATCGGGGTATCGGTTTGAATCACAATTTGCTATGTGATCGCACGCCACAACCCGTAACTCCGGAACCGGAAGTCGGTTGGGGATAAAATTTAATAGCCATTTACGTGGACGCAACATCTTTCATTTGAGACTAAGTTTGGTTGATTCGGTCTAGCCACCTCCGAGAAACCGATGTGACTGTTAGTCTGAATTTGGATACTTCCGCCGGGGCTTCCGGAACCGATGATGGTGGCCAATGTGACCAAAGAGACTTTGAATGGCTGTTAATGACCTAGTACTACAAATCGAAGCAGTTGTGGTCACATTTTGGAAAAATTTTCACCATTATACATTCATTGCAGAATTTCTTAAAATCGACGTTTTCTGCGTGATCGTACTCATCACCCTGTAATTCCGGAACCGGAAGTCGGATCCATTAGAAATTCAATAGCAGCCTATGGGAACGTTGCACTTTTCATTTGGGACTAAGTTTGTAAAAATCGGTTCATCCATCTCTGAGAAAAGTGAGTGAGATTGTGTTCGCGTACACACACACAGACGCACATACACACACACATACATACACACACATACATACACACACACAGACATTTGCCGAACTCGACGAACTGAATCGAATGGTATATGTCACTCGGCCCTCCGGGCCTCCGTTAAAAAGTCGGTTTTCAGAGCAATTGCAATACCTTTCTATTGAGAAAGGCAAAAAGGTGCAAAATCGGCAAAGTCCCAAAAAGTCGATTTCCAAAAAAAAAATAATTTCGTGATAACATAAAATCTCGACGTTTCATGCATTTTAAAGATGTTTGGCATCAAAAATACGAATTCGATTTCTGTAATTTCATGGGGTCCCCCCTTTGAAAAAAAATTTGAGTTCCGGCTTATATGGGAATTTCATGTGTGACCGGACCGTTCAGTCTATATTTCCGGAACCATACAAGCGGTCCGTGCGAAATGTTACAGACATCTGTGGGGATAATATAGCTATCATTTGGGACTAAGTTTGTGAAAATCGGCCCAACCATTTCCGAGAAACTGATATGAGTTTGCTAGTTATGAAAGATGGCCGCTTTTCCCGGGCACTTCCGGAACCGTCTATGGTGGTCAATGTAGTCAACGAAAGTTTGTTTGGCCGTCGGTGACCTAGAACTGCAAAGTTAAGTTATTTGAGAGACATTTTAGCGAAATTTTTACCTTTTTTGCTTCCATCGGGGTATCGGTTTGAATCACAATTTGCTATGTGATCGCACGCCACAACCCGTAACTCCGGAACCGGAAGTCGGTTGGGGATAAAATTTAATAGCCATTTACGTGGACGCAACATCTTTCATTTGAGACTAAGTTTGGTTGATTCGGTCTAGCCACCTCCGAGAAACCGATGTGACTGTTAGTCTGAATTTGGATACTTCCGCCGGGGCTTCCGGAACCGATGATGGTGGCCAATGTGACCAAAGAGACTTTGAATGGCTGTTAATGACCTAGTACTACAAATCGAAGCAGTTGTGGTCACATTTTGGAAAAATTTTCACCATTATACATTCATTGCAGAATTTCTTAAAATCGACGTTTTCTGCGTGATCGTACTCATCACCCTGTAATTCCGGAACCGGAAGTCGGATCCATTAGAAATTCAATAGCAGCCTATGGGAACGTTGCACCTTTCATTTGGGACTAAGTTTGTAAAAATCGGTTCATCCATCTCTGAGAAAAGTGAGTGAGATTGTGTTCGCGTACACACACACAGACGCACATACACACACACATACATACACACACATACATACACACACACAGACATTTGCCGAACTCGACGAACTGAATCGAATGGTATATGTCACTCGGCCCTCCGGGCCTCCGTTAAAAAGTCGGTTTTCAGAGCAATTGCAATACCTTTCTATTGAGAAAGGCAAAAAGGTGCAAAATCGGCAAAGTCCCAAAAAGTCGATTTCCAAAAAAAAAAATAATTTCGTGATAACATAAAATCTCGACGTTTCATGCATTTTAAAGATGTTTGGCATCAAAAATACGAATTCGATTTCTGAAATTTCATGGGGTCAACGAAAGTTTGTTTGGCCGTCGGTGACCTAGAACTGCAAAGTTAAGTTATTTGAGAGACATTTTAGCGAAATTTTTACCTTTTTTGCTTCCATCGGGGTATCGGTTTGAATCACAATTTGCTATGTGATCGCACGCCACAACCCGTAACTCCGGAACCGGAAGTCGGTTGGGGATAAAATTTAATAGCCATTTACGGGGACGCAATACCTTTCATTTGAGGTCAAGTTTAGTCGAATCGGTCTAGCCATCTCCGAGAAACCGATGTGACTGTTACTCTGAATTTGGATACTTCCGCCGGGGCTTCCGGAACCGATGATGGTGGCCAATGTGACCAAAGAGACTTTGAATGGCTGTTAATGACCTAGTACTACAAATCGAAGCAGTTGTGGTCACATTTTGGAAAATTTTTCACCATTATACATTCATTGCAGAATTTCTTAAAATCGACGTTTTCTGCGTGATCGTACTCATCACCCTGTAATTCCGGAACCGGAAGTCGGATCCATTAGAAATTCAATAGCAGCCTATGGGAACGTTGCACCTTTCATTTGGGACTAAGTTTGTAAAAATCGGTTCATCCATCTCTGAGAAAAGTGAGTGAGATTGTGTTCGCGTACACACACACAGACGCACATACACACACACATACATACACACACACATACATACACACACAGACATTTGCCGAACTCGACGAACTGAATCGAATGGTATATGTCACTCGGCCCTCCGGGCCTCCGTTAAAAAGTCGGTTTTCAGAGCAATTGCAATACCTTTCTATTGAGAAAGGCAAAAAGGTGCGAAATCGGCAAAGTCCCAAAAAGTCGATTTTTATAAAAAAAAATTTTCGAGATAACATAAAATCTCGACGCTTCATGCATTTTAAAGATGTTTGGCATCAAACATACGAATTCGATTTCTGAAATTTCATGGGGTCCCCCCTTTGAAAAAAATTTTGAGTTCCGGCTTATATGGGAATTTCATGTGTAACCGGACCGTTCAGTCTATATTTCCGGAACCATACAAGCGATCCGTGCGAAATTTTAAAGACATCTGTGGGGATAATAGAGCTATCATTTGGAACTAAGTTTGTGAAAATCGGCCCAACCATTTCCGAGAAACTGATATGAGTTTGCTAGTTATGAAAGATGGCCGCTTTTCCCGGGCACTTCCGGAACCGTCTATGGTGGTCAATGTAGTCAACGAAAGTTTGTTTGGCCGTCGGTGACCTAGAACTGCAAAGTTAAGTTATTTGAGAGACATTTTAGCGAAATTTTTACCTTTTTTGCTTCCATCGGGGTATCGGTTTGAATCACAATTTGCTATGTGATCGCACGCCACAACCCGTAACTCCGGAACCGGAAGTCGGTTGGGGATAAAATTTAATAGCCATTTACGGGGACGCAACATCTTTCATTTGAGACTAAGTTTGGTTGATTCGGTCTAGCCACCTCCGAGAAACCGATGTGACTGTTAGTCAGAATTTGGATACTTCCGCCGGGGCTTCCGGAACCGATGATGGTGGTCAATGTGACCAAAGAGACTTTGAATGGCTGTTAATGACCTAGTACTACAAATCGAAGCAATTGTGGTCACATTTTGGAAAAATTTTCACCATTATACATTCATTGCAGAATTTCTTAAAATCGACGTTTTCTGCGTGATCGTACTCATCACCCTGTAATTCCGGAACCGGAAGTCGGATCCATTAGAAATTCAATAGCAGCCTATGGGAACGTTGCACCTTTCATTTGGGACTAAGTTTGTAAAAATCGGTTCATCCATCTCTGAGAAAAGTGAGTGAGATTGTGTTCGCGTACACACACACAGACGCACACACACACACACATACATACACACACACATACATACACACACACACAGACATTTGCCGAACTCGACGAACTGAATCGAATGATATATGTCACTCGGCCCTCCGGGCCTCCGTTAAAAAGTCGGTTTTCAGAGCAATTGCAATACCTTTCTATTGAGAAAGGCAAAAAGGTGCGAAATCGGCAAAGTCCCAAAAAGTCGATTTTTATAAAAAAAAATTTTCGAGATAACATAAAATCTCGACGCTTCATGCATTTTAAAGATGTTTGGCATCAAAAATACGAATTCGATTTCTGAAATTTCATGGGGTCCCCCCTTTGAAAAAAATTTTGAGTTCCGGCTTATATGGGAATTTTATGTGTGACCGGACCGTTCAGTCTATATTTCCGGAACCATACAAGCGATCCGTGCGAAATTTTACAGACATCTGTGGGGATAATAGAGCTATCATTTGGAACTAAGTTTGTGAAAATCGGCCCAACCATTTCCGAGAAACTGATATGAGTTTGCTAGTTATGAAAGATGGCCGCTTTTCCCGGGCACTTCCGGAACCGTCTATGGTGGTCAATGTAGTCAACGAAAGTTTGTTTGGCCGTCGGTGACCTAGAACTGCAAAGTTAAGTTATTTGAGAGACATTTTAGCGAAATTTTTACCTTTTTTGATTCCATCGGGGTATCGGTTTGAATCACAATTTGCTATGTGATCGCACGCCACAACCCGTAACTCCGGAACCGGAAGTCGGTTGGGGATAAAATTTAATAGCCATTTACGGGGACGCAATACCTTTCATTTGAGGTCAAGTTTAGTCGAATCGGTCTAGCCATCTCCGAGAAACCGATGTGACTGTTACTCTGAATTTGGATATTTCCGCCGGGGCTTCCGGAACCGATGATGGTGGCCAATGTGACCAAAGAGACTTTGAATGGCTGTTAATGACCTAGTACTACAAATCGAAGCAGTTGTGGTCACATTTTGGAAAAATTTTCACCATTATACATTCATTGCAGAATTTCTTAAAATCGACGTTTTCTGCGTGATCGTACTCATCACCCTGTAATTCCGGAACCGGAAGTCGGATCCATTAGAAATTCAATAGCAGCCTATGGGAACGTTGCACCTTTCATTTGGGACTAAGTTTGTAAAAATCGGTTCATCCATCTCTGAGAAAAGTGAGTGAGATTGTGTTCGCGTACACACACACAGACGCACATACACACACATACATACACACACACATACATACACACACAGACATTTGCCGAACTCGACGAACTGAATCGAATAGTATATGTCACTCGGCTCTCCGGGCCTCCGTTAAAAAGTCGGTTTTCAGAGCAATTGCAATACCTTTCTATTGAGAAAGGCAAAAAGGTGCGAAATCGGCAAAGTCCCAAAAAGTCGATTTTTATAAAAAAAATTTTTTTCGAGATAACATAAAATCTCGACGTTTCATGCATTTTAAAGATGTTTGGCATCAAAAATACGAATTCGATTTTTGAAATTTCATGGGGTCCCCCTTTGAAAAAAAAAATTAGAGTTCCGGCTTATATGGGAATTTCATGTGTGACCGGACCGTTCAGTCTATATTTCCGGAACCATACAAGCGGTCCGTGCGAAATTTTACAGACATCTGTGGGGATAATAGAGCTATCATTTGGAACTAAGTTTGTGAAAATCGGCCCAACCATTTCCGAGAAACTGATATGAGTTTGCTAGTTATGAAAGATGGCCGCTTTTCCCGGGCACTTCCGGAACCGTCTATGGTGGTCAATGTAGTCAACGAAAGTTTGTTTGGCCGTCGGTGACCTAGAACTGCAAAGTTAAGTTATTTGAGAGACATTTTAGCGAAATTTTTACCTTTTTTGCTTCCATCGGGGTATCGGTTTGAATCACAATTTGCTATGTGATCGCACGCCACAACCCGTAACTCCGGAACCGGAAGTCGGTTGGGGATAAAATTTAATAGCCATTTACGTGGACGCAACATCTTTCATTTGAGACTAAGTTTGGTTGATTCGGTCTAGCCACCTCCGAGAAACCGATGTGACTGTTAGTCTGAATTTGGATACTTCCGCCGGGGCTTCCGGAACCGATGATGGTGGCCAATGTGACCAAAGAGACTTTGAATGGCTGTTAATGACCTAGTACTACAAATCGAAGCAGTTGTGGTCACATTTTGGAAAAATTTTCACCATTATACATTCATTGCAGAATTTCTTAAAATCGACGTTTTCTGCGTGATCGTACTCATCGCCCTGTAATTCCGGAACCGGAAGTCGGATCCATTAGAAATTCAATAGCAGCCTATGGGAACGTTGCACCTTTCATTTGGGACTAAGTTTGTAAAAATCGGTTCATCCATCTCTGAGAAAAGTGAGTGAGATTGTGTTCGCGTACACACACACAGACGCACATACACACACACATACATACACACACACATACATACACACACACAGACATTTGCCGAACTCGACGAACTGAATCGAATGGTATATGTCACTCGGCCCTCCGGGCCTCCGTTAAAAAGTCGGTTTTCAGAGCAATTGCAATACCTTTCTATTGAGAAAGGCAAAAAGGTGCGAAATCGGCAAAGTCCCAAAAAGTCGATTTTTATAAAAAAATTGTTTTTCGAGATAACATAAAATCTCGACGTTTCATGCATTTTAAAGATGTTTGGCATCAAAAATACGAATTCGATTTCTGAAATTTCATGAGGTCCCCCCCTTGAAAAAAAAAAATTTGAGTTCCGGCTTATATGGGAATTTCATGTGTGACCGGACCGTTCAGTCTATATTTCCGGAACCATACAAGCGATCCGTGCGAAATTCTATAGACATCTGTGGGGATAATATAGCTATCATTTGGGACTAAGTTTGTGAAAATCGACTCAACCATTTCCGAGAAACTGATATGAGTTTGCTAGTTATGAAAGATGGCCGCTTTTCCCGGGCACTTCCGGAACCGTCTATGGTGGTTAATGTAGTCAACGAAAGTTTGGTTGGCCGTCGGTGACCTAGAACAGCAAGTTGTTTGAGAGACATTTTAGCGAAATTTTTACCTTTTTTGCTTTCATCGGAGTATCGGTTTGAATCACAATTTGCTATGTGATCGCACGCCACAACCTGTAACTCCGGAACCGGAAGTCGGATCGGGATGAAATTAAATAGCCATTTACGGGGACGCAATACCTTTCATTTGAGGCCAAGTTTAGTCGAATCGGTCTAGCCATCTCCGAGAAACCGATGTGACTGTTATTCTGAATTTAGATACTTCCGCCGGGGCTTCCGGAACCGAGGATGGTGGCCAATGTGGCCAAATAGACTTTGAATGGATGTTAGTGACCTAATACTACAAATCGAAGCAGTTGTGGTCATATTTTGGAAAATTTTTCACCTTTATACATTCATTGCAGAATTTATTAAAATCGACATTTTCTGCGTGTTCGTACTTATCACCCTGTAATTCCGGAACCGGAAGTCGGATCCATTAGAAATTCAATAGCAGCCTATGGGAACGTTGCACCTTTCATTTGGGACTAAGTTTGTAAAAATCGGTTCATCCATCTCTGAGAAAAGTGAGTGAGATTGTATTCGCGTACACACACACAGACGCACATACACACACACACATACATACACACACACATACATACACACACACACAGACATTTGCCGAACTCGACGAACTGAATCGAATGGTATATGTCACTTGGCCCTCCGGGCCTCCGTTAAAAAGTCGGTTTTCAGAGCAATTGCAATACCTTTCTATTGAGAAAGGCAAAAAGGTGCAAAATCGGCAAAGTCCCAAAAAGTCGATTTTTATAAAAAAAAAATTTTCGAGATAACATAAAATCTCGACGTTTCATGCATTTTAAAGATGTTTGGCATCAAAAATACGAATTCGATTTCTGAAATTTCATGAGGTCCCCCCTTTGAAAAAAAAATTTAATTCCGGCTTATATGGGAATTTCATATGTGACCGGACGGTTTAGTCTATATTTCCGGAACCATATAAGCGATCCGTACACGGAAAACCGATTCATCACAATTTCAACTAAAAAATTAGTTGAGTTTTTGGTTTCGTCTAGTTAATATTTGGGCGAACTAAATTTTTGTTGAAAACAATAATCCAACGTTGTTGGTTTGAAGCTGTCAGTTTCAGTCTGGACATGAACGTTTCAGCCTAGCACAAAACTTAAAAAGCCTACCTGAGCTAAAGCTTGAAAAGCTTGTCTCAGCTTGTAACGCTTGTTTTAGTTCAAATACAATTGCATATGCCGTTACACTACCTTTTCAACCAAGACACAAACGATTGGAATTCAACTAATCTCATTGTTGAATTAAACTGCTTCATCGTAAAATACAACATACGATATTTCAAACGTTTTGTTTCACCGACCGACGGATGAAGGTATGGAATTAAATTGTTGAAATACTCCGTATGCCAGTAATCCACACGTAAATATAATATAGAGTTATGTTTCTCATAATGTTATCTTTTTATAAACTGCACTCTTAAATGCGACGAAATAACCAAAGCTATTTAAGGATTGTTGGTAATTGATTGATGATTTCTATTTTAGATGAAAGGAATAATTTTTATTTCTTTTCTATTTAGTCAGCCAGCACTACAAAAAAACTTCATACTTATTCCAGATCTAGTTTGGAATCTCAAAAGAAGAAAAATAATTATCGTATTGCATATTACATATTACATTTGTTAATAATTGAAATTTTACTATATAATCGACTAAATCCGAAATAGAATGATTTTGACAATCTTCGACAATACTTTCAACTTTCAGTATACATGTATTGAAAAATATGTCAATCAAAATCATTCCTGTATTGAAATATTTTTAAAGAAAAACTAGGCAAAACCAAAATGAGGTCAGTTGAATTTCTGATTTTTGTGTACTGGTTCAGGTAGTTGCGTCCGGGCTAAAACAAGCTTTCCAAGCTGAGACAAGTACCTACCTGCATAACCGTTATGCCCAGCGTGTATGAATATACTGTCGCTACCTTGATGTATTCCAGTAAGGTGTGCATCTTGGCTACTTTGCTGTCATTTCGTATGATGTGCGTCTTGAATCAAAATCAATAATAATTTTCAATAACTATTATTTGAGAATCTCGCAAAATTAAGAGAAAATTTAGTTACGTTTTTCATTTTTCTGTTAAAATCAACTAATTAGGAAAACAAGAATTTGTTTTGTTATTTTCTTCATCGAATGGTTTTCAGTGTACGAAATTTTATAGACATCTATGGGGATATTATACCTATCATTTGGGACTAAGTTTGTGAAAATCGGCCCAACCATTTCCGGGAAACTGATGTGAGTTCGTAAATTTTGAAAGATGGCCGCTTTTCCCGGGCACTTCCGGAACCGTTTATGGTGGTCAATGTAGTCAACGAAAGTTTGGTTGGCCGTCGGTGACCTAGAACAGCAAATTTAAGTTGTTTGAGAGACATTTTAGCGAAATTTTTACCTTTTTTGCTTTCATCGGAGTATCGGTTTGAATCACAATTTGCTATGTGATCGCACGCCACAACCTGTAACTCCGGAACCGGAAGTCGTATCGGGATGAAATTAAATAGCCATTTACGGGGACGCAACACCTTTCATTTGAGGCCAAGTTTAGTCGAATCGGTCTAGCCATCTCCGAGAAACCGATGTGACTGTTATTCTGAATTTAGATACTTCCGCCGGGGCTTCCGGAACCGAGGATGGTGGCCAATGTGGCCAAATAGACTTTGAATGGATGTTAGTGACCTAATACTACAAATCGAAGCAGTTGTGGTCATATTTTGGAAAAATTTTCACCTTTATACATTCATTGCAGAATTTATTAAAATCGACATTTTCTGCGTGTTCGTACTTATCACCCTGTAAATCCGGAACCGGAAGTCGGATCCATTAGAAATTCAATAGCAGCCTATGGGAACGTTGCACCTTTCATTTGAGACTAAGTTTGTCAAAATCGGTTCAGCCATCTCTGAGAAAA
This sequence comes from Topomyia yanbarensis, assembly GCF_030247195.1. Lineage (NCBI taxonomy): Eukaryota > Metazoa > Arthropoda > Insecta > Diptera > Culicidae > Topomyia > Topomyia yanbarensis. The sequence continues at coordinate 77,619,010 of NC_080670.1, forward strand.
ATGAGTGACATTTTTGGTCACATACACACACACATACACACACACATACATACATACACACATACATACGCACACACAGACATTTGCCGAACTCGACGAACTGAATCGAATGGTATATGTCACTCGGCCCTCCGGGCCTCCGTTAAAAAGTCGGTTTTCAGAGCAATTGCAATACCTTTCTATTGAGAAAGGCAAAAAGGTGCAAAATCGGCAGTCCCAAAAAGTCGATTTTTATAAAAAAAAAAATTTTCGAGATAACATAAAATCTCGACGTTTCATGCATTTTAAAGATGTTTGGCATCAAAAATACGAATTCGATTTCTGAAATTTCATGGGGTCCCCCCTTTGAAAAAAAATATGAGTTCAGGCTTATATGGGAATTTCATGTGTGACCGGACCGTTCAGTCTATATTTCCGGAACCATACAAGCGATCCGTGCGAAATTCTATAGACATCTGTGGGGATAATATAGCTATCATTTGGGACTAAGCTTGTGAAAATCGACCCAACCATTTCCGAGAAACTGATATGAGTTTGCTAGTTATGAAAGATGGCCGCTTTTCCCGGGCACTTCCGGAACCGTCTATGGTGGTTAATGTAGTCAACGAAAGTTTGGTTGGCCGTCGGTGACCTAGAACAGCAAATTTAAGTTGTTTGAGAGACATTTTAGCGAAATTTTTACCTTTTTTGCTTTCATCGGAGTATCGGTTTGAATCACAATTTGCTATGTGATCGCACGCCACAACCTGTAACTCCGGAACCGGAAGTCGGATCGGGATGAAATTAAATAGCCATTTACGGGGACGCAATACCTTTCATTTGAGGCCAAGTTTAGTCGAATCGGTCTAGCCATCTCCGAGAAACCGATGTGACTGTTATTCTGAATTTAGATACTTCCGCCGGGGCTTCCGGAACCGAGGATGGTGGCCAATGTGGCCAAATAGACTTTGAATGGATGTTAGTGACCTAATACTACAAATCGAAGCAGTTGTGGTCATATTTTGGAAAATTTTTCACCTTTATACATTCATTGCAGAATTTATTAAAATCGACATTTTCTGCGTGTTCGTACTTATCACCCTGTAATTCCGGAACCGGAAGTCGGATCCATTAGAAATTCAATAGCAGCCTATGGGAACGTTGCACCTTTCATTTGGGACTAAGTTTGTAAAAATCGGTTCATCCATCTCTGAGAAAAGTGAGTGAGATTGTGTTCGCGTACACACACACAGACGCACATACACACACACATACATACACACACATACATACACACACACAGACATTTGCCGAACTCGACGAACTGAATCGAATGGTATATGTCACTCGGCCCTCCGGGCCTCCGTTAAAAAGTCGGTTTTCAGAGCAATTGCAATACCTTTCTATTGAGAAAGGCAAAAAGGTGCGAAATCGGCAAAGTCCCAAAAAGTCGATTTTTATAAAAAAAAATTTTCGAGATAACATAAAATCTCGACGCTTCATGCATTTTAAAGATGTTTGGCATCAAAAATACGAATTCGATTTCTGAAATTTCATGGGGTCCCCCTTTGAAAAAAATTTTGAGTTCCGGCTTATATGGGAATTTCATGTGTGACCGGACCGTTCAGTCTATATTTCCGGAACCATACAAGCGATCCGTGCGAAATTTTACAGACATCTGTGGGGATAATAGAGCTATCATTTGGAACTAAGTTTGTGAAAATCGGCCCAACCATTTCCGAGAAACTGATATGAGTTTGCTAGTTATGAAAGATGGCCGCTTTTCCCGGGCACTTCCGGAACCGTCTATGGTGGTCAATGTAGTCAACGAAAGTTTGTTTGGCCGTCGGTGACCTAGAACTGCAAAGTTAAGTTATTTGAGAGACATTTTAGCGAAATTTTTACCTTTTTTGATTCCATCGGGGTATCGGTTTGAATCACAATTTGCTATGTGATCGCACGCCACAACCCGTAACTCCGGAACCGGAAGTCGGTTGGGGATAAAATTTAATAGCCATTTACGGGGGCGCAATACCTTTCATTTGAGGTCAAGTTTAGTCGAATCGGTCTAGCCATCTCCGAGAAACCGATGTGACTGTTACTCTGAATTTGGATACTTCCGCCGGGGCTTCCGGAACCGATGATGGTGGCCAATGTGACCAAAGAGACTTTGAATGGCTGTTAATGACCTAGTACTACAAATCGAAGCAGTTGTGGTCACATTTTGGAAAAATTTTCACCATTATACATTCATTGCAGAATTTCTTAAAATCGACGTTTTCTGCGTGATCGTACTCATCACCCTGTAATTCCGGAACCGGAAGTCGGATCCATTAGAAATTCAATAGCAGCCTATGGGAACGTTGCACCTTTCATTTGGGACTAAGTTTGTAAAAATCGGTTCATCCATCTCTGAGAAAAGTGAGTGAGATTGTGTTCGCGTACACACACACAGACGCACATACACACACACATACATACACACACATACATACACACACACAGACATTTGCCGAACTCGACGAACTGAATCGAATAGTATATGTCACTCGGCCCTCCGGGCCTCCGTTAAAAAGTCGGTTTTCAGAGCAATTGCAATACCTTTCTATTGAGAAAGGCAAAAAGGTGCGAAATCGGCAAAGTCCCAAAAAGTCGATTTTTATAAAAAAAAATTTTTTCGAGATAACATAAAATCTCGACGTTTCATGCATTTTAAAGATGTTTGGCATCAAAAATACGAATTCGATTTTTGAAATTTCATGGGGTCCCCCCTTTGAAAAAAAAATTAGAGTTCCGGCTTATATGGGAATTTCATGTGTGACCGGACCGTTCAGTCTATATTTCCGGAACCATACAAGCGGTCCGTGCGAAATTTTACAGACATCTGTGGGGATAATAGAGCTATCATTTGGAACTAAGTTTGTGAAAATCGGCCCAACCATTTCCGAGAAACTGATATGAGTTTGCTAGTTATGAAAGATGGCCGCTTTTCCCGGGCACTTCCGGAACCGTCTATGGTGGTCAATGTAGTCAACGAAAGTTTGTTTGGCCGTCGGTGACCTAGAACTGCAAAGTTAAGTTATTTGAGAGACATTTTAGCGAAATTTTTACCTTTTTTGCTTCCATCGGGGTATCGGTTTGAATCACAATTTGCTATGTGATCGCACGCCACAACCCGTAACTCCGGAACCGGAAGTCGGTTGGGGATAAAATTTAATAGCCATTTACGTGGACGCAACATCTTTCATTTGAGACTAAGTTTGGTTGATTCGGTCTAGCCACCTCCGAGAAACCGATGTGACTGTTAGTCTGAATTTGGATACTTCCGCCGGGGCTTCCGGAACCGATGATGGTGGCCAATGTGACCAAAGAGACTTTGAATGGCTGTTAATGACCTAGTACTACAAATCGAAGCAGTTGTGGTCACATTTTGGAAAAATTTTCACCATTATACATTCATTGCAGAATTTCTTAAAATCGACGTTTTCTGCGTGATCGTACTCATCACCCTGTAATTCCGGAACCGGAAGTCGGATCCATTAGAAATTCAATAGCAGCCTATGGGAACGTTGCACCTTTCATTTGGGACTAAGTTTGTAAAAATCGGTTCATCCATCTCTGAGAAAAGTGAGTGAGATTGTGTTCGCGTACACACACACAGACGCACATACACACACACATACATACACACACATACATACACACACACAGACATTTGCCGAACTCGACGAACTGAATCGAATAGTATATGTCACTCGGCCCTCCGGGCCTCCGTTAAAAAGTCGGTTTTCAGAGCAATTGCAATACCTTTCTATTGAGAAAGGCAAAAAGGTGCGAAATCGGCAAAGTCCCAAAAAGTCGATTTTTATAAAAAAATTGTTTTTCGAGATAACATAAAATCTCGACGTTTCATGCATTTTAAAGATGTTTGGCATCAAAAATACGAATTCGATTTTTGAAATTTCATGGGGTCCCCCCTTTGAAAAAAAAATTAGAGTTCCGGCTTATATGGGAATTTCATGTGTGACCGGACCGTTCAGTCTATATTTCCGGAACCATACAAGCGGTCCGTGCGAAATTTTACAGACATCTGTGGGGATAATAGAGCTATCATTTGGAACTAAGTTTGTGAAAATCGGCCCAACCATTTCCGAGAAACTGATATGAGTTTGCTAGTTATGAAAGATGGCCGCTTTTCCCGGGCACTTCCGGAACCGTCTATGGTGGTCAATGTAGTCAACGAAAGTTTGTTTGGCCGTCGGTGACCTAGAACTGCAAAGTTAAGTTATTTGAGAGACATTTTAGCGAAATTTTTACCTTTTTTGCTTCCATCGGGGTATCGGTTTGAATCACAATTTGCTATGTGATCGCACGCCACAACCCGTAACTCCGGAACCGGAAGTCGGTTGGGGATAAAATTTAATAGCCATTTACGTGGACGCAACATCTTTCATTTGAGACTAAGTTTGGTTGATTCGGTCTAGCCACCTCCGAGAAACCGATGTGACTGTTAGTCTGAATTTGGATACTTCCGCCGGGGCTTCCGGAACCGATGATGGTGGCCAATGTGACCAAAGAGACTTTGAATGGCTGTTAATGACCTAGTACTACAAATCGAAGCAGTTGTGGTCACATTTTGGAAAAATTTTCACCATTATACATTCATTGCAGAATTTCTTAAAATCGACGTTTTCTGCGTGATCGTACTCATCACCCTGTAATTCCGGAACCGGAAGTCGGATCCATTAGAAATTCAATAGCAGCCTATGGGAACGTTGCACCTTTCATTTGGGACTAAGTTTGTAAAAATCGGTTCATCCATCTCTGAGAAAAGTGAGTGAGATTGTGTTCGCGTACACACACACAGACGCACATACACACACACATACATACACACACATACATACACACACACACAGACATTTGCCGAACTCGACGAACTGAATCGAATGGTATATGTCACTCGGCCCTCCGGGCCTCCGTTAAAAAGTCGGTTTTCAGAGCAATTGCAATACCTTTCTATTGAGAAAGGCAAAAAGGTGCAAAATCGGCAAAGTCCCAAAAAGTCGATTTCCAAAAAAAAAATAATTTCGTGATAACATAAAATCTCGACGTTTCATGCATTTTAAAGATGTTTGGCATCAAAAATACGAATTCGATTTCTGTAATTTCATGGGGTCCCCCCTTTGAAAAAAAATTTGAGTTCCGGCTTATATGGGAATTTCATGTGTGACCGGACCGTTCAGTCTATATTTCCGGAACCATACAAGCGGTCCGTGCGAAATGTTACAGACATCTGTGGGGATAATATAGCTATCATTTGGGACTAAGTTTGTGAAAATCGGCCCAACCATTTCCGAGAAACTGATATGAGTTTGCTAGTTATGAAAGATGGCCGCTTTTCCCGGGCACTTCCGGAACCGTCTATGGTGGTCAATGTAGTCAACGAAAGTTTGTTTGGCCGTCGGTGACCTAGAACTGCAAAGTTAAGTTATTTGAGAGACATTTTAGCGAAATTTTTACCTTTTTTGCTTCCATCGGGGTATCGGTTTGAATCACAATTTGCTATGTGATCGCACGCCACAACCCGTAACTCCGGAACCGGAAGTCGGTTGGGGATAAAATTTAATAGCCATTTACGGGGACGCAATACCTTTCATTTGAGGTCAAGTTTAGTCGAATCGGTCTAGCCATCTCCGAGAAACCGATGTGACTGTTACTCTGAATTTGGATACTTCCGCCGGGGCTTCCGGAACCGATGATGGTGGCCAATGTGACCAAAGAGACTTTGAATGGCTGTTAATGACCTAGTACTACAAATCGAAGCAGTTGTGGTCACATTTTGAAAAAAATTTCACCATTATACATTCATTGCAGAATTTCTTAAAATCGACGTTTTCTGCGTGATCGTACTCATCACCCTGTAATTCCGGAACCGGAAGTCGGATCCATTAGAAATTCAATAGCAGCCTATGGGAACGTTGCACCTTTCATTTGGGACTAAGTTTGTAAAAATCGGTTCATCCATCTCTGAGAAAAGTGAGTGAGATTGTGTTCGCGTACACACACACAGACGCACATACACACACACATACATACACACACATACATACACACACAGACATTTGCCGAACTCGACGAACTGAATCGAATGGTATATGTCACTCGGCCCTCCGGGCCTCCGTTAAAAAGTCGGTTTTCAGAGCAATTGCAATACCTTTCTATTGAGAAAGGCAAAAAGGTGCAAAATCGGCAAAGTCCCAAAAAGTCGATTTCCAAAAAAAAAAAATAATTTCGTGATAACATAAAATCTCGACGTTTCATGCATTTTAAAGATGTTTGGCATCAAAAATACGAATTCGATTTTTGAAATTTCATGGGGTCCCCCCTTTGAAAAAAAAATTAGAGTTCCGGCTTATATGGGAATTTCATGTGTGACCGGACCGTTCAGTCTATATTTCCGGAACCATACAAGCGGTCCGTGCGAAATTTTACAGACATCTGTGGGGATAATAGAGCTATCATTTGGAACTAAGTTTGTGAAAATCGGCCCAACCATTTCCGAGAAACTGATATGAGTTTGCTAGTTATGAAAGATGGCCGCTTTTCCCGGGCACTTCCGGAACCGTCTATGGTGGTCAATGTAGTCAACGAAAGTTTGTTTGGCCGTCGGTGACCTAGAACTGCAAAGTTAAGTTATTTGAGAGACATTTTAGCGAAATTTTTACCTTTTTTGCTTCCATCGGGGTATCGGTTTGAATCACAATTTGCTATGTGATCGCACGCCACAACCCGTAACTCCGGAACCGGAAGTCGGTTGGGGATAAAATTTAATAGCCATTTACGTGGACGCAACATCTTTCATTTGAGACTAAGTTTGGTTGATTCGGTCTAGCCACCTCCGAGAAACCGATGTGACTGTTAGTCTGAATTTGGATACTTCCGCCGGGGCTTCCGGAACCGATGATGGTGGCCAATGTGACCAAAGAGACTTTGAATGGCTGTTAATGACCTAGTACTACAAATCGAAGCAGTTGTGGTCACATTTTGGAAAAATTTTCACCATTATACATTCATTGCAGAATTTCTTAAAATCGACGTTTTCTGCGTGATCGTACTCATCACCCTGTAATTCCGGAACCGGAAGTCGGATCCATTAGAAATTCAATAGCAGCCTATGGGAACGTTGCACCTTTCATTTGGGACTAAGTTTGTAAAAATCGGTTCATCCATCTCTGAGAAAAGTGAGTGAGATTGTGTTCGCGTACACACACACAGACGCACATACACACACACATACATACACACACATACATACACACACAGACATTTGCCGAACTCGACGAACTGAATCGAATGGTATATGTCACTCGGCCCTCCGGGCCTCCGTTAAAAAGTCGGTTTTCAGAGCAATTGCAATACCTTTCTATTGAGAAAGGCAAAAAGGTGCAAAATCGGCAAAGTCCCAAAAAGTCGATTTCCAAAAAAAAAAATAATTTCGTGATAACATAAAATCTCGACGTTTCATGCATTTTAAAGATGTTTGGCATCAAAAATACGAATTCGATTTCTGAAATTTCATGGGGTCAACGAAAGTTTGTTTGGCCGTCGGTGACCTAGAACTGCAAAGTTAAGTTATTTGAGAGACATTTTAGCGAAATTTTTACCTTTTTTGCTTCCATCGGGGTATCGGTTTGAATCACAATTTGCTATGTGATCGCACGCCACAACCCGTAACTCCGGAACCGGAAGTCGGTTGGGGATAAAATTTAATAGCCATTTACGGGGACGCAACATCTTTCATTTGAGACTAAGTTTAGTCGAATCGGTCTAGCCATCTCCGAGAAACCGATGTGACTGTTACTCTGAATTTGGATATTTCCGCCGGGGCTTCCGGAACCGATGATGGTGGCCAATGTGACCAAAGAGACTTTGAATGGCTGTTAATGACCTAGTACTACAAATCGAAGCAGTTGTGGTCACATTTTGGAAAAATTTTCACCATTATACATTCATTGCAGAATTTCTTAAAATCGACGTTTTCTGCGTGATCGTACTCATCACCCTGTAATTCCGGAACCGGAAGTCGGATCCATTAGAAATTCAATAGCAGCCTATGGGAACGTTGCACCTTTCATTTGGGACTAAGTTTGTAAAAATCGGTTCATCCATCTCTGAGAAAAGTGAGTGAGATTGTGTTCGCGTACACACACACAGACGCACATACACACACATACATACACACACACATACATACACACACAGACATTTGCCGAACTCGACGAACTGAATCGAATAGTATATGTCACTCGGCCCTCCGGGCCTCCGTTAAAAAGTCGGTTTTCAGAGCAATTGCAATACCTTTCTATTGAGAAAGGCAAAAAGGTGCAAAATCGGCAAAGTCCCAAAAAGTCGATTTCCAAAAAAAAAAAAATTTCGTGATAACATAAAATCTCGACGTTTCATGCATTTTAAAGATGTTTGGCATCAAAAATACGAATTCGATTTCTGAAATTTCATGGGGTCCCCCCTTTGAAAAAAATTTTGAGTTCCGGCTTATATGGGAATTTCATGTGTGACCGGACCGTTCAGTCTATATTTCCGGAACCATACAAGCGATCCGTGCGAAATTTTAAAGACATCTGTGGGGATAATAGAGCTATCATTTGGAACTAAGTTTGTGAAAATCGGCCCAACCATTTCCGAGAAACTGATATGAGTTTGCTAGTTATGAAAGATGGCCGCTTTTCCCGGGCACTTCCGGAACCGTCTATGGTGGTCAATGTAGTCAACGAAAGTTTGTTTGGCCGTCGGTGACCTAGAACTGCAAAGTTAAGTTATTTGAGAGACATTTTAGCGAAATTTTTACCTTTTTTGCTTCCATCGGGGTATCGGTTTGAATCACAATTTGCTATGTGATCGCACGCCACAACCCGTAACTCCGGAACCGGAAGTCGGTTGGGGATAAAATTTAATAGCCATTTACGGGGACGCAATACCTTTCATTTGAGGTCAAGTTTAGTCGAATCGGTCTAGCCATCTCCGAGAAACCGATGTGACTGTTACTCTGAATTTGGATATTTCCGCCGGGGCTTCCGGAACCGATGATGGTGGCCAATGTGACCAAAGAGACTTTGAATGGCTGTTAATGACCTAGTACTACAAATCGAAGCAGTTGTGGTCACATTTTGAAAAAATTTTCACCATTATACATTCATTGCAGAATTTCTTAAAATCGACGTTTTCTGCGTGATCGTACTCATCACCCTGTAATTCCGGAACCGGAAGTCGGATCCATTAGAAATTCAATAGCAGCCTATGGGAACGTTGCACCTTTCATTTGGGACTAAGTTTGTAAAAATCGGTTCATCCATCTCTGAGAAAAGTGAGTGAGATTGTGTTCGCGTACACACACACAGACGCACATACACACACATACATACACACACACACATACATACACACACAGACATTTGCCGAACTCGACGAACTGAATCGAATAGTATATGTCACTCGGCTCTCCGGGCCTCCGTTAAAAAGTCGGTTTTCAGAGCAATTGCAATACCTTTCTATTGAGAAAGGCAAAAAGGTGCGAAATCGGCAAAGTCCCAAAAAGTCGATTTTTATAAAAAAAATTTTTTTCGAGATAACATAAAATCTCGACGTTTCATGCATTTTAAAGATGTTTGGCATCAAAAATACGAATTCGATTTTTGAAATTTCATGGGGTCCCCCTTTGAAAAAAAAATTAGAGTTCCGGCTTATATGGGAATTTCATGTGTGACCGGACCGTTCAGTCTATATTTCCGGAACCATACAAGCGGTCCGTGCGAAATTTTACAGACATCTGTGGGGATAATAGAGCTATCATTTGGAACTAAGTTTGTGAAAATCGGCCCAACCATTTCCGAGAAACTGATATGAGTTTGCTAGTTATGAAAGATGGCCGCTTTTCCCGGGCACTTCCGGAACCGTCTATGGTGGTCAATGTAGTCAACGAAAGTTTGTTTGGCCGCCGGTGACCTAGAACTGCAAAGTTAAGTTATTTGAGAGACATTTTAGCGAAATTTTTACCTTTTTTGCTTCCATCGGGGTATCGGTTTGAATCACAATTTGCTATGTGATCGCACGCCACAACCCGTAACTCCGGAACCGGAAGTCGGTTGGGGATAAAATTTAATAGCCATTTACGTGGACGCAACATCTTTCATTTGAGACTAAGTTTGGTTGATTCGGTCTAGCCACCTCCGAGAAACCGATGTGACTGTTAGTCTGAATTTGGATACTTCCGCCGGGGCTTCCGGAACCGATGATGGTGGCCAATGTGACCAAAGAGACTTTGAATGGCTGTTAATGACCTAGTACTACAAATCGAAGCAGTTGTGGTCACATTTTGGAAAAATTTTCACCATTATACATTCATTGCAGAATTTCTTAAAATCGACGTTTTCTGCGTGATCGTACTCATCACCCTGTAATTCCGGAACCGGAAGTCGGATCCATTAGAAATTCAATAGCAGCCTATGGGAACGTTGCACCTTTCATTTGGGACTAAGTTTGTAAAAATCGGTTCATCCATCTCTGAGAAAAGTGAGTGAGATTGTGTTCGCGTACACACACACAGACGCACATACACACACACATACATACACACACATACATACACACACACAGACATTTGCCGAACTCGACGAACTGAATCGAATGGTATATGTCACTCGGCCCTCCGGGCCTCCGTTAAAAAGTCGGTTTTCAGAGCAATTGCAATACCTTTCTATTGAGAAAGGCAAAAAGGTGCAAAATCGACAAAGTCCCAAAAAGTCGATTTCCAAAAAAAAAAATAATTTCGTGATAACATAAAATCTCGACGTTTCATGCATTTTAAAGATGTTTGGCATCAAAAATACGAATTCGATTTCTGAAATTTCATGGGGTCAACGAAAGTTTGTTTGGCCGTCGGTGACCTAGAACTGCAAAGTTAAGTTATTTGAGAGACATTTTAGCGAAATTTTTACCTTTTTTGCTTCCATCGGGGTATCGGTTTGAATCACAATTTGCTATGTGATCGCACGCCACAACCCGTAACTCCGGAACCGGAAGTCGGTTGGGGATAAAATTTAATAGCCATTTACGGGGACGCAATACCTTTCATTTGAGGTCAAGTTTAGTCAAATCGGTCTAGCCATCTCCGAGAAACCGATGTGACTGTTACTCTGAATTTGGATACTTCCGCCGGGGCTTCCGGAACCGATGATGGTGGCCAATGTGACCAAAGAGACTTTGAATGGCTGTTAATGACCTAGTACTACAAATCGAAGCAGTTGTGGTCACATTTTGGAAAAATTTTCACCATTATACATTCATTGCAGAATTTCTTAAAATCGACGTTTTCTGCGTGATCGTACTCATCACCCTGTAATTCCGGAACCGGAAGTCGGATCCATTAGAAATTCAATAGCAGCCTATGGGAACGTTGCACCTTTCATTTGGGACTAAGTTTGTAAAAATCGGTTCATCCATCTCTGAGAAAAGTGAGTGAGATTGTGTTCGCGTACACACACACAGACGCACATACACACACACATACATACACACACACATACATACACACACAGACATTTGCCGAACTCGACGAACTGAATCGAATGGTATATGTCACTCGGCCCTCCGGGTCTCCGTTAAAAAGTCGGTTTTCAGAGCAATTGCAATACCTTTCTATTGAGAAAGGCAAAAAGGTGCGAAATCGGCAAAGTCCCAAAAAGTCGATTTTTATAAAAAAAAATTTTCGAGATAACATAAAATCTCGACGCTTCATGCATTTTAAAGATGTTTGGCATCAAAAATACGAATTCGATTTCTGAAATTTCATGGGGTCCCCCCTTTGAAAAAAATTTTGAGTTCCGGCTTATATGGGAATTTCATGTGTGACCGGACCGTTCAGTCTATATTTCCAGAACCATACAAGCGATCCGTGCGAAATTTTAAAGACATCTGTGGGGATAATAGAGCTATCATTTGGAACTAAGTTTGTGAAAATCGGCCCAACCATTTCCGAGAAACTGATATGAGTTTGCTAGTTATGAAAGATGGCCGCTTTTCCCGGGCACTTCCGGAACCGTCTATGGTGGTCAATGTAGTCAACGAAAGTTTGTTTGGCCGTCGGTGACCTAGAACTGCAAAGTTAAGTTATTTGAGAGACATTTTAGCGAAATTTTTACCTTTTTTGCTTCCATCGGGGTATCGGTTTGAATCACAATTTGCTATGTGATCGCACGCCACAACCCGTAACTCCGGAACCGGAAGTCGGTTGGGGATAAAATTTAATAGCCATTTACGGGGACGCAACATCTTTCATTTGAGACTAAGTTTGGTTGATTCGGTCTAGCCACCTCCGAGAAACCGATGTGACTGTTAGTCAGAATTTGGATACTTCCGCCGGGGCTTCCGGAACCGATGATGGTGGTCAATGTGACCAAAGAGACTTTGAATGGCTGTTAATGACCTAGTACTACAAATCGAAGCAATTGTGGTCACATTTTGGAAAAATTTTCACCATTATACATTCATTGCAGAATTTCTTAAAATCGACGTTTTCTGCGTGATCGTACTCATCACCCTGTAATTCCGGAACCGGAAGTCGGATCCATTAGAAATTCAATAGCAGCCTATGGGAACGTTGCACCTTTCATTTGGGACTAAGTTTGTAAAAATCGGTTCATCCATCTCTGAGAAAAGTGAGTGAGATTGTGTTCGCGTACACACACACAGACGCACATACACACACACATACATACACACACATACATACACACACACACACAGACATTTGCCGAACTCGACGAACTGAATCGAATGGTATATGTCACTCGGCCCTCCGGGCCTCCGTTAAAAAGTCGGTTTTCAGAGCAATTGCAATACCTTTCTATTGAGAAAGGCAAAAAGGTGCGAAATCGGCAAAGTCCCAAAAAGTCGATTTTTATAAAAAAAAATTTTCGAGATAACATAAAATCTCGACGCTTCATGCATTTTAAAGATGTTTGGCATCAAAAATACGAATTCGATTTCTGAAATTTCATGGGGTCCCCCCTTTGAAAAAAATTTTGAGTTCCGGCTTATATGGGAATTTCATGTGTGACCGGACCGTTCAGTCTATATTTCCGGAACCATACAAGCGATCCGTGCGAAATTTTACAGACATCTGTGGGGATAATAGAGCTATCATTTGGAACTAAGTTTGTGAAAATCGGCCCAACCATTTCCGAGAAACTGATATGAGTTTGCTAGTTATGAAAGATGGCCGCTTTTCCCGGGCACTTCCGGAACCGTCTATGGTGGTCAATGTAGTCAACGAAAGTTTGTTTGGCCGTCGGTGACCTAGAACTGCAAAGTTAAGTTATTTGAGAGACATTTTAGCGAAATTTTTACCTTTTTTGATTCCATCGGGGTATCGGTTTGAATCACAATTTGCTATGTGATCGCACGCCACAACCCGTAACTCCGGAACCGGAAGTCGGTTGGGGATAAAATTTAATAGCCATTTACGGGGACGCAATACCTTTCATTTGAGGTCAAGTTTAGTCGAATCGGTCTAGCCATCTCCGAGAAACCGATGTGACTGTTACTCTGAATTTGGATATTTCCGCCGGGGCTTCCGGAACCGATGATGGTGGCCAATGTGACCAAAGAGACTTTGAATGGCTGTTAATGACCTAGTACTACAAATCGAAGCAGTTGTGGTCACATTTTGGAAAAATTTTCACCATTATACATTCATTGCAGAATTTCTTAAAATCGACGTTTTCTGCGTGATCGTACTCATCACCCTGTAATTCCGGAACCGGAAGTCGGATCCATTAGAAATTCAATAGCAGCCTATGGGAACGTTGCACCTTTCATTTGGGACTAAGTTTGTAAAAATCGGTTCATCCATCTCTGAGAAAAGTGAGTGAGATTGTGTTCGCGTACACACACACAGACGCACATACACACACATACATACACACACACATACATACACACAGACATTTGCCGAACTCGACGAACTGAATCGAATAGTATATGTCACTCGGCTCTCCGGGCCTCCGTTAAAAAGTCGGTTTTCAGAGCAATTGCAATACCTTTCTATTGAGAAAGGCAAAAAGGTGCGAAATCGGCAGTCCCAAAAAGTCGATTTTTATAAAAAAATTTTTTTTCGAGATAACATAAAATCTCGACGTTTCATGCATTTTAAAGATGTTTGGCATCAAAAATACGAATTCGATTTTTGAAATTTCATGGGGTCCCCCTTTGAAAAAAAAATTAGAGTTCCGGCTTATATGGGAATTTCATGTGTGACCGGACCGTTCAGTCTATATTTCCGGAACCATACAAGCGGTCCGTGCGAAATTTTACAGACATCTGTGGGGATAATAGAGCTATCATTTGGAACTAAGTTTGTGAAAATCGGCCCAACCATTTCCGAGAAACTGATATGAGTTTGCTAGTTATGAAAGATGGCCGCTTTTCCCGGGCACTTCCGGAACCGTCTATGGTGGTCAATGTAGTCAACGAAAGTTTGTTTGGCCGTCGGTGACCTAGAACTGCAAAGTTAAGTTATTTGAGAGACATTTTAGCGAAATTTTTACCTTTTTTGCTTCCATCGGGGTATCGGTTTGAATCACAATTTGCTATGTGATCGCACGCCACAACCCGTAACTCCGGAACCGGAAGTCGGTTGGGGATAAAATTTAATAGCCATTTACGTGGACGCAACATCTTTCATTTGAGACTAAGTTTGGTTGATTCGGTCTAGCCACCTCCGAGAAACCGATGTGACTGTTAGTCTGAATTTGGATACTTCCGCCGGGGCTTCCGGAACCGATGATGGTGGCCAATGTGACCAAAGAGACTTTGAATGGCTGTTAATGACCTAGTACTACAAATCGAAGCAGTTGTGGTCACATTTTGGAAAAATTTTCACCATTATACATTCATTGCAGAATTTCTTAAAATCGACGTTTTCTGCGTGATCGTACTCATCACCCTGTAATTCCGGAACCGGAAGTCGGATCCATTAGAAATTCAATAGCAGCCTATGGGAACGTTGCACCTTTCATTTGGGACTAAGTTTGTAAAAATCGGTTCATCCATCTCTGAGAAAAGTGAGTGAGATTGTGTTCGCGTACACACACACAGACGCACATACACACACACATACATACACACACAGACATTTGCCGAACTCGACGAACTGAATCGAATGGTATATGTCACTCGGCCCTCCGGGCCTCCGTTAAAAAGTCGGTTTTCAGAGCAATTGCAATACCTTTCTATTGAGAAAGGCAAAAAGATGCAGAAAGTATCAAGCACTCCAGATGAAATAAAGAAACGCGGATTCAAATAAAAAAGCATTTTTTAAACTATTTGTTATGGTTTAGTCAAATGATTATATAAATAATTTTCTTTTAATTAGTTTTGCATACTGCGAAAACGAATTTTCAGAACTTAAAAAACTGTTTAATATATACTGATTTCCATAATACCGTTATGAATTTTGAGGATCTTCGAGGATCATCAGTCCGATTTCTCCAATTAATGCGGGTTTTTCATAAACAACCGAAACTTGTCCAGTTTGTGGGTATCTGATTTTGTGCGTTCTCCAAATAATCAAAGCATTCTATTTTTTTTATTTAAACCCCGCAAAAAATAGTTGAGTTTTAGATTGTTGTATCTTTTCATTCCACCTAAGACAGTTTGACATTTACAATGAACTGACAATTACTTTAAATGCGCATATGTACTAATGTTTCATTTCAAAATGGCCTAGAAATATTTGAATATATACATATCCCAGCTGGTATTATTGTTTGCTGTTACAATTTAAATATGTGTTTTAGACAGTGCTTGAAATAGCTAAAAACTTTAATGTAAAAATATTGAATAATTTCCTCCTTAAAACTAAATAAAATTTAGAAAAGAAAATGTATTTTAGAAAACATGAAATATTCCAAAATTCATCACACCGAAGAATCCTCAACAATTTCTCGAATTCTATGATTATCTGTTATAATATTCGTAGTTGATAGATTGAACTATTATAAAAAATTGTATTTCTGCGAATGTATTAGATATAAGATAATTGTACTGGTTAGTTTAATATAGGATTGCCACCTCTGGAGAGGCTTTAACCCGGAGATTTTCACTGATCTGGGGGGTGGTGGGTTTTGCGTGGAACGAAACAGAAATTGGAATCAAAGCGATTGCTAGGCATTTTAGAGCAGTTCAATCGCTTTTCATTAGAACCTTAAAGTAAAACTGTAAATTTTTCACGCTTGAGAACGGTTTTATCGGTTTAATGTGGTGTAGTCTTTCACTTACCTGACTAAGTGCCAAGAATACAAAAGCACCAGCTACTCTCACCGTGGAGGTCAAAGGAGCATTGCTCTCCACAACTAACAGAAGAAGGAGAGCAAAGGAGGCAGAGCTGCGACATCACACTATGTGGTGTCGGTTATTCGTCACCAACAAATTTTAATTTCGCAGCAAAGGGGCAAAACTCACCTCCCTAGCCCAGTTAAGGATCGCTGCTGGAGTAGCAACAACACCGCAAGAATTCGTTTGATGTTGACCTAGTCAGTTGGATTAGAACAAATCTGCCAGACCTTAGTGCAGCTGGTGATAAGCACCACTAAGAGTGAAATGATTTGGTAAAATTGCAGTAAAATAACTTTTTTACACCATTTTGAGCGACTTAGTGGAATTGTAGCACATAGCGAAATATTACTTTCCTTAACCCTCCGGAAGTCGCGCATATGGCTTACCGAACGGGCAGCCGCTGGTCCCCTAAGACGATTTCGCTAGATTTTCAGAGCAGCGTGCACTCAGCGCACTAGCGCGACTTCCGGAAGGTTAATTTGTTGTAAATTTTATTTGTTTTTCATTTTCATTGCTTTGTGAAAGAAATTAGCAATATTTGGTGAACTCTTCGCCACCTTGAAACGAAGGGTTAGTAGGGGAAAATAAATCTGAACCAGAGTAATAGTTTATTCAGACTTTTTAAATATTTTGTAAAGAATCAATTAATTCCAAAAAAATGAACCTATGCTTCTTCCCACCAAACCCGGAGAAATTGATGTAAAACCCGGAGATCGCTCTCGAAAACCGGAGTCTCCGGGTCAAACCCGGAGGGGTGGCAACCCTAGTTTAATATTCCCCATTTAAAAAATGCCAATAACAAAACCCCGAAAGAGACTTTACTTGAAATTCTCAAAATGCAAGCCTCAAAACTTTGGTATTTGTTTCTTTGAATCTATTCGGAATCATAAGTAACATTTGTCGTATTCTCCGTAAAATATATGTAGGTTAATTATCCGCTCAATGTTACCATATAGTATCGACAATATTTCTAAACATCGTGTAAATCATGTTAACGTACAAGAGAAGCACCGAAGCGCACTATTCAGAATCTAAAAATAGCCCCACTTTCCTAATCTGGAAAGATATTATAAAGCAATTCAGTCTATCGTAATATAGGCAGCTGTAGTAGTGAGCAAAACTTTATGAAAACAAAGCGTATTATACAAGGAAAACAAACAGTCCTTAGGCTTTGGCAAAGTTCAATGTGTGCGTTCTGGAAACATCTTCTGCATCTATAATCGTTTTGCCCTTGACGAATCCGTAGAATATTATGCTAACATTAAACATCGATCGAAAGCAACGTCGTTGGTTCATGCAGGAAACGTCCCCATAAAACTCAGAATACCCAGGTTCAAATCGCTATATCCACAAATAACAATCAGCGTGTCAAATATTCGTAATAACAATCAGCCAGCATGTATGCACTCATTTGACAAAACTATAAAAAGCTTTTGCTACATGAAGCTTTTTGCTTCCAAACGAAAAACGCCATAATGTATGTTATATTTTTCTATTCTATTCTATTTTTAGACTTGCACGCTAAATTCGTTAAAACTATACAATAGGTAATAACAGCTATATTGGCCGTGGGGGAACCTAACAAAATTTGTTATAATTCTGATAGAAGCCTATCACAGGTTGTCATATTTTTGATATATGCTAGAAGAATTTCTGTTATGTTTTCTGTTATTTTACCATCTAACGAGACCAAAGTTATAACACAACTTGTTATCATAACAAAGTAACTCAGTCTGTAATAATTTTGTTATTTCTTTCTGATCGGGTTACCATCCACCGCTCTTTGGCAAGCCACCTTCTGATGCTTGTAATAACAAAATTTCAATTCGATTCTTTGTTGATAAATTAATGGCCCTGAAAAGGGTCTTTTGTTTGGGCCCTGAAAAGGGTCTTTTGTTTGGGCAGTGTACAGAATTTACTTGGAGCTGGTGTGTTTGTGCCATCTGAGACGGCGTGCTTGGCGAACTTTTCTGACAGCTGCAAACGGACGGTCGCTTCTTCTTGTATCCTTTGACAATGTTCGGAAACATTTAGCTCGACGTATATGGTACGACGATACAAACAAACTGATACAGAGCAGCAGCATGCTAAGTTTTTATACCTGACAGCAGCACAGCGTAAGCTCGTCCTTTTTTGTGTTGTCCTCAATATCTATTCTTCGTAGCTCCTCCTCTTCGTTGGTCGATACACAAGCAAATTATGTTGAACGCGTCGGAGTGCCGTTTATACTTATGGCATTTTCGTTTGTGACAGTACACTACACCCGTGTAGTCGGTGCTACACTCATTCAAACTTGGGTGTAATCAGTCTCTTTCTTTGCATACACCGTGTAGCACCAAGAAAAAACGAAAACGCTATTAGTAGCTGTAATGGAATACATTGCTGCTAAAGTGTTGAAATTAGAAGGAAATGCTGCCGGTGACAACAAAAAGACGAAATATCCCACGTCTTCAGCAGTTGGCGATTCGTAACAACGAAAAGTTGAACAAACAAGTGACCATTGCTCAAGGTGGTGTGTTGCAAAACATCAAAACATCAGTAGTGCTGCCCAAGAATACCGAAAAGAGAGCATCAATCGAATGCTGAAACACACAAATGAAATGCATATTGCTGTAAAAACCGTCCTTTTCGGGACGATCACGTATTTTTGATAAAGAACAAAATTGAAATTGCGAATCTGAATGGGCCAATCAGCGAACTGCATTTCTATTGAGCTAATTAACCCGCCAAAAAACCATTTCCCGAAAGGAAATTATGTGCTGGAACAAACAATTTCTATGCGATTTTGTCGTCTTTTGCACATACATAGTTTATATGTAGTATTTTTGGAATTATCATGTTGTCAATTTGCAACATTCTTTGAAAATATTGTTGAACTTTTTTGAATGAAAGCACGAAAACGAGTGTTTGACCGTCGTCCTACTACCAACATCAGAGAAGTAGCAGATCAGCATTTTTCGCTCCATGGCCCGTACTACAACACACCGCTCGTAAGTCCACCGGAAGAAAAGCTCCTCGTTTTCCCCAAAAGTTTTTTCGGTGTGCTGTGTTCAAAGAAGTTGTAGTTGAATTCAAAATAAAATAGTTTACTTCTATAGTAAGAGGTGGGAGCTTCGAATAAAAACTAGTCTAGTAGTCTAATTGTATTTTTTCTTTATTCGATATTTTTTCTTTATTGTACATTCAACAGAATTAGTTACTGTTTCCGATCAGCGCAAAAATCTTATGTTTTCATTGAGTACAACAGCAAATTTCCAGGTTCAAAACATCAGGCAAAATTCTGGCCGAAAATTTTGAAACGGAGCCCCTATATCGAAACGTTCCTGATTTTTGTAAATTGAATCACTACACGAAACTGCCTACAAATCACACAATGATAACTTTTTATTTTGTGCCATTCTACGTGAAAGCGACGATATTGTTCACAAGTGGCTCATTTACCATCCAACGCTCCTTGGCAAGCCACCTTCTGATGCTTGTAAAAACAAAATTTCAATTCGATTCTTTATTGATAAATTAATGGCCCTGAAAAGGACCTTTTGTTTGGGCAGTGCTCGGAACATACTTGCAGCTGGTGCGTGCTTGGCGAACTTTTCTGGCAGCTTCAAACGGACGGCCGCTTCTTCTTGTATCCTTTGACAATGTTCAGAAACATTTAGCTCGACGTATATGGTACGACGATACAAACTGATACTGAGTAGCAGCATGCTAAGTTTCTATACCTGACAGCAGCACAGCGTAAGCTCGTCCTTTTTTGTGTTGTCCTCAAAATGGAAGGAAGTGGTTCCCGTGACAACAAAAAGACGAATTTACCCACGTCTTCAGCAGCTGGCGATTCGTAACAACGAAAAGTTGAACAAACTGCTCTCCGGAGTGACCGTTGCTCAAGGTAGTGTGTTGCAGAACATCCAATCAGTACTGCTGCCCAAGAAGACAGAAAAGAAAGCATAGATCGAACGGTGAAACTCACCTATGAAATGCATATTTCCTTAAAAACCGTCCTATTCAGGACGATTACATATTTTTGATAAAGAACAAAATTGAACTTGTGTTTCCAATACGGAGGTTATCGAACACTCAAGGTAAAGAGAGTAATGTAATACGGCACCTTGGTAAAATGTTTGAGAATTGTAACCTTGTTTGAATGCACCTAGTAAAAATGTGTTCCACTTCACTCCAGTTTGTTTCAGGCGACCATATTTGCAATTTGCGTACTGAAATAAATCATAATTTTGGGTTTAACCCCAATTGATCTCCAGAGAGAAACAGCCCATGAAATCGAAAATGCAAACTTATTCTTTGAAATGATTTTGGTCACCCCAAAAAAGGCCTTTTTTATAATGATCTAAGTGAGTTGTACGTGGGAAGGGACATGCGCATAGATGTTTTCTTTTCCCTTTTCATTCTTCGTTTCTAACTTTGCTCACATACGCTTTCATTCTTGTTCACATATTGCTCACAAGCTTTCTCATGCTGGCTCACACTGGTTCAATGTGACGTTTCATTGCTGGATCAATTTGACACTCGTTTTTTCCTATCCGCATATCCCGTCCCAGAGTTGTACCGTCTGGACAATACAGTCAACATGTTGCTGGTGTGGTAAGCGAGCACCCACTGAACAAAACAAGCTCGCGTGATCTGTATAAATAACATTCCCGTATGTAATCAAACGCTTACATGCTCCTTTTTGACGGCTCTGCCTGAGATATGCTTGTAAATTTTGCATTTTCCTCGCTGTCAAGGGATTTTTTAAAAATCCTTTTTTTTTGCTTTATTTATAGTAGTTGCACTAGTTCCGAAATTTAATACGAAATACGTGCACAAATTTCCGATCAGATGGTGAAAAAATGTTGCGATTTCGATAAGTACAACGGAAGATATTCGCATTTAAAACCTGGGAAAATTTCTCAACTGAAATTTTTGAAACATTAGGAGTATTCTACTTCAAAAATTCTAAAAGTGCCAGGACACAACATGTGGCTTAATTGGATCAAAACGTAGTATACCGAGACAAAACCGTGATATAATCGGGGGTGATATAAACGAGTATTGATATAAACGCATAGTGATATAATCGAAACATTACTGTTATATTTTTAGCGTTAGGATGCTCAGCAACTTAAACAGATGATTCGATTCATTAAAAATCCATATATATATATATATATATATATATATATATATATATATATATATATATATATATATATATATATATATATATATATATATATATATATATATATATATATATATATATATATATATATATATATATATATATATATATATATATATATATATATATATATATATATATATATATATATATATATATATATATATATATATATATATATATTAGTTAAAATCTTATACAGTCGTGATTCGCTGGTTGGGCCGCACCTCTGTCCAACTAACGAATTTGATTTGTTAGTTGGACCCTGGGACGGGACATGCGGATAGATGTTTTCTTTTCCCTTTTCATTCTTCGTTTCTAACTTTGCTCACATACGCTCTCATTCTTGTTCATATATTGCTCACAAGCTTTCTCATTCTGGCTAACACTGGTTCAAAGTGACGTTTCATAGCTGGATCAATTTGACACTCGTTTTTTTCCTATCCGCATGTCCCGTCCCAGGTTGGACCGACTGACAGATGTCAAAAACTCCAAAGGAGATTTTAGTAGTGTAATTGCATCTATTCACATCTTTAATAATTGTGAGATTGATTGTCAAAGTAAATTTGACACAGAGCCATAGCAACTTAAGGGGCAAGGGGGGGCTCTGCCCCCCTACGCGTTTTGCGCCGAACGAAATTAAAGATTAATCAAATAAAAAGCCCACAAAGTATTCTTGCAGCTGTAGCACCTGCGCTACACCTATTGCCTGAATGTCGACTATTTCTTATCCTCCTTCATCCCGTGGCAATGTGAATCTTTCGAGCGCTGACTGAGGATAGCGCATATCCGCTGGTTCTAAACGCCTTCCTCTATTTTCTTTCGAGATTTTCCAGAGCTGAACTGACCAACTCTATTTGTTGACGCCGAAACTGTAGGTTAACACGGGGGCAGCAAACGTATTGATTGCTCTGATTTTATTCGTCGCGTTCAGGAAAGACTTCAAGATACACTTCACTTGGCTCAAGAACGTTATTTCGGAGCTTAAGCTTGATGTCGGTGTGGAGAATCCCGGGGAGCTGCAGGAATCCGATATACTGATATGATTCGCCGCAAATCGTGTCCCGAATCATCTCACCTTTGTCGATCTCGCAATCTCCAGTTTCGAGCAGATCGGAATTTCTCTGGGCCAAAGACCCTGTCGATGTCGCCACTAATTCTTTCGGCTAGTTTGATGAATACACCCAGCTGTTCTGTCGAGTCAACATAGATCTTGATATCGTCCACGTAGAAAGTATGGGACGTCTCTTCCGATGAGCTATCTCTATACCTTATCTGATAGTCATGCGGTGATAGTCATTGAGGTGTCCTACTGAGCGGGATAAAAGAATCGTCTTGGAAGGTCCCCCTCAGGATGCGAAGCATTCTAGACCGCAACACGTTTTTCATAATTATGAGCTGAGCAGTTTTGTTGTTCCTCTCTCAATTACCTGCCGTAGGAACCTTAAACTACAGAATCAACTTTATACATCTTTAATACCTTGATGAGGAGCGAGTGCGGCATGGAGTTGTATGTCTACATGTAATCGATGTAGGCCATACTAAGGTTCCATTGGTTACACACTACTTCTCCATCAATGACTGCATCGAGGATGGTTTGATCTTTTCAGTCTTGTGTGTTTTTCTTACATCCCCTCTGCTCATCTGTCAGGATGCTATTCATCTCATAGTGGGCTCTTACGTATGTGGTGATTAAGGTGCTCATGATTTTGTGCAGGCTTGTTAGACAGGTAATTGGTATGTCCTTGGGGTTCGCGTAACGCCCAATTTCTAAGATACTGCGTACCCTCGCGTATATCATTGGTTTCGACGGAGACAGCTGACATCTCGTCGATTTCTTCGCCTGCTCATTTCTCCTCGCGCCTAAGCCACTGTTGCCCTTCGCGATATTGTACGGAGACATCCCAAATACTGGTTCAAAAGCTATAACATCGCATTCGCTGAAATTGGGCTTCTTGTGGCTGATTTGGTCATAGAAGTGAAACGCCTTAACCATTTTGATAAGATACTCCGTTACTGTATATGTGTGTCGTGTTTTTTCGTCGGCTGGCGAGCTCCCAGCATGCGAAACTCAGTAGGTGCAATGATAGCGGCAGAGTTGTTCGAGATCCGACTCTCCAATCTCCACTACCTTGGAGGTATTTGCTTTTCCCGGTGATGTTGCGACGGGTAGCCTCTAGGTGTAAGTCGGTATCGTAAACATCTTACGGTTGCCGCTGCAGCACAGAATACTTCCAGGCTCTGCACAAATTCCAGGTGAATTGGGAGCACGTTACCATTCATGACCTGAAGTTCACAGGTCAACTTAAAAGAATACTGCAGCTTCAGGATCTTGGGGCGCGACATTGGATCCATGTCGCGACATTGCGCAAACGCTTCCTCCACATTAAAGACCAAATCACAGTCTATTTTCAACCATCAAAGACACCGGTCACGATACACAGTGTGCTCCTGCTTCTGTCCGAGCCAGTGCAAAGCGAACGAAAAAAGTTACTTGTGTGCATTGTTTGAAGAACAAAGGATACCGTTATTTGTATTCTGTGGTGATTTTTCAAGATGACTGAGTCTCATCAACAAAACGTGATTATTAGGCCTACCACAGTGGCGATTGACTTCAGGTCTTTTCGCATATGACCAAGTATTCATGATGTGGAACATCTGCTGAAGGTGAAAATGCAGCTTCGGTTTTCGGAAGTCACCTCCATACAGCTTGAACACGTCAGGCATGCGGTGCTGATAACCTTCAACAAATTCGCCCAGGCGAAAAGATTTATTTCGCAGAACAACTTGAAACACGTGCTTGTATGTGACAACGTTGAAATCAAGATCCCTATATACATGGATAATGGAAATATTGAAGTTAAATTACATGATTTATCTCCACTTACTTGCAAAGTGGCTATTAAAAAATTCATGTCGAATTTCGGAGCAGTGGAATCTATTACAGAGGTCACATGGAGAAACTACTTCCCAAGTATTTCAAATGGTGTCTTTCTGGTGAGAATGCGGGTAGACCAACCCATGCCCTCCTACCTTACCCTGCAGTACAACACAGAAGGGGGTGATACCATTACACAGCGAACTCTTTGTACATATCAAGGACAAACGAATACGTGCCAGTTCTGTGAACAAACGGCACACTACGGATAACCCTGCCCAGAAACCGACGAGGAAAGCTCACCTGCAGAAAAAAATGCCAACACTCAAGCTCCAATCTCTTGCGCTGAACCGCAAACGCAAATTTGTGGCTGCTGTTCAGGCAATAATGACAACTGTAAAAGCTGCGTCAAGTACTTCAAACTTAACAACTAATACCACCAGTGAAGACCCGCAAGGGCAAGAAGCCAGGAAGAACATCTGATCGCGAGTATCAATGCAGTAATCAAGATGCTGATACGGTCGTAAACGACAACGTGAGAGACATCGATAACCCCGAAATTGGCGAGAGAAGGAACATCTTCCCGACGCGTAAAAATATCTCCGCTCGCAATAGCAAGTTGCGTTCACGGGATCTTGCAGGCTTAAAATAAAATACATTGTAATTTGTATTTTTTACATCTTGTAAATATAAGCTAACGCTAACGCATTGAGCCGTGTCAAATGAACGAATAAAAAAAAAGACCAAATCACGTAGTAGCTGCCGACCCAAAGGTGGGTCTTCTGGCAACGATTCTGTTTTTTCCTTTTCGTTAAAGACTAAGAGTGAATCGCGTGGAAAAGGTCATATGAGCAAGCTTAGAGTTTGTAGACGACGTAACCCTTTGTGTTCTACCGCAAGAGTCAGTATCATCACAGAGAACAGACATCCATGATCGAACGAAAATATTTAAAAAACGTGTGTAAACATTTGAATTAATATACGAGCCGCCACACCAACCTATCCCAACTATCCGTCAAATCCATTCCGGAATCGGTTCGAAATCCTGAATGGATTCAGTAAGGAATCTTTCTCAAAGAAAACAACCGATTCCGACTCTATCGGTTGATGCATTTGAGCTGGAATTCATGCTAGAAGTCCGAACCGGTTCCGGACTAGTTTGACTGGGTAGAGGAATAACCGCTGTCAATTCTGTCGAACTCAGCCACAAAAAAATATGACGACAGTAGCGCACCTGGTTTGGATATCCCAACTACCTTCGAAACCGTTAGAGATTTTACACAAGTTGAATGCTGAAGATGGACGTCTGTTCTCTGTGGTATCATCTTGAGTACTGTGGCTCTAAATATTAAACATAATTTTTCTACCAGTCCCTTGCTTTAAATATACGTTGAGTTTAATCAAAAAAAAAATTGCCCCCTCACGTAAAACAGGAT
Organism: Topomyia yanbarensis; assembly: GCF_030247195.1. Classification (NCBI taxonomy): domain Eukaryota; kingdom Metazoa; phylum Arthropoda; class Insecta; order Diptera; family Culicidae; genus Topomyia; species Topomyia yanbarensis. The sequence continues at coordinate 77,644,895 of NC_080670.1, forward strand.
TGCTACGGCTCTGATTTGACATAAGATTTTGACATTCAGATGCTTTTTAGTTGGACAATGGTCCAACTAAAAAGCGGTCCAGTTAAAAAATGTCCAACCAGCGAATCACGACTGTACTTCGAAAGTTATTTGCCTATAGCATTATTAAATTCGACAGTTAAATTATTTGATGATGTAGAAAGAAAGGTGGAAACAGTTTTCTGTACTTTATTTAGGTTGGCAATATTTTTCAGTAGAAAATAAAAGGCAAATATGAAAACGAAAACATGTTTCGTCAAGCGTATGTTCGGTTATTTCATTATGTGGATATTTGCGTTCCAAGGCTGCGGTTGTTATACTTAAAGTTGTTTTTACAGCTGTAAATTCCAAATATCTATCCATTTATCAACATTTGGAATGGGTCGCTCTTGTGGTTAGATTTAATAATTCGAGAGAAGAAAAAACTACTGAGCTAACCAAAACCAAAAGTATAAAAAGTTCGCCAAAGTGGCCACAGCCTAAAAGAATATATATATATATATATATATATATATATATATATATATATATATATATATATATATATATATATATATATATATATATATATATATATATATATATATATATATATATATATATATATATATATATATATATATATATATATATATATATATATATATATATATATATATATATATATATATATATATATATATATATATATATATATATATATACAGCTACTTATTACACCAAATCCACCACTCTGCTTAGCGGTACAGGAAACGCACATCAGTTGCAACCTCGACATCAACCAATGGGCCGGAAACAACTACACGTGGCTACAAAAAAACGGGAAAAAACACATATCAAACTATCGCACTAGCCATCCGGAAAGATACCCGCTTCAGAAAGGTAAACGTTGATAGTCAGCGACTACAAATCGTTGCGCGATTAGACGGTCCATCACCAATCACAGTTGCGTGCGTATATATTCCATCAGGAAAAATACCAGACTTTGGAGGAATGCTGAAAAACTTTATCAGTAAATTGGAGCGACCATTTGTGATAATGGGCGGTTTCAATTTCCATCACACCGCATGGGGATCAGCCAAAAACGACTGCCGAGGAAACGCTACCCTCGAAGCCGTCGTAAACACACACTCCATAATTCTAAACGACGGATCCACAACTTTCATACGAGGACAGCATAGAACATCGATAGACTTAACGATAGTGTCGGCCGAAATCGCCAATAAGCTACGCTAGAAAATACACAACGACGCCCACGGAAGCGACCATTTTCCCATCACTATCACATCAAGCGATACACCACCCGTAACAACCCAGAGACAACGATGGAAATTTGACGAAGCTAACTGGGAAAAATATGCCGAACACGTTGAACAAAACATAGATCCCGAAACACCTATGTCACTCGTAGAGCTATGTACCGCAATGATTTCCGCAGCAACTGTAAGCATACCACAAACATCATCGAAGCCTGGCAAAAAAGCTGTCCATTGGTGGAGTCCCGCAATCAGTGAAACCGGAGGAGAAAAACGCTCAGAAAGTTGAAAAAACTCCTGCGAATCATCCCCTCATGGAAGAACGGGCACAGAAGTTCCGTGATGTGCGAAACGAATGCCGACACGTTATCCGAGAAGCAAAAAGAACCAGCTGGGAGAAGTTTCTAGACAGCATCGATAGCAGAACGTCGATTCCAGAAATGTGGAGAAACGTTGACGCACTGTCCGGTAAAAGGCGCCACAACGGATACACACTGCAATACAAAGATGGATCCAGAACGGACGATCCTATCGAAGTAGCAAATATTCTCGGCGAATACTTCGCCGAGCTATCAGCAACGAGCGGCTACACCGATAACTTTATGCGAATCAAAACAGCGGAGGAAAGCCAGCCCATATATTTCAATGACGAACCCGTTAATCAGTTATCCGACTACAACACGAATTTCTCAATGCAAGAGCTGTTATACGCCATCGCCAAATCAAAAGGAAAATCTGCTGGAGCTGACAATATCGGATACCCTATGATTAGTAACCTGCCATTATCGGGAAAAGCAACATTACTAAAAACAATCAATAAAATATGGGCAGAAGGCAAATATCAAGACCAGTGGAAACATAGCATCGTCGTTCCTATCCCCAAGCCGGGTAAAAGCGGAAATGTAGCTGATGGCTATCGACCGATCAGCTAGCTGTATAGGGAAAGTTGTCGAAAAAATGGTCAACCGGAAACTATCTACAACATTGGAAGAAGGAGAATTCCTCGACCAAAGGCAGTTTGCATTTAGAAAAGGCAGAGGAACTGGTACCTATTTAATAGCCCTCGGAGACATAATTGACCGCGTACTTGAAGCAGGAGAACATACGGGCCTAGCAGTAATGGACATCTCCAAGGCATACAACCGAATCTGGAGACACAATATCGTAAAACAACTCAACAATTGGGGTCTAACGGGCAGACTATGCAAATTCGTGCAAAACTTCCTCACCGAAAGCTTTCAGGTAGCAGTCGGTGGGTCACTCTCCTCAATACAACAAGAGGAAAACGGAGTACCCCAGGGGTCGGTGCTTGCGGTAACTCTGTTCTTTATTGGCATTAACGATATTTTTCGACAACTCCCAAAGGACATCTACATCCTCGTTTATGCGGACGATATTGTTCTGTTAGCCACGGGTCAGAACGCTCGAAGGACAAAAATAAAACTGCAAACAGTGATGCAAATGGTTACAAAATGGGCCGATAAAGTCGGATTCAGTATGGCGGCAGAAAAAAACATTACATCCCACGTATGTAAACAACCACACAACCCATGGCGGCAAAAAATCACGATAGGTGGAACGACGGTTCCATTCAGAAAGACGGCAAAAATAATAGGAGTTACCATCGATAGTCAATTTTCTTTCAAACCACACTTTGCAAGGGTAAAAGCGGAAACTCAATCCAGAAGTCGTCTCATTAAAACCATCAGCAGTAGGCACAAGAAGGGGAACAGGAGCTCTCTTCTACCGGTCGGTAACAGCGTGGTGACCAGCAAACTGCTATACGGGATCGAAATCACGGCAAGGGGGTTCGACGACATGATAGTAACTCTACTACCAACCTACAATAAAATGGTCAAGAACTGTTCCGGTTTATTACCCAGTACCCCTGCATTAAGCAGTTGTATTGAAGCAGGGGTCCTACCTTTCAATGCAATCGTAGCCTTATCCTTAATTCGAAAAACAGCGGGATTTCTAGAATAAACGGAAGGTAACTACGATCCTACGATTGCTGTCACTGAAAACATTTTTAAAATCTTTCCCTCAATTACCCACCCTCCAATCGCTCGACTCCCTACTGTCTGGGATCGACGACGGAATCGTAGAAGCCCCACAATCGATTGGTCCATAAAAACATACTGAAAGCCGGAGACCCACCCCAAAAAGTAATCGCAATATTTAACGAAACCCTGAACACGAAGTACAAGGAACACAACGTAATTTACACAGACGGATCCAAATGCGAAACGGCCGTAGGGATAGGCATTACATGTAACGACGTGGGAAAAAACGGAAGGTAACTACGATCCTACGATTGCTGTCACTGAAAACATTTTGAAAATATTTCCCTCAATTACCCAACCTTTCAATCGCTCGACTCCCTACTGTCTGGGATCGACGATGGAATCGTAGAAGCCCCACAATCGATTGGTCCATAAAAAACATACTGAAAGCCGGAGACCCACCCCAAAAAGTAATCGCAATATTTAACGAAACCCTGAACACGAAGTACAAGGAACACAACGTAATTTACACAGACGGATCCAAATGCGAAACGGCCGTAGGGATAGGCATTACATGTAACGACGTGGGAACCTGCTACAAATTACCTAGCACCTACTCCATCTTTTCTGCCGAAGCAGCAGCTATTCACGCGGCACTGACTCAACACTCGTCGAGCACAAACCAATCCAATGTACTGTTTACAGACTCAGCTAGTGTGCTATCCGCCTTGGAAAAGGGATCCTCGAAACACTCTTGGATCCAGGCAATAGAGAATGTCAGTGACGATAGAACAAGCTTCTGTTGGATCCCCGGTCACTGTGGAATAAACGGCAACCATGAAGCAGATCGCCTCGCAGCACTCGGTAGGAGAGGCACACTACTAACAAACGAAGTACCGGGATCAGACATCAAGCACAACGTCTATGGATTGCTACGCAATGAAATAGAGGAGATATAGAGAACTGAACAAGCATTGTTTCTTCGGAAAATTAAAGGCAACCTGAACAGATGGGATAATCGTATTTCAAGGAGAGAGCAGCAAATCTTCTCCCGGCTACGGACCGGGCACACGATGTTGACCCACAAGGGCCTATATCAGGGAGGCAATCGCACAATTTGCCACATATGCAACGTACCACTAACTGTTGAACACCTCATCACCAGATGTCCTGAATACAGTGAGCTTAGAGAACTACACCAAATCGGGGACTCAATTCGAGACGCACTAAACAACGAACCCGTAAAGGAAGAACAGCTGATTTGCTTTCTAAAAGATGCACACCTGTACAACCAAATCTAAAAATAGCATAACATAACTAAATTAGAATTATTCAAATGTAGCTTACCATGCAGGAGTGACGAATGAACTTAAAGTTTAAAATCACTCCCTAATAAACACAAAAATCAATCAATAATCAACTATCCGTCAAATCCATTCCGGAACCGGTTCGAAATCCTGAATGGATTCAGTATGGAATCTTGCTCAAAGAAAACAACCGATTCCGACTCTATCGGTTGATGCATTTGAGCTGGAAATCATGCTGGAAGTTCGAACTGGTTCCGGAGTAGTTTGACTGGGTATAACCGCTGGGAATAACCGCTGTCAATTCAGTCGAACTCAGCCACAAAAAAACATGACGACAGTAGCGCACCTGGTTTGGATATCCCAACTACCTTCGAAACCGTTAGAGATTTTACACAAGTTAAATCCTGAAGATGGACGCCTGTTCTCTGTGCTAATGACGTCAACAATAAAACTGATAAGCTACACGCAAAAATAAAACTACCTACAGAATAAGTTCTTTAACGTAAATTTAGGTATTTTTGAGTTGTGCGTCGCTTTCGCACTTATTACCCACTGCGACGTCCAAAAATTGTTTCAAAATCGTTCAACACATGTCCAACGATGGACGTATGTTGAACGGTTATTTTGACGTTGTCCAAATTGGTCCAACGAACGTCCTTCATTGGACGATTTTGAAACCAACCGTTTATAGGGGGTAGTGCTGTCAAAAACAAAACGAGAGATTCGACTCAATCGAGGTATTCCGTGCAGTAAGGTACTTTTGAGTTGTTTGGGGTATACTCAAAATTAGGTCAATTCAACTTAAATTTAAGTAAATTAAACTCAAGGTTGAGTTACGATTTTTGCCCTAGTTAAATGGAAACTACTCAGTTATTCTCAGCCGGAAATGAACCGGAATTCTGGCTGGTTCCAGTTCGTACTCCGGCTCCAGTGACACAACCGATTCTAGTTAGAATCGGTTGTGTCGCTGGAGCCAGTATACGAACTGGAACGAGCCAGAATTCCAGTTCACATCCGGCTGAACTTTACTGGGTACCTTCAACATGGTTTACCTAATTTTACCTTTCTGCACGATACAGTCACAGAGAACAGACATCCATGATCGAACAAAAATATTTTAAAAAAGTGTGTGAACATTTGAATTAATATACGATAAACACTAATATACGATAAACACTAGCGCCGCCACACCAACCTATCCCAACTATCCGTCGAATCCATTCCGGAACCGGTTAGAAATCCTGAATAGATTTAGTATGGAATCTTGCTCAAAGAAAACAACCGATTCCGACTCTATCGGTTGATGCATTTGAGCTGGAAATC